>NW_015090859.1:4301717-4882688 GCF_001431845.1 Calidris pugnax | reverse complement strand
CCCCCCCCCCCCCCCCCCCCCCATTGTAAACTCTACACAGATTACTCATACCAGCTCAAAAATCTTTGGTAGGATTCTCTCGGACCTTTCATTGCTGAAGGGCAGAGATTTCTAATGCAGGCTAAACCTTACTGCTGTATCCCAGCTAGGTATTGTCCCTCCAAGCCTGGCCCCACAAATTCCTGAGCCTTCTGGAGATGGACTTAATTTTGCATCAGGTGGGACTGCTCTCCTGAGCTGAAGTTAAGCATTTTCTTAAGTTCTTTTGCAGAGCCTGGATATCAAAGGGGCAGTAAATGAAAAGTGCTCAGTACTGCAGTTCCCTTGGGCTTGCAAGGTGTTTCAGTGTCTCCTCTGAAGTACTACAAGCCTTTTACTCCCACTCGTTTCAGCTCTCACTGCTCACTTCTTTGAATTCAACAAGATAGCATATGTGCACAAAATAAACAGTATTTAATCCTCAAGAGTATTCTGTGTTTTCTTCATTGGACAGCAGGTTACTTCCAGTAGTTTTTAGCTCAGTTGTTGTTGCTATTTTCTATAATTTTTTCAGAAGAGAGGGTTAGCTCACGTTTCGGATGTGATCATTTTATGTGGGCTGAGTAGCAGACGTGGATGCATGATGCAACAGCGTTGCTAGAAGGTGGCTGTTAGTTCAGACTGTGCTGCAGTTTTCAGGGCCAAGTAAAGGAATCGGTGTTTTGTGCAGCTTTCTAAATCACCTCTCAAGAACTGAAAATCTCAGCCAAAGTTCTTTAGTGGTGTTTTTTTTTTTTTACATGTATTTAGTTAACAGAAAATGAGCCTTTCAGTGCAGATAAAACTGCCCATTCTTTCAAAACCCAATGCTTTTTGTTATATTTATTCATTTATCAATGCTGTGAAAGTTTCATGCGCTCCAGCCATTGATTTCAGGAGCCAATGCTATTTTTCCTGTTTATTATAATTTATTGTCTCATTGTTGCCCGTAGTTTGCACTTAGTTGAGTTTCCCACACAATATACAGGAAACATCTCTATAGCATCAGGCTTCCTCAGATTGATTCCCACAGGGGCCGGGAGGGACAAGTCACTCCCGGGTGCTTTGTGATGTGGCTGTGGAGACTCATGTTAAATCCACCATTTGGAGACTTCCTTCCTTACACCTCCGGTAGCACACGCGGTAGCTAAATCATGTCTGCTCCTGCTACACGCTCTCCCAC
This sequence comes from Calidris pugnax, assembly GCF_001431845.1. Classification (NCBI taxonomy): domain Eukaryota; kingdom Metazoa; phylum Chordata; class Aves; order Charadriiformes; family Scolopacidae; genus Calidris; species Calidris pugnax. Next base: position 4,881,487 of record NW_015090859.1, on the reverse strand, counting down.
ACAGCCTTTGGGAAATTTTTACCTGCGTGTGTGCTTTCGCAATTGTATCACTTTCTTTTCATGTGCTTAACACGTTTATTACCGGTCTCCGGTGAGAACGTGTGTCTCCGAGGGCGTCTATTTGTATTGGAGCAAAGCTAATCAAATTATTCAGTTAGGGTATTTCATTTCAATTTACCTTTCCTCACTGTTGATTAACTGATGACTTGCAAATGTTGACTGATGTATTAAGTTGTCGAGGTGGAGGTTCTGTTGGTAGTAAAGAGGGCCAGCATACATGCGTTCCTTTGAAAACACTCCTTAAATAATACCCATAAGAGTCTCCTGGGACAGCTGGGAAATTAAATGAACATTGTCTGTGTCTCCCTCATGAGCAATACTTCCCTACTAACAAACAATGAGTTCAAGGGTTTAGAACAGAGACAACTTTATTGGGAGTGGAGGAGTGGCAGAGGGAAAGGTGAATATGGAATTAACTTCACAAAGTCAGTGATTCATAAATCAATTCTATTAAACTATGTCATCACCCTTTCCTGCCGCCTTCCTTCTTCACTGCCTTCTCCTGTGGCTCCCCCTCCACCCCTCCTCCTCCTCTCCCTCCCAGATTTGCTACACAATAGTCACAATAGTCGTGAGCCTGCCCCCTTTCCTTGGTCCTGTTGGTGAGTCACTGCTCTACCTCAGAACACATTGCTCATGCTTTTTTTTTGCTTTTTTTTTTAAATTTTTTTTTTTAAAGTCATGGTTGACTGAATCAGATTTTGGCTGCTTCCAGTTCTTGACCTTATAAGGTGACACTGTGTGACATGACTTCACCATTTCCAAAGTGTTGCCATTCCAGCCCAGATGTTGGGAAAGCTTCTGTTGCTGGCCCTGGCTTGAGCACCCTCAGCTCTGCCTAACATGCTGCAGTTGTTCTGCTGCTTTCTTTGGTTTTCTCAGGTTTTGGCAAGGAACACTGCATACATTGCACAAACTGGCATATAAGAAATTGTATTTAATCACAGGAAAACACTTTTTTCTATTTTTTTTTTTTTTACCATAAGGCCAGTCAAACACTGGACCAGGTTGTCCAGAGAGATTGTAGAGTCTTCATCCATGGAGATCTGACTGGAAATGTCCCTGAGAAACTCTGAGCAGGTGGGTTGGACAATATGATCTCTGGAGGTCGCTTCCCACCTCTACCATTCTGTGATTCTGTAAAAAGTACGGTGCTTTCAGTTGTCAGCCAAGATACCTGCAATAACAGTTCCAGAGCAACAAATGCTATTTCATATGAACCAAGTATTGAAAATTTGGTAGCTGGTTCCTTTTAAAAGTGATTGCCAGCAGAATATATCTGGAAATATTTTGAGACCTTAAATTCTAATGCGGGTAGCACAAACTTTGGCAAAGTTCATGGTCAAATGCTATAAATTAAGTGGTTAAACTGTGGTGTTCATGCCAGACTCATGACTGCTCAATACAAATTCTTTCTAAATGAAGGTTAACTGATTTTTTTTTATTTGCTAATAATTCCCTGCTGCCAAAACCCAACAGACCACAGCTTTCCATTTTCCCATTTCTGCCCCTATAGAAGTCAGACTATTGTTTTGTCTAATACATGACTCCCATGACAAGAGCACCATAATACCTATTTCTCCCTTAATAAAAAGCCAGGTGTTTAGTTAGCTCCTGGTCAGGTTGAAGAAGACATTGTTTTCTAAGTTCTCACTTCAAAGCACAGCAAGGACGTACCATCTAGCTTCGGGCTGTCTCATGTGCCAGAATTAATTTTAACTGACCATACCAGAGAAAGGATTTTAATTGGCCAATGTCCTTTTTATATCGGCTTGTTTATTGGCATACATCGTATGTGTGTTTTAAAACAAAACAAACCCAGCTAATTCTCTGTTTGTCTAACAGCCTTTAGGACTGGTTATATTTCTTTTCTGTCAGGAAATTTAGTCCAATTGTATATTGTGGGAAGATTACTATTTCAAGAAAAGGAAAGCCGGATGAGTTTTTTTTCCTGCTGAGACCTTCTGCAGATTTACAAATATATCGATCAAGGTGCTTGGTGCTTCATCACTGTTTTCTGCCTTGGCATCCAGTTTGCTGTTTTTATCCACTGACAATTACCTCCTGCTCAGTGGTGCCGCTAAGCATCTCTAAGAAATCTGCTGCTTTTTCTGCCTATCTTCCTGTTTGGTCTTCTGCTGATCTTTGTGACTTTTTTTTTCTTCTTTCCTCCTACCCTCCCTTTTAACTTATAATACCTCTTGTCCTAGTGAGTTTAGAAAGATGATAGCATGCAAAATGACTATTTTCCTTTGACTCTTCTTCCTTCCTTGTCTTTTGTCTTGGTTCAAAATTTGCATATTTGGATCATTCCCCTTTTCAGGCAGAACATTCTATAATTACCTGGCTGTGTTTAACATTATGGGATCTCCAGCAAGGTTATTAGCTATTACTGATCATAAGGGTAATGACTAAAAAGACACCCCTATAAAACTTTTATATGTCCTGAAAATGTATAGAAAATTTAGAGTATCTGGAATTCAAAAAACTCCTTTGCACAATATTTTTCTGTAAGTTCTGTTAAGTTCACAAAATGCTTTTCTGCACTTTACAGGGCTGAGGTGACTGGATAAAACTATTCAGATGCCTGAGGCAACAGACTGAGTTGTCTGGAATGATAATGATTATTCAAATGATAATTATCCAAATGACCCAGATTTCTTCCTTGCTGTATCTTGACAAATTGCTAGGCAGTGACACCTCTGCTGTCTGTGGTTCTGTGAGCAGACACGTTTGGATACCCACGTAGGCAACCTGTATAGATCAACAATGCCAATAAGGCGTATCAAGAATTAAGCATCTAAACTACAGTGTCTTTAGTGCAGTTTTCAAGATTATTAGTTATTGTAACTGCATCTTGTTTTTCTTTTCTATTGTACTCCATTGTCTTTATGTTACAAGCTCATCTTTGTATCGTGAAAATTCAGAATACACAGTCTCTTCGAAATAGGCTGTTGCTAAACTATGTGAATTAATTTTATTTTATCTGTTTGTCTTGAACCATGTACAGACCAGCATCATGTTGATAGTTTGTTTAGCTTACAGAGTCTATATTGCAGGCTTACAGTTTAGGTGGGATAAAATATGATTTATACTGGAAAACTTCCAGTGGCATACCCTGCCTCTCTGATCTCCCTGATTATCCTACGTGAAGCTTTCCATCTAGGTTTTTTTAATGGTATTGTCTGCGAAACAGATTAGATTTCAGGAATAATAGTACTGTAGCAGAGGAAATTATGAAGGGTAGAACTCTTCTTTCATGTATTTCTGTATCTTAGTACATTTATCCTTTCATCACGTGCTGTGTTTTACACATCGTTCTCAAGTAATCTTTGGTCTTACTCAGATTTTTATTTATTAATTTATTTGGTTAGTTTTTTGTTGTTGTTGTCTCCTTCTCACCTTGTCAATGCCAGCTTAGCGTGGGTTTGTCTTCCACTCTTGCTTCTACAGCTGTAGGATTTGGAATTGTAGGTGCTGAGAACAGGGTGTCTAACTGTAACCCGCACACCTACGTACCTTGTGAAAGAGACTAGCCTCTTGGTCTCTGTTTTTTGTGTTGATGATGTATATTATTCTCTTCTCTTACACTCATCTTTAATTCTTTAATGGAGAAGGAGTAGGCTAAAAGGATGGAAGGGAACTGAAAAGCAGCCATTGCTGCAGAAACAGTAGTAAAACAAGGTATGGCTAAAAAGTCAATAGAAAGGAAAATCTTAAGCAAAAAGATGAGCAGATTTGTGGAAAATGAGGGAGGTGACATGAGTCTTCTGGCTTTATGGTAGTTACCTTAGGAGTCTCTCCTCCATATGATCATGGGTCAGTTAAAAAAAATCTGTACCAGTCTTCTCACCTGTTATTCTGTTCTCTGCAGTATCTTTTTATCTCCAGACGGAAATAATAAAAGAGAAAGGCCCTCCTCTGTCTCTCTGCAACAAACTTGATGCTATTAGAAGGCACTGTTAAACACTAAAAGAAATAAGTTCAAACATAAACAGTCAAGACCTAGCATTTGTTTTAGTATCTGGCAGAAGAACAGCCTAGGCTGATGCTTTCAAAAAACCAAAGCTTTCAAGAGGAGTGCATCAGTGACCTCCCAGCTTTCTACGCTGGTAGAGTACCACTTGCAGAATACATTCCATCACTTGTGGAATTTTGATGAAGCACCAGTTTGCACAAGATATTGTCAGCATATTTTTATCCCAACTGCTGCTCTGGAACGAAGTGCTATGAACATAAGGAACATGTGCATCATTAGTTACTCTGGTTTGCAGCTCAGACTGATTTTGATTCCCCACCTTTCTGGCTCTAAAACCTCTGCTTTTCCTAACCAGTTAAATAATGTAAGAAAATGAGAAACTCTCAATGGGCCATACACTTTGAAAGACTTTGATAATTTGACCACAGCACCGTGTTTGACACAGCTGCACAACGTTTATCTGAAACTGGCCTGCACCCAACTGGTTAGGAGAAGAAGTAGCGAGAACTGCTATCTATCTGTAAAAAAAACATTGACTGCTTGGAGAGACTTCCCTGATTTGGACTCATATGTGGCTTATCATTCTGTATGCCAGCTCTCTCCAAAAACAATACATGACAGGATTTAACTGCTACTAAGATTAGATGATAAATAAATACATGAAAAACTACACATAAGGTGGCACATTTTTAATAGCATATGAGTAAGAAAGAAATTTTGGACAAGAGGAAATGGCCTCAAATTTGCCGAGGAGATTTAGATTGGATATTAGGAAAAACTTCTTCCCCAAAAGGATTTCCAAGCATTGGAACAAGCTGCCCAGGGAAGTGGTGGAGTCACCATCCCTAGAGGTATTTAAAAAACTTGTGGATGTGGTGCTTAGGACATGGTTTAGTTGCGGACTTGGCATGGTTAGGTTAACGATGGGACTTAATTATCTTTAAGATCATTGGCCCTTTCCAACCTAAATTATTCTATGATCCAATGAAATGTAAGTTGAAGAAGCAGAAGGACATAGAGATTCCCTACCAAGTGGCTGTGGTACTGCGTTTCTGCAGAGTGCTGAGCACCTGCAAGTGGTCTGACAGCAGCAGAAGCTAACACTGGTGGATTGGACCAGTGGATTTTGGATTGAACTGTAAAAGTGCGTCAATGTGTGTCACACGAAACTGGAGGACAAAAGCCATGAAACACAAATCAAAATTAAATGAGATAATTTGAACTAAATGTTCAAAATATTTCCATGCACAACACAGAATTTATTTGGAGAATATGTCATATCTGTAAGACAGCATAATTTCTCTCCTTCTCCACCAACAAAGCCTAGTTTAACCTTGGAATATCAGGAAAGATTAAAATGAAAGACTTATTTATCCCTAACAGATAACTTCCAAAAATAAAAGATCTCTCAGAAGTACCAAAACAGAAATTGCTATAGTTGTTGAGTTTTACTGAAAAGTACCCTGTGCACCACATAAATGACCATATTTGTTTCAGAATCATTGTCATGCAATCTGTAATTCAGGGCACCCATATAGGATCTCTTTTTATTTCCTGTACATAAATGTATGTTTCACAAGGACTTAAAACATCTGTTATTGCAGACAGAACTCTTGATTTTTGATAGTTAAAAGAGTTTTATTTTTTTTCAACTTGAAGATTGCACACACTTTATCCTATATACAAAAATATTGCCTTCCTCTTTTAGTACATTTAAGCGGTAGATAAACTGTGCTGGAATTTCTGAAGAGCAGGAAGTCTCCATAGAGTATATAAAATCAGTAATGACCTCAAGGAAAATAACTTGCATATAGCAAGCAAAAATGTCATTTTATACTGACATATCTGTCTTAAAACAGATGCTGCACAGATGCTGGCATTTGATTCGGTGGAACAGGAGTCCTCTAAGGTTTATGTTAAGAAGTGGTTCTTAGGCTTACTAGTTAAATGGGAAAACTGAAAGCCTTCTTCCAGCCCTGGCTGTGTGATGTAGGTCAAATTAAGAAATATACTTATATCTCTGAATAACATTTGTAGTTCCTTAAATCAGGGCATAAGACTCAATCAGGGCTGTCATTAGGCACACCATATTACACCTAGATTAGAGAACACTCTTTGCGATCAACTTTGCATGTGCTAATCATTCTCCAGATGCAGCCAGGGTACGTAGGCATGGGGGATGATGAGAAACAGAAGGAAGAATTGGTTTACAGAAGTGGAGTTTTGTGGTAGGATAATGGGAATAATAAGGGCCTTGAGGTCAAAGACCAGTCTTTGGATCTTCAACTTTGGGTTTGATTTGAAGTGTCATGATGACATGATCAGCAAATTCCCCTCACATTTAAGACTGATAATGGAGCCCATCTCTAAATACCACTAGTGGCCCTACTTTCTTCAAGGCGGTGAAGGCTTTATTTTTCTACTATAAATATGGGAGATGTGCTGAAAACTGAATGCTGTAGATGAAACATCCCAGATACCTGTTGAAAATTCCTCTCCACAAGGAACAGATGGTTGTATGAGAGAATTTGTATTTGTGCCAACAGAATCATTCCAAACACCCACATCGTGAAGGTCACCAAGTGCAGAATTAGCACAGACACCAGCTTCAGGATGATGGTTGCCAAGTCCTAGCTGCACCTGGCTGAAACCGAAACATAATCATCCTGGGGTGAGTCATGTTTGGTAACTGTATCCCAAGTAAACCAACCAAGTGCATATCAAGCTGAAATAAAACATTATTGCTTCATTAAATTACCTTTAAAAAGCAATTTAAAGTCTCTGGATCAGTAGAAAAAAAAAAAAAAAAAAAAGATAAAGAGCCAAGGACTGGATTCTGGAATGAACGTGCATGCAGAACTACAATGCCTAAGTTTAGGTTTCGTGCTAACTAACAGAACCTCTTACATGAGGAACTACAAGAAGCAGCTCACTTCTAGCAAGAAACACTAAGCACTAGAAAACATTTTCTCAAAAGCACTAGCAAGAACATACTGCTCTGAAAATAGCAGTATAGTTGAAAGTAAATTTACAGGGAATTTAGGATTTAGTGAAAGGAGGAAATAAAACTTATTAGTAATTATTATCTTCAAAAGCTTCAAAAGTAATTATTATATTCAAAAGCTCAAAAATAAATTAATTGAGTCCTCCTAATATTCATAAACTTCTCCAGATGCCACCTTCTTCACCCTGTCCAAGATAAACGGCCAATGTGTTATGTTTTTAGATGAAATGTCATTCATTTGGAGTGGACACTTCGAACAGAAGCCACAGGGTTTTATTCTGAATTAAAAAAGCCTGCCTTAATTTTGGGATAGAGCTTTGTATATAGCCATTTCTAATTTTGTTTCATTAAACCTGTGGATTTATTATCCGTGTTATTCTTTAAAGAAGCCCATGTTAACAGTTTTCCAAAGGTGGGTTATTTTTTTTTTTAAAATTTCTTGGTCCTGATGCCTCATTTCAGTTGAAAATATTGTCAGAAGTCAATGATAGCTGTATTCCATGAATACTTTTAGGAGGATGAGACTAAAGCTTCAGGAACTTGAATTTTCAAGAGAATGAACTTTTGTTAACCTTCTTGGCACGCCCAGCCTAAATGGGAGGGCCCTATCTTTAAAAAAGGACCATGTAGGTAACTATCAGGTCTTTTGCACGCTTTCCCTTTCATCTTTTGTTCTGACCATGTTATTTGTTTGTCTGTTTTTATTTTCATGTAATTTTCATCCCCATTCTGCAGATTTGCCTGCATTAGTATTGAGTTTTTCTCTTCATGAATATATGCTTACCCAGCCTTACCTAATCAAATCAGTTTCTTACTTTCTGACGCTAGACCTTCTCAGAGGTTCTGTGTAGTCTGTTTCCTACACTTTTTGTTTGAACCAATTCCCAAATAATTCTATCTAGCTTCTATCCTACTCAACTGGTTTCTTCTGTTCATATTCCTCATGCCTAGTTCTGACACCAATCTTTTCCAGCCCTGGGCTGTTTCTTTTATGTGGGGCACTTTGTCTCAGATTTAGATTCAGTATTATTGCTACAAGTTTCTCTGGCAAGTTTCACTGATGCCATCATCTACAAAGAAGGAAAACAAATGTGAAGGACATTTATGTCCAAAAAAAAGGTTTTGCTCTGGGCCTAATCTGAATGTGCATCCCAGCTAAAAAGGTATTTATATATATGTTAAAAATAAGATTTACAGAGAATATACAAATCACAGCTAAATAGTCTAGAATTCTTTTGCCCCTCACCTTCCCAATACTCACTGTTATAAACCCTCTTTATTTTTTAAATACCTCAACAAAGAGTCAGCCACTTCATAACATCCCCAAAATGAGCTCTGTTCTGCTAGGGTATACATGCTGTTCAAATCATCCAGAGAGAGTCCGAAGTCCTTACAGCAGATGAAATAATAAACATTACTCCCCTATTCCAGGAATCTTATTCTCCACTTAAGTGATTATATTTAGTTAATGATGAAATTTAATCATTAAATAATTACATAAAGAACCCCATATTCAGGGATTCCTGAAGGTCCTGGTCTCCACAGAAGTACTATCTAGTGGAAATTATCTATTTTCTAGCGTTTCATTACCTGGACCATTTTGCTTAACTGTATCTCCAACCTGCTGCTCTTATAGCTTTAGTTTAATTTTCTCCTCTCTCAGATGAAGTCCTGGACCTGAAAGGTGTTCAGTACTTAAGGTGCAGTCACCTCTATTTCCATTTGAAGTCAATGGGAAAGGATGATGCTCAGCCTTTTACGCTACTGATTCTCTCTGAGAGAGAACAGTCAAAGGTCTGCAATATTGGTCTTTCAAATGATTGAATGTCAACCTCATCAAATTGAAATTCAGGCTTTCTTGACCTCTGGCTAATGTTGTTGACTTCATTTAACATTCTATCTTAAAAAAAAAAAAAAGAAGTAATAATTCAATGCTGTCTCCTTAGAGCTTCCTGTCAGCCTACCCAGAGTGAACTGAGGAATGTGAATATGTTTAATTCTGTTTAAGTTATCTCGAACGCATTTCTTTTAGTGATTTTTTTTTTTTCTAGAAGGATCTAATCTTACTATATTGCCAGTATTAGAGTTTATTCCTGCTTCTGACACAGACTCGAAGTGAGGAAATCCAGGAGGCTAAATTCTATGATTGCTACTGAAATCCCATCTCTTTTCTTTGAGATTTGTCATACGAGTAAGAGCTAGCCATGAGCTAGAGAGAAGGTTGAAGTTTTCTTTTTAAACTTGAAATGAAAGGAATATAACAATAATTAGGGGCAGTTTCAGGCATACAGGAAGCACAGAGAAGGAAGTAATACCCACTATTCTCATGATTAGAAGGATGTGTCACAGAGGACAGGATGCTCTGCACTAAATTGACCTCTCTGGGAGTGAGATGGGTAGGTTCCTCTCTAGTCAATGAACAGGAATACGCACCTCTGGAGGGCAATCCACCCTACCTATTTTAAACACTTACCCTGGACTACAGAGAGAGCGTGGACAACAAACTTAGACTTGACACATAGGGAATGATTCAGGTGCCTGAATGGAGATGTGTGCTGCCAATTTAGATACTCAAAGGAATTTCTTCTGGCATAGGTCTTTCAGAGATGCTGCATCATTTCTGTCAGTCCTATGCAAGATGATTTGGACCCTTATAAGGAGCTAAAATATTATAGCACAAGAAATGTTGCCTAAATAAGAAGTCTAAAATTTTTGTGATTAACCTTACAGCAAGGATATAAAACTGTTAGAGTGGATGAGGATGGATGAACAAAGTGAGCTGTAATAGAGCAGAAAAGGAGAAGCTTCCTAGAGAACTGAACATAGAATCATAGAATAGTTCAGGTTGGAAGGGACCTTAAAGATCATTGAATTTTAACCCCCCTGCCATGGGCAGGGACGCCTCCCACTAGACCAAAGCTGGACGCAGTACTCTGGGTGGGGTCTCATGAGAACAGAATAGAAGGACAAAATCACCTCCCTAGACCTGCTGGCCACAATTCTTTGGATGCAGTCCAGGATGTGTGTAACTTAAGCTTAACTTATCATTTACATCCATCTTCGGAGTCCTCAGCACAGGAAGGACATGGACCTGTTGGAACAGGCCCATAGGAGGGCCATGAAGATCATCAGAGGGCTGGAGCACCTCTCCTATGAAGACAAGCTGAGAGAGTTGGGGTTTTTCAGCCTGGAGAAGAGAAGGCTCCTGGGACACCTTATAGCAACCTTCTAGTACCTAATGGGGGCTTACAGAAAAGATGGGGAAGAACATTTTATCAGGGAGTGGAGTGATAAGATGAGGGGTAATGGTTTTAAACTGAAAGAGGGGAGATTTAGATGAGACATTTGAAAGAAATTCTTTACTGTGAGGGTGGTGAGACACTGGAACAGGTTGCCCATTTGTGGATGCCCCTTCCCTGGAAGTGTTCCTGGATGGGGCTTTGAGCAGCCTGGTTTAGTGGAAAGTTTCAGAAAAGGAATGTGGCAGTTAATTTTCACTTGCTGCTATGAACTACTTTGGGTTCAAAATTCAATACCGAAGTGAGATAACAAATTGGGAAAATTATAAACAAAGGAACAGGACAAACTAGAAGGAAACTAAGAAAAAACCAAAACTTTCATGGATAATAAAGTAAAAGTAAATATAAATCCTAGTGCTAATTTATAGCCATACAGCAGATCAACAGACAGGAAAGATTTGGGATGAAAGAAAGAGGTGGTCATTAAAGATTATTATGTGCCTTAGGAGTATGTCAAGTTCTCAAATGAGGGGAATAATAGTCTGTGTTTGAGAGTAGGAAGACATGTTTTGCAAGAAGGAAGATTTTATGACCTTGTACTGAAATATTTAGCAGAAATTAAGTCAAAACTGATCTGACAACATCAAGAAAACTCAAGCAAAATGATCAGTCATTGAGGGATCTTTCAAAAGACTGTGAGACTGCAGATAGAGTAGAATTTAACAAATAAAGAGGTTTGGTTTTATTTTATTGTTCTATCCTGAGAGCAAAAACAAAAGTCAGACAATGAGACACATCCACATCAGCGGAAGGACAATAGAAACAGCAGATGGCAAAGGCAAGTTTGAAGGAAGATTCATAGAAAAGAGGTTTCTGTCAGGGAAGTGATGACTGTTCTGTGCTAAACAGATAAGATAAAGAACTGAAAATTAGAGAAGAATCACTTTAAAAATTAAAATAACTGCTCTGAAACTGTGACAAAATAATTGCAAAACCCTGATGCCAAACTATGAAGGATTTTTTTTTTGGCAGGAGAGTGTGGTTGTTTGGCTGACTTCAAAGACAGCTGTACTGGCAACAACTGAATTGTTTCTGGGTCAGTCACATGGGTGTATATAGCTTGTTTCAGCATAAGCATTCTCTCAGATCCCCATTTCCCTCTCACAGGTTTTCCCCAGTGTCTGTTCTTTGATTCTGATGGATATGAATAATAACATATTTAATGAAAACACTGTGTAAATACTTTATGAAACCTCTGTAAACAATTTTTGTGGCTGAAATGTAGTAAGTTGTAAACTTAATGGATATATTGTGTAAAATTTCATTCTGATTTTAGAAGAGAGCATTCGTTCTGTCAATTCCATTTAGCTATAGATAAAGTTTAGTGAGGGAAATGCACTGAAAGCATTTTTTAATGTTATGGGATTTTTTACTGTGCTGTATCAGTGCACAAATGCACGTCTGAAATTCTTCTGCCCAAGAACACCATGTAATCTTGAAATATGGATAGCATTTCAGAGACATAGAGGATGGTAAGGGAGGATTTAATGGTCAATGTGCTGCCCTCTGAAATGAATTGTGTCTGTTATAACACTATCCTAGATTTATATAGGAGTCTATGTAGTTTAATTGTCTGAACTGTGCAGCGCCAAGAAACAGAAATAACCCTAGGGAAATCACTTGGAAAATATCTGATAATTCCTGGATGTAATCTGTGCCTGAACAGGTAAGGATTCAGGCAGAGTCACATCCTGCAAATTCTAGGGAGCTCAAGGGACACCCAGTCCTTAGTTCATCTTCTGTGGATTAGCAGCCACGGCCCTGCCTCTTTATTCTGGGTCAGAAACCTCATTTTTGGTTGAAGGGCAAGTGGAGAAGATCCACTGTGATTCCAGAAGGATTAGTAAATGTACAGCTATTTGGTTTTAATGCTGTTTCTAATCAAATATATACTTGTTTCCAAAAGGAAAGATTTTTGTGCAGAGAGTGTGCATCTGTCTTTCCAACACACTTTCTTTAAGAACTTTTGCATCTGTATTATTTGCTTAACATAAGGATAGACCAAAATGTGTGAAGTTTTTTTGATGAAATTAATTTTTGTGAAATTTTTATGAGCAATTAAGGAAGGTGGTTGTACATTTTTCCAACAGATAAACAGCTACTTTTTTAACTGACGTAGTGCCCAGAAATGTAAGGAGGAATGCTTTGTCAGGAACTGATATTTCTATTGTTTCTGATATGATGTCTTCAAAATTTGAGATTATGGAGATTCAGCCTTATAGATGCTTTTTTCTAACTGAATGGGAAGTTTTCTGTCCTCTCAAGTAAGAACGTAGTATATGCCAAAGCTCTGGTTTTTGAAAAACCCTACCACAAAAATCCATGTTTTCCTTATTTTGTATTACAACATTTTACTGGTTATGCTTTCTAAATTGACATTCCATGTGTTAATCATCACTATTTATATTCATTTGTATAATGGCTGTAAAAACCCTATTCTAGTCATTATTTCAAACCCTGTCTTCTATACCCAGACTTTTTCTCTTTATCAAGCGTGATTACAGGTTAGAGAACAATTTGTTTAAAAAGCTGAAAAATGAATAGAGTTTGGATAAAGATATTTAGCTACAAACATTAGTGACAAACACTAATGTACAGAATCTGTGGAATCAAGTCACCATGGAATTAAATTTCTACATGTTGGCTTTTCAAATAAAAAGGATGAACTTTCAACTTAAGGGAGGAAAAAATAAGTTTTGTTGGTTTGTGGTTTTGTTTTTTTTTAAATACAAAATTCCTTACAGGAATTGCTGTGCCTAACAAGTTGCCAATGCCTTATAAGGATGGTTTAAGTATTAAAATAATTGTTTTTACATTAGGAGTAGAGTTATCATGGTCTACGGACCTAAGCAGGATTACTAGGAAGAAGCAATATCTTTTATGAGCTAAATAAATACATTTAAAAATCCCAATAGCCTCCCCCCTCAAAACTAACTCTAAAACAACCTTCAACCCGCAGCTCTTGTTACCTAAACTCTTATTGTGTGCTATTCCTCATGCATGGAAAAGTGGGTCATTTTAAACTCAAATCCAAAGTTTAAAATGATCATATCTGCCTCAGTATTCATTCAGTGAACAAGTGTGTTTGGAACAAGGGATATTTGACACAGCTTGAACTGAGGGTGACCTGGCAGTGCCAATCTGCAGATAGTATTTAGTTATATAATTTAATGGCCTTCACATTTTTCTATCTAGGTGTCTGAGGCAGGTTTCCTCTTTCATACAAATCTTGTGGTAACCTTTGCTCCCCAATGGTTTAAATCACATTCTTAAGGGATTAAAATGTTATGACAAAAGAGGAATGTTTAGATATTCTGCTTTGCAGCTAAAAATTTGTCAGATTAGAAATTGTGTATTTTATAATCTCAAGATCAAAGAAGCTTTCCATCAAAGCTTTATGTCCGCTATAATATTTTCCCAACCTTTGTTGAACCTGAATTGTTTTGGATTATCTCACATTGGGTTCACTGAGTATGCCTATCCAAATGTGGGAAAAAGCTTCCTGCCAAACATTTTAAACATTTCACATGTGTAGGGCAGAGGCGGTAAGCCACAGGTATTAGTTTACTGCAGTGGCAAAGCTTGCTTTAACAGTCTCTTTAAGTCTACTTTTATACGAGATGCTTTTTGAGATTAGTATGACAGATAAAACCCCACAGGGCAACCGTTTATCTTCCATTAGGAATACCATTCACTTTCTTTAACCTGGTGACCTAAGTGCTCCTGTAAAGAGTCTCTTTTATAGAGTTTTTACATCTCGATGGATTAAGTATCATTTCTCCGCTGAGAAAAAAAAAAAAAACACAGCCACAATTCAATTTCTTTAGAAGAATGGTTTGTCAGAGGAGAATAGTTTTTGTCTTTATCCATCTTTAAATCCAGCAGTCATGTTCCCCAAACAGTCACAGAACGGTGATCATTCAAAGTTCAAATTGTCAGTTAATTTAAAATCCACTCACTGAGTCCCTTTATTACAGTTTCACTGTGCATTTGGCAAGGCAAATACCATACCAAGAAGACAGACGATAGAGAGTTTACCTATTCTCTGTGCTGTGCAGTATCTTGATAGTCTTCAATATTATTTGGTGTAGTCTTTGTGAAAAAATGCATATTTACAGTAATATTTCTTTTTTCTGCTAAAAATATAACATTGTTGAGAGGTATGTATGACTATATATAGAAACATACATAATCAAAGTAAATCTGAACATCCCCCATAAAGAAATAATAAAAGACATTGTCCAGACATTTCCAAATAAAAGCTTGGGATTTGGCATATGGAGACATGCATTCCCTAGGTTCCAGTCAGTACCTTTTAGAAAAGCCAGAAGGTTGACTTTTTAATGAATATAATGAAAAATAATATGTCCAAACACACCAAAACTTTAAGGGTCTCTTTTGCATTTGCCCAGTTTGATTTATATAAAAGTAACAATGCTTTTGACAAGATGGTTGGTGCTCTTCTGTTCACTTTCAGAAAAACCCATCTATGATGACAGCCCTGTCCCTGTTCTCAGATGCTGCACTGCACCACATTTTAGACTGACGATCAGGAACAATTTATTTTTGGTGACACTTACATGAAATAAACCTTTCCCTCTGTCTTTAAAATCTCGGATATAAACTGTTGTCTCCTGATTTTCTTCTGCATTATTCTTGTCTAACTACTGCACTGTAATAAATGGCTATTCTTTTTTCTCCAGCATGTCTTTATTTCATTTCCTCTTCTGCAGTCAGTGACCTGTTTTCTTGATTGATTTAGGTACCGTGCATGTATTTGCAGGATTTAGAAGTAATATTGGATTCTCTGTTCCACCTGCACCATTTTAGGTCCTGATCTTTTCAATTGCAACCTGAAATGGCCCAGTTACTTCGATGGAGCTCTGCAAAGGAGAAGTAGCTCACACATTACAACTCGAAGTGCATTCTTGTTTCTATCCATGTTAACAACTTCTGATTTAATTAGGGAGTCTATAAAAAGCACTGGATGTAGCCCATATTCCAAAGGTTTTATTTTTTAACTCTTTATTATTTAATAGCATTTTTTAATGTACTTAAAACACCTTATATGTGTTATCACCTATGGAGAAAATCCACTGCAAGTATAGTACTTACATATGTGTAATTTGTTTTTCAAGGGGTGTGCAGACACCACGAAAAGAAGCACAATATCAATGTCTTCAGGTATTCAAGTTTACACTGGTAAACTTGTAGCATCTGTATTCTTTCAGTAAAATAATTTATGAAAAATACTATGAATAGGACAAAGGATTAGACATTTTGTATTCCTATTAGATGATAAAAGATAGATTTACGATATATACATTGCTATCACATCATGAATGTTGAAGATGCGAAGAATTCTTCATTTTCTTTAACCCTTTTGTACCCAATGCCACCTTCCTCTTCCTAGTCTACAGCTATCTGTACCCTGCCATCTTTGTACCCAAATTGCTACTTTAAAGGAAAAGTTTATTATTTTTAATTTATTCTAAGACTGAAACTGTACTCTTTAGCTCTGAATGTGAATCTATGTCTACTACTTATAGGCAAGCTTTACTAAATATTAACCCACTATATCTACTGTCCATATTCTATTCTCCTGTGATTCTGGAGTCAGAATGAGACATTTGATCCTATAACAGCATCATCTTAGTGTGTATCTTCGCTTACTGGGCCTATTAATTATGAGATACAATGCATTAGCATTAACCAGCTAATTTATTTTAGTGCCAAAATCTTGTGATTTTGTGACATACAATGAATCTTTTGATCATGGTGTAGAAAAGTGTAGTAAAAGGCTCTGCAAATACCTACTAATTAGTAGAAAAACTGGCATTGGTCTGAGAAAGGCAAGTTGTGCCAAAGCAATGTTATTGGCATAACACAATCTTCCCATGCTTCCATAACTGCAGTAACTCTGGATGCATTGTTCCCTACATTCTACTTTCTTCGTACGCGATTTTTGCAAGATTAAAAGTGGAATTTTTAGGTTGAATAAATTATATGAATGAATATCTTATGGAGATGCTAGCATATTAATGGAGTTGTGTTTTGGTAGATGGATGTAAAAAGTGAAACCTTACAGACTGAAAAAAAATAGAATTTAGAGAAAAAAACACAATTTATGTATTCTAGGATACTTCACACTGTTTTAAAAGACTGAAAAATGAGATTCTACTTGCCCATGGTCAAGGGATTTCTGAACTAGAATATTAAAGGTTTACTAGAATTAGGTTTCAAACAATGTTGGGCATTTCATGCTTGAGTGACAAAAAGACAATTATTTCCCAGTGTCTTGCTGCCTTTGGGCATGATTAAATAATGTAATCGTATTCTCTGAAAGATGTGGTTTATTACGTTTAACAGCTTTTCAAGCTGAAGTCTTTATAAATAAAAAGAGCTATAATTTAAAAAAGATAAAAGCCGTGTGCCATTTCATTCCCTCAAAACATGGAAGAGAAAGAAATAGGTGAACTAATATCTATAACACTTAGCATGTAGTTTTCCAGAGGTACATATTCTTGAGGGAAGGAAAGCGTGATGCTCCCAGGGCCAAAGGGGTCTGCTCTCGCTTGTTTGTTGTTTTAGGTTTCTCACAGCAGTGGCTTATGCAAAAAACCTGAATGAACTGATTGGGGTTTGCTGAATTTTGATGCTGGTTCCACAGGTGGAGAATAAATTAAAAAAAAATCCAAACAAAAATATATTCAGATGCTTTACCTAGTTTTGCCATTCATGAATGTCTCCAGACCAGACTGCAGAATGTGCAAAGGCAACCGCTATTCAGCAGGTTTTGTCCCAAAGCACTAGAAGTATCCTGTGTCTGTTCTAATCAGGTCATCATCAGGTACCATTTCTGGCCACATGACCAAATTGGGCTCTTCAGCAGCATTATGCTTTGGGGTTCAGCCAACAGAAGTGCTTATGACCTCTTCTGTCCCCATACAATAGGTGTTGGCTGGTCTCAGACACAAGAACTGCAGTGTTGTATGTGCACTCAGAACCACAGCCGAGATCATCCACCAGAAATTAGTGTCTTTTAATCTATTAAAACTGAATTTTCCATTTAACTTTTCCAGTGTAGATGAAGACTCATATTTGTAAAACCAGTAAAAATAGGATTACTTTTTTTTTTTTAAACTTTTGCATTAATTCTATTTCTGTCCCTCAGACAGAGACATTCTGATGGCTACCACTTAGAAACATTTTGGCTATGGTTATCTGGCCTTTTTACTGTGGAAAAAAGCAGACTGCTACCAAAAGAGATTGTTCTGCCTTTCTCCATGATTGGTCATCAAATTTTGTCCCTATCTCCTTTCTAGTGGCAGATCTAAACTCTGAGCCACCATATAATGAAACCTGTTGGAAGCAATCTTCTCTGAGAATAAGCTTCCTGCTGCCTCCCCTAGAATAGTTTAGCCGGATCAGTTCCTTCTCTGAGCTACTTTCATCTCCACAAACTCTGGATCTGGTAAAGATTTAGGGGGAAAAGCAGCTAAGACAGAACAGAGAATCACATCCCTGGTGCTGGGATGGATTTGTCTGTGGTACAAGCAGGAGTGACATATGCAGAATTAAAATGACTAATCTATTCTGTTGCATTAATATAGTAGGTCAGGATAACTGTGAGGTATTATGGTTCCATTTGCTTTTAGTAAGGTTCTGCATGTTTTTTATGTTCTTAGGATTTTGAATCTCTTTCAACAGGCCACAAAACTTTCTTCACAGACTACCAGCTTTCTTTTATAGTAAGCAAGGTTAAGCTTTGTGACAGCAGCTCAAAAAGCAATACTTGTGTGTCCACTCTCTGACACATCATTATTCTGTGATATGTATCAAAGCTCCCCTCTTTTTATCAGATTGCAGAATTGTCCCATTTGTATAACTGCTCAAAGTAAATAAATAATCTAGACAATACTAAGTGCAAATGCAATTGAAGTTATTCATTGTTTGGTTTCACATCAAGGAGAAAACATGTCAAAGAACTTGTCCAACCAGAGCAAGGTGCCAAAATCCCTAGATCTAGCCTTGGCATATGGTATTGAACAGATGTACTGGATATGAAAAATCACAGCTGCCAGCTAGCTGATAGCTACCTAAGAATCAGTCAGTGCTAATTTGGTATTCTTATGCTAGATAAGATCTATGTGGTGTGTCTGTGGGTAACTAAAGCTCTGTTTACATTAGGTTGATAAGAATGGATACCATACAGAGTGTCTTAGGAAAGATGTATCCATTTGTGACTGCAATCCACATGACAGCTAATTATTTAAAATGAACTCTGCTATTACTGCATCAAAAAACTGCATCTATAAAAACAGGACAGAAGCGGCATCTTCTTCATTAGATCCTTCGGGAGTTATGAACAAGCAATTGTACTTGGAGTCTGAATCTTATTTTAATAAGGCCCTTAACTCTGCTGTGTAGTGCAAATAATCTCTAAAGTGAGTTAAGTTGGTCACAGTAGCAGAACATTTTATTAGAATTGAAAATAAGGTCCATGATGATTAGGCACACTAGGAACATCCTCAGTGAAATTTCCTTTAGCTGTATATTTCCTTTGTCTTTTCACATTCCTCTTTCAGTGAAATTGCTCAGGTGTAAGCAAGGTAGAATTTTATCCCATTTATTGTATTACAGAAAACATTGATTCTACACTTGAAATGATGCCAGTAAACATTTCTTCTGTTGCCGCCAAAACCTCTCTTATTTCTAGCACCTTCAGATGAAATCAGCACTGTCTTATCAGCTGTAAAAAAAAAAAAGCTATCAACTTCTAAACATAACTATTTTGAGTCCAACAGGCCGGACATCTTCCTCAGTGCCTCCTACCTATTAATTTGCAAGATTTCAGTTCCTCCCTTTCCTAAATCTCACATTTGCAAAAAACAATGTTTCCCAGATGTCTTAGAAAACGGGGACAAAACTGGCCTACCAAATTCAGTCTTCCTTTTTAAAGCAGTGTTCTCTCTAATGTCTACATTAATTAAATAAATGCATTTTTAATTGAAACACATGAAGCTTTCAAGTCAAACTGAGTTCATGTCCTCAGGCACCCTATTAATGGAATTTTGGAGTGACAGTGCATGCCAACCAGCTGGGTCAGGGCCATGTTAATGCATCATCAAAGTTTTTTCTCTGATGGCACAAGCCATTGTAGATTCATTCTGGAAGGGAAAAGTCTATCCCTTCACAGTTCTTAGAGAAATAATGTCTCATGAGGTCTCAAACCTCAAACCTTGCAGGTTAGAAGATATTTGAATGAAGTCAGTTCTTTTCAAATGTTTTATTTTGCAGGCAGACAAGTTCTAACAGCAGTTAATGGCATTCATCAAGAAGTGTTGTCTTCCCTTCCAAGGACAGAGGAATCATTTATTGTTCTTTTACTCCGAAAGAACTATGCACAAGTACATTATGTGCATAGAACAATAAATAGTTTCTGGGATTCACTGATGTTATTCTCAGAGTATCAAAGCATTTTCTTTCTTTATAAAATGTAATAAGAAGATAACAGCACAAGAAAACCTGAATATATACACATCACAAGCGGTTATCCTTATGTAAATACAGAGCACAGTCACAATCAGCAATGTGCATGCCAATAAAAAAAGCGGGGGGGAAGGGGTGGTTCATTCCCTTGCATTGTTGGCTACTTAAGCTTTCCAAGTTATGCACATACTGCAGCTGCATGTCCTTTGTGTTCTGTATTGGCCAGAGATGCTGGAGCCTGCTCCGCACCTCATCTGTGTGAGACCTCCTGGAGCTCCCAGGGGGTCTCAGCTACCACTGCAGGCTGGTTTCCCAAGACTCGTCTACATTAGTAAACAAAAAAGGCCAGGCAGCCTTATCTGGTCCAGAGGCTTATACATTTATGCCCACATTATTTCTTCCCTCAAACCAGAATGGCTGTATACCTCCATACTGTCTGTAGGAAACTCTCTGGACTATGCTGTATCCTAATTTTGCTTGCATTGTTTGAGAAAGTGATAGTTGACATGAATCAAAACTATATCAAGCAATGTATTTACAGCTAAACATTGCAAGTGATGCTTGACCAGCGGGCAAACCCATGACTTTAGAAGTATCAATGCAGGTTAAGAGTGTAGTTCTCCCTGAAGACATCACTGCATCAGAAAGATACTAAGGAACAAATTACTTACTTCTTACAAGACATGCAGACCTGAGTGAAAGCTCAGAAACCTAAGTTCACTTAATATATAACCAGAAAGGGAAGTGAGATGTTGCTATTATGCAAAGTCTACACCGTTTTGTTAAGGAAAAAAAAAAGGAAAGGATTTATCCGAAGTATAAAAGCTAGCAGTTTCTAGATCATTCTTTATTTTCTTTTGGAAAGAATAATTTTAATCTGGTCACTTCCTTCTTATCTGGGTCCATTCTGAAGGAGACACTTTCAGTCTTGTCTGCTGAGCCTGGTTACATATTTATTCACTGAATTAATAAAGAAACATCTAGTGGTATAACAATTTGGTGCAAATATCTGACTTTCCAGATTTCAGAGTCCATCTCATTCTCTACCTCTCTTTTGAATACCTAATCTAACAGGGACAAAAAGCCTTTTTTACATGCTGTGAAAGACATATTTGCTTGAGAATTTGTAGGTCTGTATTCCAGACCAAGTAAGAATGTGTGTTTTTTAAATGTTGGCCATGTAGGGGGAAAGAAAGCTGGCATTTTGCCAGAGGGAAAAAACACATTTGGCTTGTGAAGAAGAGTTCTGCCAATGAGTCTCAAATTGAAGACTTCTAAGGTAAAGGATCTTTGTGGAGCAGTATGCAGGACAATCCCATTGTCTGTTGCTAGTACCATTGGTCCCTCCCTACTTAGCTTGCTCATCTCTGAATTCTTGTTTTAGGTTTCTGTGTAGCATCACAGCATTAGATTGTGAGTTCCAATAAATCTCTGTATCAGAGAGTGCAGGGATAGGATGAAGGGTAATGGTTTTAAACTGAAAGAAGGTAGATTTAGATTAGACGTTAAGAAGAAATTCTTTACTGTGAGTGGTGAGACACAGGAACAGGTTGCCCAGTGAATTTCTGGATGCCCCATCCCTGGAAGTGTTCAAGATCAGGCTGGATGGGGTTTTGAGCAACCTGGTCTAGTGGGAGGTGTCCCTGCCCATGGCAGGGGGGTTGGAACTCAATGATCTTTAAGGTCCCTTCCAACTCTAACCATTCTATGATTCTATGAAATAGCCTTTCTCTCCTCAGATCATTTCTAACACATCTTTTGTAACAATCTGTTAAGATATAAACACCTTTACTAATACTTGTGAGTAATTTTTTTTCCTTGCTGGAGAATTGTTCAGCCCAGTCATAGTACAATTCATAACATAAGAGGTTCAAAATAGGAATGAAAGAGCAACCACACAGTTCAGATTCATTTAGTTCAGCAATACTGGCCTTTAAGTGCATACTTAGGAAGAAGGAGAAAAAACCCAAGAATATGTGATACTTCTTCCTAGTACTTTCCAAGTCTTCAGTTACTTTCAGCTCAAGGATTTCCTTCAATGTCTGTGGTTTGTTTATTTAGTAACTTTCTATGAACCTTTCTTTCAAGTAGTTGGTCAGTCTCCCCTTGAGTCCACATACACCTCTTGTATGGACCAGGTCCTTTGGCAGGTTGCTATGAAGGTTAACAGCATGTCGCATGAAAAACTACCTATTTATTTCTTCTTTGAATCTAGCTTCTACTAGCTTCTTTTACCAGCAATCACCTGTTACACTGGAAAAGCAATGAGTAAGGAGTCTCTGGCCAGTACTGGTTCTGTAGACCACTGTGCAATCATGGAATAGTAGAATGCTTTAGACTGGAAGGGACCTTAAAGATCATCTAGTGCAACCCCACTGCCATGGGCAGGGGCATCTTTCACTAGGTCACATAGCTCAAAGCCCCATCCAACCTGACCTTGAACCCTTCCAGGGATGGGGCAGCTACAACTTCTGTGAGCAATCTGCTCCAGTGTCTCACCACCCTCATCATCCCTCCTCCTGTCCCATCTAAATCCTTCCTCTTTCCATTTTAAACTGCTGCCCTTTGTCCTGTCACTACAGGCCTTGGTAAAAAGTCTCTCTCCATTTTGCTTACAAGCCCACTTTATATATTGAAAGGTCACAATAAGGTCTCCCCAGAACCTTCTCTTCTCCAGGCTGAAAAACCCCAAATCCCACAGGCTTTCTTTATAGGGCAAAGTTTTCCATCTTAATATTCTTCTGACATTGTGTTATCTAGTTAATCTTATTAATCTGAAATTTCTCACACTCCAACTTTGTTCTCACTATCTTGAATAAAATAATGTTATCAGGTTATTTCACATTAACTGTTTGGTCAAATAACTTGAGATAATTGATATAATAATAAAAATATCTGGTTTCAAAAATTTGCAAATAATTAATAAACAGAGAAACTTCATCATAATTGGTAGCCATGGAATTATGTATTTCCAGTAAATCATCCTATTAAAATGAGTATAGTGACTTTTGGCCTATGTACCACAAATGACCTACAAATTTACCTAAAGGTTTTTGGAAAAATAACAATGAGTTATTATTCAAAGGACACTAACAAAAATGTGAGCCTTTTGGAAACATCCAGAGGACCTTGCATTTGAGTTTGGTTCCAGCAACAAAGGGGTTTTATTTATCTTTTAAAAAAATGTTTGTTGTCAACACACAGAATTGTGTTAGAGTGAGTTTTCCTTAATATAACTACTAACAGAAGATGTCCTTAGTTCACAAAAGAGTACTCCAGCTTATTTTGCATATTCACTGGTCATTAGACAAGAATCACCTTGCATGGTATTTACTTATTTTGTACAGTACTCAGCGTGTGTCAGTAAATGGTTCCAGAGTCGCCCGGTCCTATCAAGACCTAAACCTCACATTAGCACATCATTAAATGAAGGGCTTGCACATGGAGAAAGTTGTTGCCTGGGATATTTTAGTTGTCAGGCCTCTGTGCTATAAGCAAGGATCAGTCAGCTACGACCCCATCCCTCTCTTCGACATCTCCTCCTTCTCCTTACCTCCCTTGACCTCATGCTTTGTATGACAGCTGTGGAAAATCAAATCATCCTGCAAACCTGCTTTCTGCTGGCCAGCTGGCAGCCTGGGCCAGGACCAGAAGTGCCAGAACCTTACAGCTGTGCGTATATCGCTGCCTATCCATCTGTAGCATATGCCATATGCCAGTCCCTGAAGTAAGCTGCGAGGAGGATCCATCTGAAATGAAACTCTTTCATCAGAACCTGAGAGTGTTCCTTCCCACTTTCTTGCCTTGCTCCTCTGATCTTTTCTACTAGTCATTTATTCTCTTCTCCATTCCTCCATGCTCTAAGAATCATACACAGGGAATTAATCCAAGTTTGTGGCCCACTGCTACATTTTTTAGCGAGTATAAAGAATTCTGTGTGACCTTTTGAATAGAAGGTGTGGCAAGTCTAACTTGTATTGAGTAGCTAATGTAAATGTAGGATTTACTGCTCTATGATTTCAGACAAATCTGTTCAGGCAATTTAAAGTTGATTCGATTTTCTTTCTTTTGAGGTCAGTACAGTGCATACAAGCGGGGTATAAGTGACAAGAGGTTAATTCAAAGATATGGTCAGTTCTGTTTTACTAAAATAAACATGTCTGTCTAAGTAAACACATACATTTTCTAATCTAAATTATTCAAAATGTTTACTTACTTAAATAATGTTTTTCCCTTTAAAAAACAAAGGCAGATATTTCTTCAGTTCCCAGATTTTTTGAACAGCTTAAAATAGAGGTAGCAAAAAGCCAATGTGCTTAGTAATGTGCAGGGGCACTCTGAAGGCAAACGTGAACAATAAAAATATCCTTCTGCACTGGTAGGGCTGATCACATTTGACTGGAATGTGAATTTCGTTATTTGTCAAAAGATGAAGCTTTTTGCCATTCCAAAAGGACACCCCTCACCACAGGTGGAAGGAAATTGTATGCTGAGAGAATTCAGGGCAGATGTACTTTTTTTTTTTCTTTTTAATGCTAGGTGTATTTGCAAAAAGGATTGTGACAGTGGAGTAAAGTTCCTAGAGCTCTCTTAATCTGACCTATGTACATACTTCTTCTTGTTTAGCCTCTTTACTCAATAGAAAAAAAATAATCAAGGCTTCATTGTTCATAGGTCATTCTAAGTAGATTCAAAGTTAATTTTCAAGAAAAAAGAGAATCCTTCCGTTGATTGTACTATATTCACTTTCTCTCTTTTCTGAGTGTTACTTGATTTAAAACAAAACAAAATACACCAAAAAGCCCATCAGCAGTGCTCTTCTGGAATCCTTGACCTTCCTTTTCTCTTGGCTATTACCTGCTGAGTGGATCTGGATGGTTAGCCATATGTTGAAGATTTCACTCGCAAATTATGGGGTACTCAAAAGCTCTCAGGGTGTATCCTTCTCTCTTTGAGTTGTATAGAGAACATGTGCTCCTCAACTGGAAATTTACCAATTGCTCCTAAACTGCCTTCCCCCAGTAACTATGTGAATCCCTTCCTTCTCAAATATTCTTATTTTTCTTCAATCATCCAAAATTATCTGTATAGTAGTATAAGCTGTCATGGAAAGCCAGGCTCAGGTGCTTTCTGGAGCAATAATTTAACAGTGTTGGTAGAGATTCTTTTTCTCTTGGAACCAAATTAAAATTTAAAAGTCTCCAATCTGACCCTTTCGTAAGTAAGTATTATGTTCTTCTTTCTATTTCCTTCAAATATTTATATTGAATAAACCAAATTTGTTTGCATAACTCTGAAAAGCTGCCATCTGGCAACCTGCTGTCTCAATTCATGGCAGAGTGTTTTGTTCCTGCCAATTTCAAGCCTTTGTTTTAAAATCTGTGCTGAAAACAACCCAATTCTCCTTCCCCTGAAGTCAGTGGCAGAACTCCCACTAGTTTCTGAGGGAGCAGGATCAAGCCCAGACAATAATGGAAGGTAATTTAAAAAAAATTTCAAAGTATCATCAAAGGAATTGCACTCCTAATTCTATTTGTCACTGCTTTGAAAACATAATGGCAAGGTTTTGCATACATCAGTCAATAGCTCTAGGCAACTTGAGACTGTACTTCTCAGTGAGGTCTTTTTTTTTTTTTTAAGAATAGATCTCCATGGGAAAATAAAGGAAAACATTTTAAACAGTGCATACGGTACTGTGCTTTCTTTTGTGAAAGCTAAAAGAAGCTGCTAAGCAATTCTATTATTCATCACTCAATAAATAGAGGTTTTCTGGAGCAGGTTGAATTATAGTACATAAGATCACAGCCACACTACTTAGGCTGAAATCCCATCAGATCTCATAACTAAAGAAGGCGACTTTAGCCCCAAGGATAAAGTTCAAGAAACAACTGATGATTCACAGAAATCTTCCTATGTATTTCAGAGGTATATGGATCACTTTTTCCTAATGTTTTCTTCGGTGTCAAATGTGAACTATGCCACATTCATAGGCCCCTTTGGCTAGGCGCAAAGCTGAAGTCTTGATGACCTGTGGTCACAGAAATGTGCACATCACCCCTTTCCCAGGGCAAGAAGTTGGCCTCTGTGTTCTGGCTCAATTCCAGGTGAATTCCAGTCTGCATCCCTGGAATTGCCCTGTAGTTTTAGCCATGCATAAATATATGTTTCATTTCCTTTGTTTAAAACTGTTACGCATGTTACTGGTAAAAAACGGCTGTGGTTTTCTCATCTGAGATAGCTGCATGTCACTGGGAAGGAAAGTGATACCTGCTGAGGTCCCTGGGCTTGTAAATAGCTGTTATTATTAGAAATAAGACTGATCTTTCCTCCCCTCCTGCAGACTGCCAGTTTCAGTCTAACCCCAACATTACAAAGGAAAACCCCACACATATAGATATTATTTGAAAAGTAAATTCAGAGCAGATGTCCAGAAGTACTTGCTACCAGCAATCAAGAACCACAACACATGGAGTTAAGCAGGATATAACCTACACTAAAAAAGCAGAACAAAAACACAAGCTGAGATGAGAGGTGGGAAAGTCACCTGCCCCAAGCTGAGTGCAAGCCTTAAGGTATGGGTGGTACACAGGCCTTTTTTAAATTCTCACCCTTGCCGCGCCTGCAGGAGATGAGGAGTTTTGGCATCACTATTATTTTAACTAATGGACTAGTTCTGTGTTTAAGTGATGGAATGTGAGTCATATTGGCTCCCCACAGGTAGAGCGAAAACACTACTGGTCCTACTCATTTACAAGTTAAGCATCTGGAGTCATTGTGTATGGAGCAAAGAAAATTTAAATGTGAGGCTAAGAGTTGGGTTTTTGAAAAGAAGAGATCTAAATGTTTCGAATTTTGCTTTTAATTGCATTTTTAGTTTCATTCTCTCCCTTCTTATTGCACATATAAAATTATTTCATTTTCAGTACATATAAACTGACTCTATACAGAAGTGTGACATACAGATACTACCATTCTGGTCAGGTAGTTTCTTCTACTGCTTTTGGTTCTAGGAGGCCAAGGGTACAGAGCCTACCCTCTGGGAGGTAACTGCACGTTACTTACCCTAAACATTCTGTGTGAAAGTGTGTAACAAATGAAGGACATTGCACCTGACTCTAGGCTGGCTTTTACTTGTGAAATCTTTGTAGAATTTAAATGAAATTTGTGAAGCTACACATTTGACACTGGCTTTGCTGTATCTGGCCCAGAGAGTTAGCCGTGGGCTGTTTAATAAGATTCACTGTGGTTCTCACAAGCACAACAATGTCCTCTCTTTGAAAGAAAGTTAAGTGTCTCAAACTGTCATGGTTGTGGAAAAATTGAAAACAAAACTGTCAAATTTAATCCATGAGAAGAAAAGGCAAAAATCTGAAACCCACAAAGTTAGGATCCTGACTTATGGTGTGAAGCTAGATGTATTTGGACATGGGTTTGTATTTTTTCTCATCTTTTCTCAGGATGTAAGGATATCCTGAAGTATAGGAATGGAAGTAGTGTTATTGATATAATACTAAAAAAAAAGTGGTTTGTTCCCACTGTACTCTAGCTCTTAAAGCAGCTTGAATGTAAACTTTAATTTCCTGTAGCACTAGGAAATGTATATGTTCAGTGGCGATCAACAGGCAGAATTATTCAAGGGAGACAGTGTGCTTCAGTAGTTGCAGCAGGAAACTTCAAAAGGTCCTGGCCTGGTTTCAGCGTCTTTCTGGGTCATTCATTCACTGTGTGACCTTAGATGACTCACTTGACCTCAGTGAAACCAGCTGCAAAGGCAGGTAAAGGAATCCTGCACTGCAGAGGAGATACAGGATCTAAATTGAGTCTCCCCAGGGGAGCAGCTACAGGATTTTGAAGTGGCAGCAGTTGAGTTTTATGGATGTAAAAAACATTGAAAGGTAAATCATGTCTAGTATCTGTTTACGAAGCAATGGTCATATATTCTCCTTCATGGATCATTTCAAAGTCCACATGACAGCATTAGCTGTTGTGCCCTTCATGTGTATGGACTGAAGCTGCCTAAATGATGATGAGTTAGCTAACAAAGATAACAAGTATTTAAGGAAGATAAATTCTCTCTTAGCTGAACTCTGATGTTCAACAAACATAGAGCCTGCAACCTTTAAGGACAGCTTTGCTTAAGCCAGGCAACGTGACAGACCACGCACAGTCAGACTCAGCAGGCCTCCAGTGCATTGCCAGACAGAAGGTGCAGTGAGCCAAGTGTGTCCTCCTACCTGAGAAGAGGCCACATCCATCAGAGGATGTGCTCAGGAGTGTCCTATGGCAAATTACACAGTGAAAGTCACTGTTAACTTGAACGAGCATGACTATTTGGAGGTTAATGCTCTGTGTGTGCACTTTTTCCACCGTGAATTTTTCTCCATCATTTAGTTTTATTAATTAAAATTTTCTGATATAGATATAGCCAAATATTCAATAAATATTAATTCTTCATGAAAAGAGATCCATATTTTCCAGTCCTTAGCACTGCCTCGTGTCCTATGAAGCACAACTGGAAATTGCCAGTTTTAAGAATAAGATGTGAAATATTCAGAAAGAATTTTAAATTGACCTGAAGTGAGCCTTAAATTGGGTACTATCATAATCTTTATCTCAGCTGACACAGGCTGTTGCTAGGAAAAGAGATTGTGTAACATTTGTCTGGTCTCTTTATATAAACTCCCACTGATAGTGCTGGAATGATAACTTCTGGTGAGATTCAACATTCACATTTTATTTCTAAAATGAAGCATCATTACTCTATACTTAGTTTAGGCATACTGAGAGCTTCATAAGGTTTGCTGTGAATTTTTTTTTCCCTTCCCTTTTTCTTCCCCCTTCCTCTCCTCTTTTCCCTTTTCCTTCCCCTTAATCTCTTTCTCCCCTCCCCCCTTTGCCTCTCCCTCTCTAGTTCCTTTTCCTTTTTCTCCTCACCTTCCCTGCTCCCCACTTTTTTTTGTTTTTCCTTTCAAAGAGGGAGGGAGAGTGGGTGGGGATGGAGAAACCTATGCAAATGTTCTCTTGTTTTTCTTTGCTTTCACGGGCAGGTTTCTTCTTTCCTGATCTAATTTCAGTCTTGCTGGCATAAATCTAAGTGAAACTACATAGAGTCAGAGATCACACCATGAATCACTGGTTCTAATTTGGGGTTTCTAGTCTAAAAGAATCCCACAAAATCAAGCTTCAAACACAGATTTAGGCTGGATATATGGAAGTCCAAATCCTGGGAAATCTACAGCGGTTTAATTTGTTGTGTGTCATTTTTGAACTTTGCCAGTTAAAAGCATCCCTTAAAAATTATAGGAATCTTTAAACATGACTGCTGCATGTATAATTTTTTTTGTCAGATTTTAATCCCATGTATTTTTAGGCTTTTGGTTTTTATCTTTTCTTTAAAATGATATCCACACACAACATTAACTTCTCAGTGTTTTATGTGGGGAAAAGTTGGTGTATTTTACCTTGCTTCTTAATTTAGTATATTAAGTTTCTTGTTTGTTCATTTTATGATTACTTCTTATAGAATGAAACCTTAAGTGGTTTTTTTTGACAGCAAAGGACAAACTGATTGATGGAACTTACCTTCTGTGAAATCAAACAACCATTTAATCCTGGAGGGGAAACCTGTGATGTATTATTACACATCTTAGTCCAAACACCTTTATCATATGTTGAAAGATTTTCATGGTTGGTATATTAAATGTTGCAAAATACGTAGGTATAAATTACTCTAGAGGAGCTACATGAAAATAATGTAGAATTTGCACAGCAACTTAAGGACATAGTTTGTTACATGTGAAGTCACTGGAGGAGGTGAGTGTGTACTGGAGAAATTGGATTTTGTAGGCCAAACACAAATATACATATGTACATGCATGCATATGTACATAACTTGCTCAGATAACCTGCAAATGCCTATATTCCCAACACATCCCAGACTAAAGTAGTCAGGATCAGTAACCATTTTCAGAGCTAGGAGTGTAGAAACAGTAGTGCACAGAACTAGGCTAAGGCCCCTGTTACTTTGGTTTTTGTCTGATTGTAGCTTTTGGACACAGCAGCAGTACCAATAAATAGTATAATAAAGTAACAGATGCACTGATAATCACCTAGTTAAGCAAGACAAAACTTTTCATGAGAGCCAAGAGTAGGGAGTGTCTTCTGAAGTATACTACTTCAACCAGGCATCACGAAGTGCAGCTTCCACGAATCAGGAAAATGAAGAGATACAATATGTGTGTCCCTGATATCAAAAGTCACAGAGTTCAAGGCTTTTGAAGAAACAGTGCACTTAGAGAAAAAGATTAAAAATACTCATCCACATTTGACTTTTTTTTTTTCTTTTTTCTGCCTTTTCATTTCTCCTGGAAGGAACAAGGCATTCTGAAAGATACGTCCTCCTCCAGTCAGAATGGTTGGCAATAATATCTGAAATTACTTTGGTTCTTGAAATGAGATAGTATTGCTTCATGAGGGTCTCACAGGATGTTTATAAAAATACATTTTAATATGACTAAGCATACTAATTTGTGCCATGCTTACCATTGAACTCTTGCATTCTCATGTGGGAACATAAACTATTAGTAATGTGTATTGCTGTTAAATCCCTTTTCCTTTTGTGAAAATACGCCAAATAAAGACATTTATTGGAAAATTTGCAGTAAGGGTTATGATTTTGTTGTTGGAGGAAAATACAATTTCGATGACATTTTTTCTAGACAAGAAAGGTCTTTTTAGTGAGGAAGCATACAAAACTGCCATAATGCATGCATTAAATTATGTAAGGATCATGTATCAGATTAAAAGACATAGTTATTTAAAAAGGACTCATTTTCAGGTACCACTAACCTTAAGTCATGAAGAAGGAGACCTAAGAAAAATTTTGAGTCTATGGAAAATGATACTTTCTACTGTTGAAACTCGTGTGTCCCTAAAAGTGCATGGAGACAAGGTCCCCACTGAAACTGAAGGAATTACCTTCCTGTGGTGAGATTAACAAACAAAATCATTAAAATATAAACCTGGCAAAATAGTTACCTGTGGATTTACCTGTAAGCATTTGGATTATTTTAATGATTTAATAGTATTTCTCATATGAGTAAAACTGAGCAGTAGAGGTAGATTTCATAATCCTTATTGAAATGTTTCCTGCTTTCTTTGGTTAAAAATATTTTCTTTTTTTTTTTTTTTTAGTTATTATTGTTTCAGAATGTAGTGTAAAGTAACTTTTGGCATGTTTGTAAAGCGAAATAGGAAATTCCAAACCTAAATCAAGCAAATATTGCCTTATAAGCTAGAATGTTTCTGCAATTTTTCATTAAGAATTTTGAGGGGCATAAGGTTTTAAAAAACCTTTTAAAAGTACTTTTCTGGGGAAAGACCCAGGTAGTAATCACAAAGGTTGCTAGGTAATAATCATCCAGGCAGACTGGCAATATTTGATGAGAAATGAAACATGAGTTCAGATTTTCTCTGTGTCCTGGTTTTATAAGAAAAAAAAAATTGATCAGGTAAAAGCTGTATACTAAAACTAAACAGCGCAGGGAAAGATGTTTTTGTTTGCTTTTGTCTCTTATTTTAAGCAGAAACACTAGCATTTCTGAGTCGCACGAGTGCTTACCAAATGAAAAAGTGGCTCAGAGTTTACCAGCAGCCTCTGCATGTGAGAGGCATCCAACTGAAAGGCACACAACTCTCACTTTCTAGTTGCCCTATGGAAAACTTAGTCCCATACAAGACTTGCTTACAGAAGTGATTTTTCAAATGCTTCCTCAATGCCTGCACCCCTCATGATATCTCATCTCATCTGACCTTTTCTTATGCTTTCAAATGAGCAACTCGCTTTCCAACCCCTGCAGCTGATTAAAACAAAAAAAATAGTAATGAAAATATTGAAAATAAAAGTGCTGTAATACTATTATGGTATGTCTGAGGAAGAATGTCATGCTTCAAATTTTGTAAATTAGTATGTGGAGAGTTAAAGGCACATCTTGTGGATATATTGTAAGATATGTCCAGAATACCTCTGTTCCCAGCATATCACTCCATTGCAAAAAAGCGCCTTCAGCCTCATGCCAGTGTCATATCTGTGTTTCTTAGGGGGACTTACAGACATAATCCCCTTCAGCTGCATCAAAAATAGCACCCAAGTATTTTTCTTGTCGTAAGGCTTTAATTTACATATGTATAGAAATGCAATATTTTTTTCATAATTTAATTCCCAAATTAATACTTCCTTTTTACTTTATGTTTATTGATATCACTTTCAACAAAAACAGAACCCCAAATTATTCCCCATATTCGATAAGTATATTTATGTAATATATTCCTTGATGAATAACATTAAGGAATATGTTTTAGAATACCTACAAGGACTTTGTGATGGAGTGATGCACAGTCACAGGATCAGAGACTTGCTTGAGGCTTCCATCACTCATGTAGGTTGAAATTTAGAAGCTGCATTAAACCATCAACCAACATATGAAAGGAAACATAAAGAAATTATTTTTCTTTCTGATAGCTGGGAGAGCTTCAGAAACTTTTAGTTTTGCATTTCCCTCTATTGTTTTATTCATGTTGATTTCAGCAGTAAGTAGAAATGGCTTGAGAAATATATGTAGAAATATACATATATATATGTTTATGTATGTATATACATATACAGACATGTGGGGCGGGTGTGTGTGTCTGTGCATTTGTCAAGTTTCAGTTGATATTAGAGGAAAATTAGCTATTGTGCATAAAAGGCCTCCATAAGCAAAATGTTCTGCTACTTACTCAGAAATTGGAAGTTGTTACATGAGGCAGCACTTCTTCAATATTTTTTGCCCTGGGACACGTCATCAAAGACACAGAGGATCACTTCTCTTATTGTTCAAACCAACAAGCCAAACAAGTCTGAGGTTCCAACAGGTTCCCCCCATAGCCATCAAAAACTGGAGACTGTTGGTTTGAAGTATGCATACTGTGATGGCAAGAAACAGAAAAGTATTATTTTTTCCATCTGTACAAGCTAATTCCATACTGTAGCTGTCTTGTCTCAGTTGTAGACCGGGGATTGTGCTTTTTTCAGCTTTTTTTAAATTCTATTTTCCCTAAAAAGTTGATCAGATAGGCAACTTGTCTATTTTTCTTAATTTTCTGAGAAACAGAGGTGCATATTTTTGAAGTTCTGAATAATATTGCCATAGCTGTTGCTAATAGTTTGTGTTTTTCTGATACTGTTACTCTCCATCTGCTTTGGAAAAAGAAATGTAAATTGCAGTTAATATAAAACACGGTAAATTGATTCTCACTGTGTCCTGCAAACATGTATTTTCTTAATAATTATTTTTCGAAAATATAATTTTGTTACTTAATATTTTAAAATTAGAAAGAGCCTAATATCCCCAGTGAAGTCTGTATCTGTGAATTCCTATTTATTATAATAAAAAAGCACTATGAAGCAGAAAAGTGTTTTCATAATGATATGAAAAGTTTTTAGGGAGGTACTTTGTAATTGCTAGTTATTATTAATAACAAAAATATTTTGTTGACTTGCTATAAAGACATTTTGACATGAAAAGTAATTTAGTGACAAAAATGTAATTTTGATTAAAATCAAGTTTTATCAGAAATTGCAAGGAGCAATTTCCTGATGGTGCCAGGAACACTTTGTTTTTCAGAATGTGCAAGCGTACTGTTTAACTGACTTTTTCTTTAACCTTTTCTACTCCTTTCAAATCTATTGTTCTCAGTGGAGAACATAGAGATAATGACAGAATATAAGATGGTACTTACCACCCAGATCTCCAGTAAATACTTTGTAGTCATTTGGAGGGCCCCATACTACAAGCTAAAACTCCTTATACTAAATGTTTTTTAATTCTAAGTGGCATAAAATTGTCTGGTGCTGCATATTTCTGATAAACCAAAACTAAATAACTTATTCACTGTGTGTTAGGTCCTGGAAAAACACAGAAAGAAAAGGAATGTTAAGCCACTAAAAAATGATATTTTAAGAAAAATATATTCCTGCTGACATCACTAAGTCTGCAGAATTATTTTTATAAGGGTACATACCTATGATTTATCAATTTTTTTCCCAAGAAATATATAAACAAAGAAAAACCTTAAGCGTTAGAACCTGTCTTGAGAAAATGACCAGCTATTTAAATAAGCTGTTGCATTTTCAGCATAGTTGCTTGTTCTAAATTAGGAAATCCAAGGGTGTATATGATATTTTACTGTGGTCAGTGTTCTTTTCATTAACTATTAGTTACCAGCTTCTAAGGGAAACTTGATTCTAAAATCAGTAAGAAAATTTGCATATAGCGACGGAAAGCAGAGAAAATTACTTGTGACTTGAAAAAATGCATTTATCTAGTTAATGAAAGTTTGATTCAACTCTTAATGGAAAATTATTTCACAGTCATAGGGTTTGGTAAGAAACTATTTTAAATAATTAATTAAGTAGTTAATAGGTTGGTCAAAATACCTGATTCATTATCAGCCAAAAAATACATTTCATCAGCTATTGTTTTATTTGTACTTCTAAAAAGAATTTTTTTAAAATAAATTCAAGAATGTTAGTATATATAAATAGTACAGGTGTTCATGAACATATTTTATTAAATGGAATAAACATAAGGTGGATATAACTATTCATGGGAGCAGAGTACCAGGAAATGGAGGATTGTCATTTTGGGTCTAGAATTAAGTTTCAGGCCAAATTTCAGTGTACTCATGCCTCAGTTACCATTCTGTCATACAGCTTTTATTTCTCATGAATGTTATTGGGAAATTGTCAGATCCATTTTCATATTGAATAATATTGTGTAAATGGTGAGACTAGTGTCATAAAAAATATTGAAGGAGCGAGCTTTTAAGGCAAGCCACAATAGTTTCCAACTGTGTACTGCAAGGCCATACGTTTGCTTCAATTTTTTGAATGCTGGAGTTATTTTGATTTTTTTACAATGAATGCAAATAATGAACATAAAGTGCTCCTCCACCTGTACTTAGCAGTAAAATTTTGTGGTTGATAATGAAAATGGTTGTTGAGAGACAATAGAAAAGTGGCATAGGTGTATAGTCTTTAATATTCTTGTAATAAGGCAGTCACAGATATAATCTTATTGCTGATTACATTTTGAAGAGTTTTGTCCGAGAACACTAGAAACAGGAAATGGCTGGGAACTCCTTAATGAGACATTTCCTTAATCAGAATATCTCTGAGTTGTGAAGAATAAAAGCCCTCCATCTGGACGCCTTCTCAGGTGAAGGAGAGAATTTATGTTGACAAGAAACACTAACTACTGTGCAGCCAAATGGCCAAGGCACTCTCTTGGGATGTTCACTCCTTACTTTGCCTCTGTTGCAACACATTTCATTGGAGAATATTAATCATATCTCTGTGGGCTACTTTAATCTCTCTCCGAAACATCCATTGGTGAATTTTTATAGATCTCAGACAAACCCAGACAAAACCCGCCTGTTTAAGGACATGGATTACATGGGAAGTGGAAACATGAGGTAAATCCAGATTTCAGAAGAAGATTACAGTCACCAGGCTGCTGATTTTGTCTGGGGGTCTCTCTTTGTCTTGCATGTCTCTGGGACTGCACATGGAAAACTAAAGAAAATTTTAAAATGCAAAATCAGATACAAAATTCCTGTCCAGCCCCGACAGGAACTTGTTTTTGCATAAAAGTTTTGAAACCATTAAAGCACAAGGGAAAGTAACATGATCAGCAGGAAATGCTCAACTCCTTGAAATGTGTTCGTTTTGTAACTACACAGATATCCAGCTGGAATGTCCCTGATAATAATTAATTTCCCCCTACAGCACTGTTTTCATTCCCTTGCTGGGAAGAGCACTACAAAGCCTGGCTCTGCTGTAGTGTCTGGGAACAAAGACAAGACACTCCCACTTCTCACTACCTCTTTCTCAAAACTAAGCTCAGGTGGAAATTTCACTCCCTGTGTATAGATTTGATTAATGAGATGATATCTAGTCCAGGGCTAAATACGCTGTAGTGTTCATAAAATGTTCGATTTACTGAACTCTTTTCTCTTGACGATTAATACAAGTGTAATGGGCTGCCATTCCCAACTGTTTTGTCACATCTTTGCTACACAACCGGAGCCTATATTTGAACTGAGACTCAGTTTAATTATTGAATTAACACAATTTCATGGTTGATATGCTCTTTTCTCACCTCTGGGCTTATATATTTACTGGTCTGCTGTGATCTTTTTCCCTATTGGTGCAAGGAGAAATTAATGTATTTGCTTGTTGCTCATGCGTTACTATCCATAACAATCCCAAATTAAATTTTACCTGAAGAAACACAGTCTTGCACCAAAACTTTTCCCTACAGCTCCATATATGTTTAAAACTAAGTGAGACACCTTTCTTTTAACAGTTACAGGCATTCATCTTCTTTGCAGTATACTCGTATGCAAACTACCTGTTATATATTTCAGCTTTATGTTCGTATCTTGAAACCTGTGGCTCAGGTTACCGAGGCAGATCAAATAGGAACCTGGTCCCTGGCTTGTCCCTGAACTTCACTATTTATAGCTTGTTCATCTAGTGAAGATTCTTTACCATTAGACCCACAGTCAGATATATCTGTGTAGAATTAAAAAAAAAAAGGACATTATCATCTGCTGTGTCAGAGTTCCCCAACATCTGCAGTAAAAGAATTGGGGGTGGGTTTGTTAATTTCTTTTGAAATGATGACCACTGTTTTCTAAGTGGGGCAGGCTGAGACTTAGCACAGAGAAACTTGTGCTGGATATGTGACAGTCTATCACAATCATCTCTTCCTTGCACTCTGCAACCTTTAAGCCACCTAAAGTAATCTCTTATCATGGTCATGAGCTTGGCTAAGAAGGCAGAAAAGATAAAGTCATACTTACAGAAAACGGAAAATGTATGATTATAAAACCATGCAAATAGCCATAAAAAATAAAGCATTGAATCAAAACCTCAGTAGGATTTCTTCCTTTGGTCTCACCTACTTTCTTTTTCCCTATTGTGTTGTAGTTGTTGTTCTCTCATTTCATTCTCATCATCTTTTTCTCCCCAAGGAGAGAAGAAGCGATGACTACTGCTTCATCAGCTCACCTGGAAGAACATGCAAATAGCATAGCAATTAACCTATGGAAAAATGAAGAATTATTCAATAACATAATGATATGGGGGAAGTGGGATATGCTTCTTTCAAAACCCGGTTGACTTAATATGTAAACATTTTTCTAGAAAAACCCCATTTCCATTAAGAAGCCCTTAGCTATCCATGTCTTGCATGAACCTATTACCAGTAGGCCACTTAGGGATAATAGGGGTAGTGAGGGGTGGCCTCCACTACCCTCTCTTCCATTTTGTAAATCACTATTTTTTGTTCCCAACCAAAACTGTTCAGTATGGCATGAGCCCATTTTGTTACTAATTTCAGTGAAACCACAAATA
The DNA here is from genome assembly GCF_001431845.1 of Calidris pugnax. NCBI lineage: Eukaryota > Metazoa > Chordata > Aves > Charadriiformes > Scolopacidae > Calidris > Calidris pugnax. Next base: position 4,844,195 of record NW_015090859.1, on the reverse strand, counting down.
CGTTTACAGCAGAAAGAAAATTATTTAGTCTGTGAATTATTTCGTCAAGGAAATAAAGAGAGATTTATTATGGTAGTCTCTTACTTAAATAGTTACCCCACAATCCTTTATACTCCAAAATACCAAATTCAAACAGTTTGAATTGGGACTTTGAGAGTTTTACGTTTACTACTGAAATTATTTTGCAGGTGGAAATGTTCAGTGATACGTGGCCTCCTTTACAGCATTTACTCAGGGGAATATTTCGTTTTTCACAGAAATTATCCTTTGGAGTTATATGTCATTGAACTTCCTCCAGGAAGAGGGATTGCACACTTGAGTAACAGTTGCCAAGTTTGGTTCCGTGTTTGTCTTGTACTTGTTGAACTTAATACTAAGGAGACACACTACACTGTGCCAGTACCACTGAACTTTAGGTAGCTTTGTTGAAGCAGGAAATCCACATTTTGTATATTCTTTCTTTCAGAGTACATATTGAAAGTACATTTTTATAAACGGATATTATACAATAGGAGGTGCTTTCAGAGCTGACAAAGACCTTGGGAAAGTTAATGTTTTGCTATTATTAACTAATCAAGAAACTGTACTCCCTGCTCATTTTTCTATGCAATGAGCCATAATTCTTTTGTTGTTGGGGAACCTTTAATTTTTATGGAACATTAACTGATCATGGATTAAAAGGAATTTCAATGGAAGATCAGACAGAATCTGCATGCATAGTATTTTAAGATTCTAAATTGCAATTATTTATTAAACTTTCCAGAATTGTCTTTATATCATAGCAAGCCAATCATATTCTAGACACTTAGGATGATGACAAGATTATTCTGTACTAGAAATGATAAAAGGCTACAGTGTTATTCAGTGCTTGTATACCCAGCTGATAACAGTTGCATTTCCAACACATGGATTTGTCTGGTAAATATCAAGAGAAAATCCATGCAACTAAGAAATTAAACCAAGAAAATTCAAATCCAGCTGGAAAAGGGTTGCAGTAAGGATGAGAAAATAGAAAACAGTTTTGAGACAAAAATGTCACATCTATTGACTTGACTTCAACTAAGAAAGCAAGTTTCTCTCCTGTCCCAATTCAAAATTTTTAGTTGATCAATTTTATGAAACTGCCTCAAATAGATCAAGTTTTTTTCTCAACTGTCATCTATTGCATTTTTTCCTATTTTTGAGCCAGGCCTGGTAAAACATCCTATTGAATCATCTTGTTAAAGTCCTGTGTGTTTAATAGGAAGTTGTAAAGTCTATATGCATACTGGGCTCCATTAGGAAGAACCAGCAGGCTAAGGAAAAAGCTAGTTAACCTCTGCTTGGCATGCCTGCAATATTCTGTCCAGTTCTGGGATAGAACAAATATCATCAAACTGGACAGAGTCTGGTGAAGGGACACTTACGGTCGGTTAGGGTGCCAGACAACACAACATACAAGAGCGGTTGAAGGAATGAATTTTGCCTAACCTAAAGTACAAAAGCAAAAGAAGAGGTCAAATTGCAGTCTTGCACTACCTGAAGGAGGATTATAGAGAAGAAGCAGCGAGTTTCAGAGGTCCACAGAGAAAAGGCAAGAGGCAAGAGTCACAAACTGGGGCAAACCACTCTCTCATTACATATAGCTGCTGCCCAGAGGCCACCTTCTGGAGATGAATCTCCAAAGAAAGGAATGTATTCTCTTTCTCAACTGTGCCTTTGTAACTCTTCATTTTTATTCAACCGGAAAATGACTATTAGCCTGTTGTGGTTTTCAGTAGGGATAGATTTAATTTTTTATTAGCAACTGGTATAGTGTTATGCCTTGGATTTGGAATGAGAAATATTTTTGGTAGCACACTGGTGTTTTCGCTAGTTGATAGGCAGTCGAGGCCTTTTATTTTCCCATACCATATGACTTCATGTTCAGTACACAAAGATGGGGAAAGAAGAAGGAAGGAGGGGGCGCACTTGGAGTGACAGTGTTTGTCTTCACAAGTAACCGTTACATGTGCTGGACCGCTGTTTTCCTGGAGATGGCTGAACACGGGCCTGATGATGGGAAGTGATGAAGGAATTTCTTGTTCTGCTTTGCTTGCATGCATGGGGTTTCTTCTACCTATTAAACTGTCTTTATCTCAACCCACGAGTTTTTTTCTCACTTTTACTCTTCTGATTCTCTCCCAATCCAAACTAGGGGGAGTCCACTAGTGACTGTGTGGTTCTAGCTGCTGGCTGGGGTTAAACCATGACATAGCCTCAAATTTCTCTGCAGCAAGCCTGGACACGGATGACTGCTATTGTCCCCTCAGTTTTGGTAGAGAGTTGGGTAGTGTCACTTTTCCCTTTTAATATAAACACAATCTTAAATTACTCACTGAAAGGTAATTCAATGCTCTATGTATTGTATATTGCTCACCTACAAACAACTCATCTCAAATTTACAGTCCCCATTACTTTGAGTTTTCCATAGTAACTACAGATAATACAGTAAAACTTCAGAGGCAAGGAACAGGATAGAATGCTTTGACCAAGCATACCTTCTACGCTTACCCCCACCATATACAGACTCAAGTATACACCCTTTGTCAGATTCTGGTGCCACATCTCAGAATTGCGTGACAGGGAATTACAGGGCAGGGGAAGTGTGACATGAATGACCTATTCAGTGTTTTGACCACCATGAACCTACCACTGTGACCTTCCTGTTCACTGGTTCATGTAATCCCATTTTTTCACAATAACTTGCATAGGTATTTTGTGTTATTTCTGTGAAAACCCTAACTGGAGTAAGTTGTTAGTATAGTATATGTTCATACGCTATTCATATGTTAATGTGGAATTGCAGTTATCTAAAATTAAACCCTTTAAAATAGATTGAAAATAACCATCAATAGGTAGGTAGGATGGCAGATCTATATCACTAAAACAGACATATTTCTATTTTCACCAACATTTCTAATTCATTAAAAATAATAAACAATCTCTTGCTGTATCTTTTGAACCTTCCTTTCTTTTGTATTACTTGTAAGATATCTTCTACCCTTTCTCTCGCTCTCTATTTATTTTTTTTTTTTTAGTGTTTCTGGACCAGAATCATGAGTTTCTGGCTTGTGAGTAGTTGAACTTGTTTTTCCTCTGTATGATTTTTAACATTTTCTACTTAAAAAAGAAGAATGTGTTTGTATCATTATTTTCTAAAAAAAAAACAAGAACTGGAAAGATGGAATGTTGAAGAGGAAACAGGAATTGATTCATTCAGTTTGCACTCTTGTGAAATACCAACACATCTGAATCCAAATGAATGATCCCCATTCCTCAGCTCTCTTGCTCTCTACTCTCCCTAGATAAGCATCTTTGGACCTTAAATCTTCTAGACACATGCAATCCTGTATTCAAGCATACAGAATGTTAGTTCAAATATCCTGTTGACTAAGCTTAGTAGAGATCCGGAAACTGTTTCTCTACCTAAATCCCCAGATTCATTTTTCATGCTCTGAGCATGACTGCGGGAGCAGGTTATTCACAGGATAAATTTCATGCCCCTTTTAACTTTTCCACAGCAGCACAGTGCATTGATACAGCCAGTAGGAAACCAAGCTTCAACTTGTTTTCAGTGTCAAAGAATTTTGACCCGACGTTGCCTCTCCAACAAATTCAACTCCCTAACTCACGGGAACAAAAAAGTGATTCTCTACCGTGAATTGACATTGTGTCCATCTACAAAAAATGTACGACATCTAATTCCAGACTAGTTGTAAGGATCTTGCAATAGAAAAATTGAGGACCATTTTCTCCTCTGTGAACTGTTTCTCTATTTCATCTGGCTGTACTTTCATTTTAGGTGCTCACAACTGATGCAAACTTCAAGCTTCCCATCTAGTGACCTTGGAACCTAAAAACATATTCCAGCCCAGCTCTGTCACTGGTTCTAGCTTCTACCCTTGAACCGGGAGGCCAAGTGGTAGATGGTAATGCAGGCTGAGCTTTCTCTGAACTCTCTCTTCCTTTACCTTTACCACATTTGAAATTGCACTTTAATGGCCTTTATGCACATCCACCATATTTTGCGTTGTACCTCATGCTAATGGAAGTAGCCAAAGATCAGTATCTTTTCTAAGGTTTTCAGCAAATTATATATTCTGCAATTATAGATATCAATTAGGTTTCTTTGAAAATAGAATACCTTCACAAAAAGCAATTTCCTCTGCTTGTAACGTTTTACATTGCACTAGATATTGCTGAAGATATTGGTGTCTAAGGAATGTTCTCCCTCATTACCTCACATCTCAGCTTGGTAGTGCGATGAATTCACAATCCTGTATTTATGACTTCATAGTCCTAACCATGGAAACAATCTATAGTAGCACAAATTCAGTGCTGTGCCTTTACTTAAGATGAAACTGGTAAAGCAGACAAGGACTGAAGAAAAAGATTGCTATTTCAGCAGAAATAATTTGAAGAAGCTGAAATTAATATGTGAAAAGATAACAAAAACTAATTCTAAATACTGGGAAATTATTTAAGTGTTTCTTTTTCTTTAACCATATACATTCATATACTTCATTTGAATTACTTTGAGTAGCACCAAACCAGGGCTTATTTTAACAACATTTCAAGGCATTGGCTGTAATGCCTTTCCATTCAAAAAGGAAGAAGAAGAATGTGTTCTGGGGTGGAGGGAAAGCAAATCCTTGTATGAAGCCCTGTCACCTGGCCAAATTCTCAGCTCTGTGTGCAGTTCATTAGCTTTAGAGCGTATAGCGATGCCACTACATCTGGTCCATCTGCCCTGGAGGGAATGAGAAATCAAGCTACAAAGATGAGGGAAAAGAGTGAGGCAGTTGGCTAGCCAGAGGTATAATTTTGGGTTTTTTGCAACTATTGGCAAAGAGTACATGGGATGTCCACAAGAAAGACTGGCTGAAGTTATCTCCTGTTACCCACTCCTGACTATAAAAGAGAGGCTGAGCTCTTCTGGAGCTGTAACTATAACTTTCCATCTGGAAAAAAAACAACCTCTGATGGGAATGAGAGGATTTCCATTGCTCTGAATGGAGCCTGAACTAAGACTCAATGACTGTAGAAGTCACTACATGCTGTGCTGGTGAATTTGCCAACACTCGTATTACATCTTGTTTGATCTCTACTCAAATTTCCTTATACACTGTCTGAAGAAGTTACCCTCAAATCTGGTCCAAACTTAGCAGCTGCAGTGTCTGGCTCCCAGCCTGGTGATCCAATGGGCTGCAGTTGTCTGTACATGACTGCAGCCAGGCTGTTGTAGCCTGTAAAAGCATTAGCCACAGCAGGAAATGTTTCCTCTGCTTCCCTTCCTGCCAGAAGAGTTGGATGTGGCAACAAGCTGGGATTGGAATGTTGCTTGCAGCTCCTTCCTCCTGTCTCCTTTCCTCCCACCACATACATCCTGCAAAAAGGTGTCCCTTCTTTTCCAAGAGCATCCACAGACATCAGACAGCCAGTCCCTGAGAAATGCAGGATGATATTGCCAAGCCATGCATGGGCATGCATGTATCCCTTCCCCCCTTTCGCATGTTCTCAAGGCTAAGACTTTACTTTGTCTTTGAGGAGGTCGTGAGCAGGAGAAGGTAATTGATAAGGAAGATAATTGCAGATTGGGATGGATGGAAGAATTTCAAGACAAGCATCTTTATAAACTCTGCACTGAATCACATTAATATAGACATTTTGAGAAAATATTCTAATGTATTAAGTATTTTTTCACACATTTCTTGAGCCATGCTCAAGACTATGAGTTTGGGAGTTTGCCAAGATTTGGACATCTATGGGAAGAGCCCATATTTGATCAAGATTTATTTTAAAACTAATTATGACTTTTAAATCTTTGCACAGACATGGTGTTTTGGAGAAGACTTGGTCAGAAAGCTTGTCACACCTGCTGTTACACAGTGCTCATCAAGTGCTATCAGAATATTTCAAGCTAAAATAGAAGGGAGCTCACATAACACTGAACAAGTCCCTGTTTAAGTCATTATTAGGGGATTATCTAACCCCTCACAGCACTGTTGATTCCACCTTGATGACATCCTTGATTATTATCATGCTGCAAAGTCTGCCTGTAGCCTACATGCTTTTGATTATAGTGATATTACGAACACCATATGAATTAACACCAAGCAGGGAGTAAGAGATTATTGCTGCCAGAAATTGATCTCAGGCACTGAAAGAAAATAAAACATTATTTTCCCCTTTAAGCAACACTTCTTCCTTTTGCTGTCATATGCTTTCTATACTGTGATTACTCATTGTGTAAATACAAGTGCAAGAAGGGCTACATAAAGGATATTACACTTGCTAAACCTTAAGTCACGTTGATACATCCTTGAAGCACTGCAGCACGGACCAAAAGATACTTCTCCAACAACTCTCATTATTCATGGATCATTGACATGATAGACCCTAATGGCTCCCTCAAATCCATTACAGTGTGCTATATAAATGTGAGCCCCTAATCCATGGATCATTGGCATGATAAAATGCAACATTCTTTCAAAACGCTTGCAGTCTATCAAGTGAATGCATACTATTAGGGATCTTTAATTTGTGGATTATTGCCACAATTGATCATTACACTTCCTTTGGGGCTGCTATGGTCTATCCCATTAACGTATATTCGGTGAGCACTAATTGGTAGATTATTGATACAAGCCTTCTCATCTGCTTTGTCAAAAGAGAAGAACTCGCACATTTGAGGGATCTCTGTCTTACAGGCTCTTCTAGAGTCTTTTATTATTTCATTCAATGACTTGCATTTTAATTTTTGTCTTTTTCTGCATTATCAATTGCTTATGTAAACAATTTCTCGTGTTCAAATGACATTTTAGATTCATTCTAGTAAAATGTGTTTTCAACTTTCACTTCTATTATTTGTGAGATCAGGCACAAAATGACAGGAAAAAATATGTGTTCTGGCTTGAAAGTGTGGCCCTATACTCTACGAACACAGATATTATTATATTTTGAGTGGCAGAGATAGTAAAAACATTCATGAAAAAGGCATATTGCACTTCTTTTACACATACCAGTAATAAGTACTTTTAAACAGACTTTCTCACACAATTTCCTCTGTTAAAATTCCTAATGTTATCAACCCAGACCCTATGGATTTGTAGCCTTGAGATTAACCTTTTAATGTTTAACTCTTAGAAAAGTTCTTATGGTAACCCGGTGGCATTCAGCTATTTCTGGCCCGTAAGTAATAAAATGGCTAAATCTCACCTCATAAACCCCCATAGCTTACATTCTTGTCTATTCCTGGTAGTATTGTAGTGATAGGTTGTTGGAGTGGGAAACCGATGGACTGAAGAGTGGCTCAGAGCACCACATCTCCCAGGCTGCGAGGTTGCAAAAAGACTGAATCCAAGGCACTTACGTTGCTCAGATTCCCACCTGGGACACAGCTGCAATGAGCAGGCTGCCTACCTCCCCATGAAAACTTGCCTTTCAGCTTCAGCAAATCAATATTTTTCAGCAACAACAAAAAAATCTACATTGCTAGAAAATTCCTAATCAGCTGGTTTTCCTCTCAGTTCAACTCAACCATGGTTTAGAGAGACTCTTGGATGGGTTCAATTCATGTCAACAGGCATACGTCTTGTACTGATGCAGTGACTGCAGAATCTCAGTTTTCATTAAAAGATTTTCTTTTTCAGCCTTAGTGGTTGCTAAGAAAAACTTGGAATGTGAACTGAATGCAGCGGCTTTACTTACAGCTGCTTGGAGACACGAAAGAGGAGCAGCAGATGGTGAAGCAGCAGTGGTTGCTAGAGCACAAAGCCAGCAAGAAAGCCACTTGCTCCCACACCTGCAGAAACAAGCATGGTTCTCATTTTTTGGGGGGTGGTGGGGGTGTGAAAGGCTGGTTAAGAGAAGAAATCTGCGTGGGCAATGCTCATAGGAAGTGAGAAGAGATGGCTGTGGCAACAACAGCAGGGAATAGGATCAGGAGGAAAGTTTACTCACTCTTCCCTGTCTCATCACCTGTCTCAGAGACTCAGATATTTGCTGCTATCAGCCAGGATATGTGGTTTCCTATCTGAGAAGTTTTTATCTAGTCTAAAACTGCTGATCTTGTTTTTTTAAGAGATAACTTCCATTGTAGCTTAGACTTCTGATTTTTTAAAGCCTGCATCCTTTCACAATGAAGGATTGCCATATAAACTCTGTTGCGGCATAGTGTAAGATATGTGAATTCCCTTAGCCCTTTTTTTAGCCTTCTATGAACAAAAAGATAGCAAAATCAATTTAAACCAGAAAGGTCCAATAAATAAAGGCAGGGGGGGCAGGGAGGGATAGGGTGGGGGTGGTGAGTAAGCATCTCAGCTGAGAGCATATGTGGTATTTCAGCTAAGAGCATGTATTTTTGGAAACCGTGACAGCCTCTCAGTGGGACAGCAGTAGGTAGTTTAGGATCCAGATCTGACTTATGTTAAAATGATCACAATCTGATGCAGATAACCTCAGCAAGTTGTTTTATTTGCCTTCCCCCTGTGCTTTTAGAAGAGAAACTCTTAAATTTCCATTGATTTTAAGGAATGTAAACAGATTATTTTAACTAATGTACTACTATTTGCCTTGCAGCAGTGCTCAGCGTAACTCCACAAAATTACTTTCCAGGGCGCAGTTCTTCATTAGAATTGCTCTGAAGGCAAATCTGTAGTGAGAGTTTCCCACCGCAGCCTTTTGCCGCACCGCAGGTTGCTGCCCTCTCAGACGTACTTGTTCAACTCTTCGTGTATCTGTGCTCTAAAGCAGACCGGTGAAATGACCTTTGGTGTGCACAGTAGTTGTTTCTCGAACCCAGCTGTTTTCACCAGTCCCATTTATAGAACAGACCATGTGGTGCTTCATGGAAAAGTAATGCATAGTTGGAGGCGAGCTTGCCTCTGCAAAGGTAGGGCAAGGACCTCTAAAATGGTTTTGCCGAGCAACAGCTCATAGCGTTGGATATTATATGGAGGTTGTACTCATATTAGTGGTGTTAGAATGATGCATTTCAACAGTATTGTGTATAATCCTTGCGGAAGTATTTCGTGGTCTGTGTGTTTGAACAAAGATGATGAAAAATGCTCTACTGGCTTTTTCAGAAATAAAAACAAACATGGCAATAATGTAAAAACACTGTATTTGTTTTCCTTCTTCCAACGGCCTTTAGGAGATGCCTGTGAATGAAAAGTGTAATAAAAATCGATATTTAAAAACAGCCTGGAATTTCCCTTTAAATTATAGCAGTGCTGCTGGCTGTTGCTACATTAGCTGCTCTCATGAAGTTGCTTAATGATATCTTGTTAGTGATGGAAGATAATGAGATGATAAGGGCAAAATTCATTGACCTTTCAAAGCTTTTGATTCGCTAAATGACACTGTTAGATAAGCTAATTAAATTTTGCTTTTTCTGCTGGAATGATGGCTTGGTTCTGATCTTATTTGATTAAGAGGAAAAATCAGTGGCTGTTTTAGTCTATCATTCTGATTTATTACCCTTACTATTGAAAGGTGCCTTAGGGCTCAAGAGCTGATTTACTTCTTTTTATTTTGTCCTAAATGATCTCTGAGATATTTGTGATAAGACCTAAATTCACGTACATGGTATTTGACAATACTATTTTGTCCAACAGTTCTGTAATATCTCTGCCTCAATATACTTGCTTTCAAAATCACTGTAATAAAAGCATTTGGAAAGATAAACTCGAGATAATCATATAAGACTAACTTCATCTCAGTTTCCCAGGAGACTTGTCAAGTGGAAAGAGATACTCAGCTAACAATAAGGCTGTAATAAATTATCAAAGAATAACATGATTAGTCAGAATATTTTACTCATGGCATTCACATTCAAATGCACCAAGATGAAAATGTGCAAGCCTCCAGTTCTACAAACTCTTAGTCATGCATTTACTTTTAGGCATTTGAGCAGTTTAAATTTTTTGTCCTTTAGCCTATCATTGGGAATCCAATTGGGTTTGATGAAACTTCTCATGCTCTTTAACTCAGCATATGTTTCTGAATCATAGTCATAGTTCACAAGAAGGAAAGTAAATGATATAAACTGCTAAAGCTACTGTAGAAAATGCTGACAAGCATGAAGTCTGCTACCAAGTGCCCAGGCAATATAAAACCTTCCTGATTTCAAGATGGCTTACTATTGCTAGCTACTTTATGGTAAACATTATTTAGTTGACTTATCACTATTTTTAGTCAGGTTATTTTATGAAGTAAAATACGTCAGGCTGTGTAAAATATTTTACAAAACTAAGTATATTACATCCATTCATATAACTTCATGTCTCAAAATTTTAATCTCACTAAAAACTGATACCATGACTCACAGTCTGTTTTTCTTAAAATTATGTTGACAACTGTTATTAATGCATCTTGTCTTAATTTGTACCAGTTAAGTGGATTTTTTTTCCACCACTACTTGAACTGGAGTGCTGCCATAATGACTGAACTCTAGCTGGTCAGGCAATTCCAAAGACATTGGTGCTGCATTAGTATTCTTCTACTCCTCTGGAATTTCCTGGGCTCATTATTAAAAATGACGCCCCATAAACCAGCAGGGCTTCTGGAAGACCCCATGAAACTCAGTTTAGGTGAGAAGTGCCAGCAATTCCAGACTTTCTACTGCAAAATTAGGGCTCAGAGCCTTAAAGTTTTGCACTGGATTTTGGGCTTTGTAAATCCAGCCAGCCCACAGGCACCGCAATTCTACTTGTCTGACTTTGAGACAAACTCTGCAGAAGTCTACCTTATTAACCTCATCCAGAGCTGGGGACAATGCAACATCGGCTAAGATGCTGGGCAGTCTATGATGATCAATACAGGACTCTGCATGTACTTTTCTCTGAAAATAAAGTTTGCCTGCAAAATTAAAAAGGAACAGAAAGCTACCAAAATCTACTGAGGCCACAAAAGTCTAGGAGAGGGATATAAACAGTGAGAGGCTTACCAGTACATGTAAGACACAGTAACATTTTACAGTAGATCAGCAGACTTCTGTAGCAAAGGTCGGAGAAACTAACTTACATGTAAGATCAGAGAAGACAAACTGATGCAGAAAGCCTGTGTGTTGTGGAGGAAAGCAAAGTGGAGGCTCGTGATTCCTTCAAGAAGGGAGAACTTCATAGCCGCATAGTACTTCAGACAGACTAGAGAAAAGAGACAGAGGAGTGTGAGCAGACTTTCTTATTTTGATCTTGCTTGTGTACTTCACATCATTGTAAACATAGAATAGTATTGTACTGAGAAGGTTCAAGTAAAATGTATCCTATATGTGCAGGTCTGTTTGCTTATATTGTTCATGTACTTCATGAAAAATTAAACTATAAACTCAAAGTTGTCTACCATTGATGGTAACCTGGGAAAGCTGCCCTTAAGCTGACAGAAAAATCTGACTTGCTCATCCTATTTGCAAAATTCTAAATAACCTGAAGACACGTTTCTATACTTAAAAAGATAAAATAATAAAGGGTAAGAAAGACTATGCCTACTAGCAAGTAATATTGCATAAGTAGAAGACTCTGAGTTGAAACAAGTGGGGCTGAGGAACGGATGTTTCTGCAATACGTATTTAAGAGGTTTTGTTTCTTTGGATTAGCTCTAGTGTGACCACAGATTGACCAGATGGAAGTTGTTAAGTGAGCTCCTGAAGTACCACTTCTAGGTTTGTTTCACCTGGTAACAATACGGTTCATGTGCCCTAATATTGTCCCACAGTGCAAACTGAAGAAAAAGAAGTGAGGGTGACTGGGAAATTTTCTTCAGAAGCATGATTTGTACAACAGACCCAAACCATCTAGATTCTCTAAAGTGGGGAATGCTGAAGTGCTTTTCAGGTACAGGGGCTTGAAATATACGGTGAATTTAGCAGTGGATCGCTGTGACCAGTGATGGTCACCCAGTGGAGAAACTCAGCCAGATTCTTTTAAAAAATCTTGTCAAAAATAAATTATTCTATTTATCATTTGACTTGTGAACTAATGTCAATGATTTTGGATGATTTGGATTCTGCCTCTACAAGCTGCGCTTAAGTGTGACTTATTGATGTGGAAGACACCTTTCACATCAACCAAGGGATATTTTAAGAACTTCATGGTCTAGAGGATTTTTTGTTTTGCCTTTGAAAACACAAACATGTAAATATGCTCCTTCTAAAAGTTCTTTTGAAATCTACAGGAGAATAAATACTGTTTTACAATCAGAGTTTAAATAAATAATGAGGTTGTGATTTCTTGGTGTCTGTGATAGATTATAGAGTGCAAAGCATTGTTACAAAGCTACTTTGATGGGTAAAGAAGATTTTTTTTGGAGGTCAAACAGGGCAAAATTTTACCATTATTCCTATTAATTTAGTTGCAGTATACTTACTATTTTCTGGTTCATCACTGCAGGAAAACACAGTTATGTCCATATTATACAGTTAGGGCCAGATAATATCTGCAGGCTCTGGAATTTGAATGTATATGTATTCAAGTTTTTTGAATGACCTTTGGCATTGTTGTGACCCATGCCAATTAGTATTCTCCTAAACAAATCTTCAACAAAGGTTTGGAACTGTCACAAGACAGAGGCCTAATGTGTCTGATGGCACATTCCCAGTGTGGAAACACTGTTTTGGAGAGAAAGTAGTTCAATAGCTTGGATGCAGTTCTGCTCCACTTGGCCTCATCATGAGACTGGAGTCCTATGTACACTCAATTTACTAGCTTAGGCATAGCCCTATGGAGAGAGGTTTGGACAACATTACAGCTTAAATATCATATATTTTCTACATAACATATAGGACCTTGAAGCAAATTCTGTCTATCACTCTTCTAAGATGCCATCGTGCTTATTATAGTGTAGCACAGCACAGCGTTATGAACTACAGTGTCCAAAACCATAGACAGCTAGAGCTGTCTGTTCCTCTTTCACATGTTCAAGAATGTGAATGCTGCACCATGCAGTGCTAAATGGCATGACTACTGAAATACAATACTAAGCTGCTCGGAGAAAAAATGTTACAAGCCTACAGGGTAAGAGGAAATACTATTTTACAGTTCAACCATTTACAAACTGGATCGCTTAAACATAGAACACTAGTTTTGAAGAATTTGAACAAATTAACATATAATGCTGCAAACTCTCTATGCCCAGAATTCCTTTTGGCTTCCCAGAGAGACCAGTATGTGGCAGATTTATAGAAATAGTTTGTAAGCAGTTTGATCGTTCAATAAGTAAAACTGTGTAAGGCACATTTTTTTATATAAAGTCATGTCTGTTATATTCTCCAAACTTCTCTTTTCCTGTTTCCAATTTCATTTCCCAGTCATGCAGAACAATGTGGTGTAACCCAAAGAGGAGACTGAGTAAAATGAAAAAGGGCAGCATACACTGTAGCATGCAAAATGCAGCCTGACGGTGGTGCTGAATGCTAATGAGCAATTATTTGGTCTCACCCCAATCAGTCTTGATCAGATAATTAATTCAGGGGCTGACCATATGACTTGTATTTCTGAAGGCAATTGCTGCATAATATTCTTTTTCAACGTGTGAACAGGTGGTTCACAAAATGCATTCATTTTTAACAAAATAAATTCCTTTCATATCAGTTTTTCAAAAGCTTAACAACATAATGTGCACTTACAAAAGTCTATAAATGTAGGTTAATAATATTTTAAACCCAAACAGCCTTTCTTCAAGATCACTGCTCACGTAGAAGTCTAGTTTATTAGTTTTTAAGCACAGTAGAATTACCCAATAGTTACTTAGAACCTCCAGGTTCTCTTAAATTCCCACCACTAAGCATCTATTTATTAACTAAAATGCTATAAAAAAAAAAAAAAAATGATCCACAACTTCACTTTGGCTAACTCTCAAAATGTAGATTCTTCCTATATGCAGAAAATTAAATGAGTAATGCACTGTATATTACTTTAAATATTACATTTTGTGCTTTTTTATATTTTTCCTGTTTTGAAACTTTGCTTAAATTCCTGTGAGAGAATGATGGATAAGGGATATTGGGGAGAGAAGACAGATTTTGTTTCCTTTGAATATGTACCTAAATATTTTCACTTCATGAATATAGGCAGATGTAGAATAAAGGTAAATATAGTCTCTGAGGAAATCACATTCCTTCTCTGAGGAAATCACACATATATGCCACCTGAAGATCTGAATTACTGAGTACTGTCTTGAAAAAACAAAGATGGTATGTGGTGTTACTTGTGAAACTTGATATTTTAAGTCTCACATCTTGGATTCTAGTTCAAGCTTTGAAGAAGGTCAAGGTATCATTTCCTCCTGCTTCTCAGACAGCTACAGTTTCAGGAGACAAGTCAGAAAAAAAAGATTTAATTGAACACCCTTGATATGGATAAATAAATATTTATATGGAGTATTTGGACCATGTGGACCTGTAATCGAGGTTATGAATCTGGTTCCTGTGGTGTCTTGAACTTGGGGAGGGTCTACACTGAGCCAGAAAATAAATTTGGGAAGTGGAGAAAGAAGAGGGAGTGAGAAAGATTTGACACAGGATCTTTAGCCCAATCACAGAAAACTTAGCATTAGATTAACTGTAGTTTTAATTAGACAATGATGATCTTATTTTGAGTGAAACAGACTTTATCTGTACAGGGAGGACTGACTTTACATCATTAAAACAAGTTTGGGAGTGTGTTAGAAGGAGAGGGAAATGGGAAAGTTTGATGCTTCAGGTGGGATCATGACCACTTCTGGCGGATTCCTGAGCATAAGTAATTAGGAAGCTACTATGTTAAGAAGAAAGGAAAATTGGAAAGGAAGCAAAAAAAAAAAAAGAAATTAACATTGGAAATGGGTGAGCAGTCATCAGCATGACAGACTCTCCAGTTGAAGAGTAACCCATGAGCAGGAAAACTTGAAAAAATGGAAGACATCTCTGGACTCTGGAATAATAACAATGGAAAGTAACCGGCAAGTCTTTGGATCACATGGGACACAGCTGAACATCCTTCCTATCCTGATGTAGACCTTTATATATTGTGTTTTATTTTCTGGTGGGAAAGAATTAAGATCCAGAGGAATTATGATACAATATAGTATTCCTTTTTGGGGTTCAAGAGATCTTTTTTTTTTTTTTTGGTTTATACCATCTGGTATTTATTATGGGGATTTGAAAACTGGTTTGTATGTAACATATAAACTTTTCTAATGCATCAATTCAGAAGTCCATTCGAGCCAACATCCTGTCTCAAATACTTTCCACTTTCTTGTGCTGAAGGAAAAAATGTAAGAACAGGTGTAGACTGATTCTTTTCCCATTAAAACCTCCCAGTTTCCTGGAACTTCCTGAGGCAGATTACATTTCATTCATTGTGTTTAACAGCTACTGATGAGCCTAATATCCATAACTTTTCCTTATCTTCTCATTAAATCTGCTTATATTTTTTTTGGCTGCCATCAACATAGATTATATTTTTTTCTGAGGCAGCAGGTTATTGATGTGTGAAACAAAACTGCACACTGTAAACTGTGGAACCTGGAAAGAAGGTATCTGTGCTCAAGCTTTGTGTTTTGTGTAGGCAAGGAAATAGTGAGAATACCCTCTAGTAGGTCTGGGTAATGGAAAGCATAGGATATGGGGTGTGCTGTGGATTACACCAAATCTACATGTTAAAGAGAGCCTTTGTATTACCATTTATATTGCACACCCAAAGGAAGAAGTTGTTCTCTTTTTACTGATGGTTTGTCAGCAGTGGTTTTGGGTGTTCACTTTTGTAATAAGGATTTTAATTGTTTAGCTCTTGTCACCAATAGACCAACATCTACCCCATATTTATAAGTTGACATCTCTTTAAAACAGAAAAGGTGATGTTTTGACACATTCCAATCTCAGAAGGAGGTTCTTCTACATTTTTTGGGTGAATCAGCCATTTGATTATTTTAGACAAGAGGTATTTATGTGCAGTTAAGCTATGGAGTTTGTTAGTGCTTGCTTGAGTCAAGGAAATTTGTGTGACAGGAGACAGGATAGTTTGAAAATTATTATTTTTTTCTCTCTAAGATTGTTAAAAATGTCAAAGACATTTTCAGAATGTGAAAGAGTTCAGGAGTGTTGCAAAACCACACAGGCGAAATGACAGTTGACAAAGTAAAACTTGTTTTTTACTGTGTTCTTTTTCAGGGCCCAAATACATAATTGCTTGTTATCGCTTGTAAGACTGTGGTTGTTAGACACCTATGTCTGGTAAACTGTGGAACGTGGGGACGCAATCATCCCAAGGAAAGTGGTTATATGAGAAAACTGGAGTCAGCTGCATTTGTAAGGTACTATAGATGGCAGAATGACCTCCTTTAATGTGTTAAGGAGCTGAAAATAGAAGAGGGTACACACAGGTAGGATTATGAGAGGCTAAGCATAGTGGGAGAGTATAGAAATAAACTGCTGACATGCTGAATATAGTTCAAGAGTATTGCAGTAAACTCTTTCAAGGACAAGCTATTCTTTCTTTACTGCAGAGTCATTTTTCAATAAGTATTTCAAGTTTTCTCATTTTAGTGGCTAAAGGTGGAATGGATGGACCCTGCAGTTGGCAGAAGTGATGGTGTTAATTAAAACATTTGTTACCACTTGCTTTTCTGTATCACAAAGAAAATTGTTGCTTACCTTGACAACTATTTTTCAGATGTTCAGAGGTAATGAATGTAATTTATAAAACATCTGCTGATGACTTTAAGAAAGTATTTAGGAATGTCCAACAGCCTTCTTCAGTTTGCTTAACAGAGAGTATAGAGCAGCAGTTCATTTTCCAGTCACCAGGAAACATTAAGGGCTTCCCAGTTGCTTCTGATGGAGGTGGATTGAGATAGCTTTTCAGGATGTGTTTGTGTTTGTCTGTACTCTTGTAATTACTATTTTAAAGCTTTCCTTTGACAAATTAAACCACTAATGCTTAAGTGTAAACTGCTTGGCTCAGAAAACTGTAGTTAATTTAACCTAGAATTGAGGTATACACGCATCTTTATGTGTCTTCTCTTGGAACATGTCTACAAAGATATTAATAAATGAAAAGGATTGCACATGGCTATGCAATATGAATTTGATTTTCCTTTGCTGCAGACAGCACTGCTTATCAGGTGGATTGGGATATGAAATTTGTTGATGCACAGATATGATGCTCTCTGGCCTCGAAAAGGTCACCTTGCCAATGAAGAAGTTCTTAACTTGCCTTGCAAAAACCATATACCAATGCCTATTCCTGCCACAGCCAATTAACAATGTTGTAAAATGAGGAAGTGAGGGAGGAGGATGGGAAGAAATTTGGATTCTTTCCTGGAAGTATGATGGAGTCAGAAGCATTTCCATAGGTCACAAATAGGTGGTTGACAACAAGCTGTTCTAAACTGTTCTCAACAAGCTGTCTCAGAGGTAGTAATTTACACCGAGCAGCCTTACTTACTGGTTGAAACCATATATCAGTTTCTGGTTGACCCCTGCCCTCATACTCCTGTAATTCAGTTCCTTCATCCTTTCCTTGAATTCCTTTGTTATGTTGATGCCCAAGGAACATAATGTTTCAGAACTTTTTGTAGATGATGGCACTGCAGAACCCTTTCAGTGGACCCTTTCCAGAATCTAATAAGAGTCATGTATTACTCATAGAATGAGGTTTAAATATAGAATGATAGAATTGTCTAGGTTGTAAGGGAGCTTTAAGATCATCTAGTCCAACCATCAACCTAACACTGATCAAAAGCCATCACTAAACTATGTCACTAAACAATATGTCAACCTGTCTTTTAAATACCTCCAGGGATCGTGCATCAACCACTTCCCTGGGCAGCCCATTCCAATGCTTAATAACACTTTCAATGTAAAAAGTTTTCCTAATATCCAATCTAAGCCTCCCCTGGTGCAACCTGAGGCCATTTCCCCTTGTCCTATCGCCTGTGACTTGGGAGAAGAGACTGACCCCTGCCTCTCTACAACTTCTTTTCAGGTAGTTGTAGAGAGCAATAAGATCTCCCCTCAGTTTGCTCAGCCTCTTCTACAGATGCCTCACCAGCTTTGTTGCCCTTCTCTGGACCAGCTCCAGCACCTCAATGTCTTTTTTTTTGATAGGAGGCCCAAAACTGAACACAGCATTCAAGGTAGGGCCTCACCAGTGCCAAGTACAGGGGGACTATCATCTCCTGAGTTCCCCTCACCACGCTGTTCCTGATACAGGCCAGGATGCTACTGGCCTTCTTGGCCACCTGGGCACACTGCTGGCTCGTGTTAAGCCAGCTGTCCACCAACACTGCTAGGTCCTTCTCTGCTGGGCAGCTTTCCAGCCACTCTTCCCTAAGCCTCTAGTGCTGCATGGGGTTGTTGTGACCCAAGTGCAGGACCCAGCACTTGGCCTTGTTGAACTTCATCCCATCATCCCATCCCACCCCCTTGTTGAGCCTCAGACCATTTATCCAGCCTGTCCAGGTGCCTCTGCAAAGCCTTTCTAGCCTCCAGGAGGTCGACACTCCCATCTAACTTGGTGTTGTCTGCAAACTTACTGAGGATGCACTCAATCCCCTCATCCAGATCATTGATAAAGATGTTAAAGAGAACCAGCCCCAGGACCGAGCGCTGGGGGACACCACTCATGACCACCACCAACTGGATTTAACTACCTTCAACATGGGTGATGCATAGTATCCAAATAAGTACCCATTCACAATACATAGTAACCAAATAACTCTGACTAAACCCCCACAAACTGTAGAATTACATGCAAATAAGAAATAAACCACTGAGAAGTACTGTATGTAGAGTGATGTCACCCTGACATTACAAGACATGCAATATGATTGATGGTGGTAGCTTTCAGTGGTGGGACATAACATGAAGGTGGGCTTCCCTGGGTAAGCTTTGTGCAGCTTATCTTCAGGGCCTTTGTACCTTCTCTCCAACCAGCACCAAAAGTCAGAGTTCTGAGCACTGCAGAGGGCTTGGCAGGATTCTGGGCTTGCTGTTGGAGGTTTTATGGGCAGTTCATGCTGTCACTTGGATGTAATGACAAATATGTGATGAATAGCAGGTCTGATCCGCAGCTGATGGTTTCTGGCCCAGGCCAAATTTTTTAGTTTGGAGTTAGAGAGCTTCTATGGAAATTACTTCTTTTTGAAATATCTCAACAAGATTTTTTTTTTTATACCTAGAGAAATGATCTCTGAAATCTGGGAACATAGGAGGGCCTTCAAGAGGAGGGAAAAAGTGTCTGAATGTAGAGCATAGTCAGAATGAATCAGTCAGGTTTTGTGTTCTCAGAAGCTGTCTCTAGATGTTACTTAGGTTACTTCACAGAAGTAGCAATTGTGTAAGGATTAGAAATGATAAATCAGAGCTCAGCTTTTATAGCCTAAAGTGTGCAATCCAGTTCCTAGGCTCTTTGAAAGAATTCTTGTCATGGTTTCCTCCTTATTTTGCCCCTGAATAACACATATGGTGTAATGCTGCCTCCACCATTGTTCTACATGCAGAGGCTTTATATGACTAGTCTTTCAAACCTGCAACTCAAAGTGTTTCCTTTGTTTGTTTTACAAGAATTACTGTAACATAGGCTTGAACTTTGTGATCAGTAGATCAGTACATTCAATAAAGTCATTTTTGTAATCAGTATCTATTTCTACTGTGAAAGTCAATGACTTTCATAGTAGTGAAACAAACAACAAAAAGTTGTGATTTTAAGATATCAAAGATAAGATATTAAACACAAGTAAGCAAATATTGTCATTGTTATGTACAACTTATTTTGATACACACTACAGAATCACAACCAATATTTTTTCTATATTTTTCACTCAGAGAAATACCTTATCCCAGGTTAGAGGCTGTACTACAAATAAAAGGCTTATTAGTTCACTAATAAGCTGAACTTCCAGAACTTTGGTGATTCAAAATATTTGATCTCTGATGGTAAAGAGTTTGTAGACTTCAATTCAGAGTCCTAGTAGTGAACCTCATTGATCGCAGGCCTTTTCAAGATGCTATCATAGGAATGAAAAACATTTCTACTACTAAATGAATATACATTAGTTTTTTGAAACTGAAAATTCTTGTGTGTCAAGTTCTGGCTTAAGAAATCAACCAACTCACACTTTGAATATTGGCATAATGTTTCTATGAAGGGTCTGGTGGTTGCAACACAATGAAACATGAGACCCCTGATTCCTTCATACTCAGTGCTAGTAGACATCTAACTTTCCCCCATCTTGGACGAACTGTTGGTCACGAAATGACTAGTCCTGGAGGTCTTTTTCTTCCACTTCATTACCATGGGATATCCCTTACTGATACCTTGAACAAGAAGAACAATTATTCACCAATTTCTGCTCATTCCACTTCTGTAGTACACTCAGTAACATGCTCTGAAAGTGAAAAATCTTTTAGCAACTGTAGATCCTTGAGAAGCTGCTTGAGGTTTTTATCCTGTTAACATTATTTGATTTGTTTTCATTTGGAATTTTTCTCTTTTGAGCTTCTTGGCAGTACAGCTTGGAAGAACTCCCATCTACTAACGTGTATATTAGATCAGGCCACAAATGAACAAAATGAAGTATATTTTCTGGAATGTAACCTTTTTTTTATGTAAGGCATTATAAATATTGTCACTCGTGAAATACCTATATAAAGGAATAATTCCTGTGATATCACAAGCTTCTACATAAAGAAAAGTTATAGTCCAGTGTTACTATAAGTTTTAAAAATTTATTTTTAGGTAAATATTATGAACACAAGCTATGAGATTAAAACATTTTAACCATTAAACAGCAGATTTCTAAAGAAAACAAAAAAAGACTAAACACATTGAACATTTTTGCTTGAAGTGTTTATTTCACAGACTTAACTGGTTTTGGGATGGCATGAATGTGTTGTAAATGCCCATTCAACTTCTTTGTTTTATCTTTAATTATATTCCATATTTGCTTGCAGTCCTGACAAACTATATAGCGATGATGTAGTTAGATACACACAGAATGATAAAAAAAAAAGATGTTCTGAACCTTAAAAATATAGCAGTAAGCTCCCAAATACTAATAATACACTAGGACTTAATTATGCCTTGTTTATGAGAGACATAAAATGGAAAGCCTAAAGAAACATTGCCTAAATTCACAGATCTCTTTGAAGCTATGGAAGAAGCAGTGCAATGCATGTCAAGGAAGACTGGAGAAGCACTGATGAAAAAGCTGGTACCCCATTGTCATTAGAGTCCAGGTATCGATGAAGTCTATCCGTTTCCAGCCATTTGTTAAGAAACTAGGTGTACATTTTGAAAGAACCTTTCTATGAGAGATTCTGCCTACCCACACCAGAGAATCTGTTAAACATGTTGTTCCCTTCTCTCTGGGATGAGAAGGTAAAGAGTGAATGGTCTAAGGTCCCACAGGAGAGGCATAGCTACAAAGCCACGTATGACGAATCAATGCAGAAATGATCTCTCCTTCATCCAGACTGTTCCACCATTGTGACTGCTTTACATATAGCTCTTTTGCCCAAAGCAGTCTGAATCTGACATGGAATTGCAAATGTCCACAGTAACTTTGTGCCTCTCCTCACATGCCTTGATGTGTGGTCAGCTAAAAGGAGGTGTTGCCAGCAATTCTCTCATTTCTGAAATCAAAACTGTATCTGAGCTTTTCAGAGAGTTGACAAGTGCACTTTACAATAATTATCAAGTCTGTTTAGTTTACATGAAGATATTAAGTTGATCTGAACCATTCTGAAAATGAAGGAGGAAAAAAACATGAAATTTTTTAGAAATATTTCATGAGTTATTTAGTACTCTGTGGCCTTCTCAAGCCCAGCTGTGGGACATCAATTTGAGATGTGAATATGTCTGCAGGCAAATAGTTCTGACTAAAAGAAACCCACATAAATAAATAAATAAATAAATAATCTTTGCCCAGGGGGCATGAGATTTATTTTATTTTATTTTATTTTATTTTATTTTATTTTATTTTATTTTATTTTATTTTATTCTATAAAAGCTAGCAGAGAAAGAAAACACATAGCTATTGCACATTGGAAATACACGCACACACAAAAGTAATATTGAACAGTATGAGTCACTTGTTTAATATTAGTTCTGCTCCCTGGATATTTAAAAAGTGTACTTAAAGACTAACATTTTTGGAAGGTTTGATCAGAATGCTTGTGAGAAGGTATCTGAGAAATTTTACTTAAAATGTTAAAAAGTATTATAAAAACTTCAGACAAGGCCATAGACTTATAGACCACCAGAGGCCTTAAGGAATGTATCTAGAAATAGCTTAGACAGCCATAGAAATATAGCAAGAAACTACTATAAAACAAAGCTTTTATATTAATGTAAACAATACCTTGCTGTCTAATTGCTGAATTGGCTAGCAGTTGTCAAAAAACTACTGAACCAGATGAATGCATGTGAATTCTAAACCAAGGAAATTTAGAAGACAGTTCGCTGGCTTTGCCTTGAATAATGCCATAGAATGCAAACATGAAAAGGTGACCTGAAGAGAAAGATGATAGGTCTTCCTGCAAGTTGCCAGGTCCTTAGACATTAATCAAAGTCAATATGTATATAATGTGTTCAGAATTGGCTCTTTGTTGAGGTAACAGAAAGGCTGAAAGATCCTTAGTATTGGAAATACCTTGATAGTAGGATTTTTAGTAAAAAGAAAGGTAGTTTGCCCAGGACCATGTCCAGTCAGGCTTTGAATATTCCAAGGACGCAGATTCCACAACCACTCTTTCCTGGTTTTGACCACCCACACTGAAAAAATGTATTTTCTTATGTTCAGATTGAATTTAATGTGCTTTAACTTCTATCATTTGCCTCTTGTTCCATCACAAGATACTGCTGAGAAGAGTCTGGCTCCATCACCTCCATTTTGAGGTAAGTCTGCTGTTCCTAATTCTCCCGGTTCCAGACTCCCAGAAACACTCAGGCTTGCTTTGCAAAGAATGGCTATACTGCATTAAGATGCAAGCACACCTGGAAGAAACTGCACTAGGTTTGAATGGTGCTGTACTAATAAGTCTTGTCAGACCTGAACGAATTTGCATTCCCTACATCCATTGTTCTGCTGATACAATATACAAATAATCCATCCCTAGATAACTGAGACGTATATTCATATTTGCAATCATTAGCAATAAATATAGCTATTGGCTGAGAGTTTTAATTGCCATTTATCTTTAGTGTGTTGTACATCACAATAAATGTAAGCCCAGAAGCTAGTGTTGAATCATTTTGATCCATTGCATTAAGTAGCTTAACAATGTGACATGCTGAAATGACAAAATACCAAATCTCTGTTGAAGATGTGAAGTGCTTAGAGTTACTTTTCATTCAGAAAGAACATATCATTTTAGAAGAGGACTTGAGGAACAGAAATAACATGATGGAGGATAAGACAAGTGTCTTTCAAGGTCATAGGCTGTCAAAGTCAACAAATTCAAACACAATCTCTAGAAGCTGGAATTTTTAAAATATAAATGCTACAGATTTTTCTCAGGATCTATGTTATGTAACTCCAATCTTGTCAAAACTATCTTTTCAGTTTAAATGCATAATTTCAGACTTTTCAATCATATTATGACATATTCTGTTTCAAAATGTTTAAATAAAGCAAACTCCAGCTTAATTCATGGGCTACCTGAGAAGGAAACTTGTTTTTCATCCCATTGACCTATGACTTTACAAAGACAGAACAAATGCTTTTTCAAGACATAATGTTTTTATTTTTCTCCATGTTTGCCTAAAATTTCATCTTTAATGACATTTCAAGTAAGATTGTGAAAATAAAGGGGTTTCATTATGCTTTCCCATTTGTTATATATATATTAATAAAGGGATCTATTTTATCTGAAATGGCATATACTGACATTACAATTAGT
The DNA here is from genome assembly GCF_001431845.1 of Calidris pugnax. NCBI lineage: Eukaryota > Metazoa > Chordata > Aves > Charadriiformes > Scolopacidae > Calidris > Calidris pugnax. The sequence continues at coordinate 4,820,293 of NW_015090859.1, read as the reverse complement.
CTAGAAAGTTCACAACACCTTCAGTGAAATACAGGAGACATAAATTTCAATACAATTATTTTCTTACTAGCAGTGACCTAAATGTACTTTCATCTGTATACAGAGTGTCTCTACAAGCATTTCCATTTAAGCTAATGCTGCACACCGCATCCTCCAACACTCAGATTTCTACCTGTTTTAACAAAAATGACCATGTCAGCGTAACTTCCCCTCCAAGACACTGCAAGCTGTGGAAATTATACACATATAAGTGTAGAGAGACTATTGGGAAGAAGGGAGAGGGAAGGCCAAAATGAAGAATGAATCATGGAATCATAAAATTGCTGAGATTGGAGGGGACCTTTCAGATCATCTAGTCCAACCATCAAGCTAACACTGACAAAATGAACCATCCTCTAGTTCCTTCAAGTTGAGCTGATGCAATTTATACCATCTGTGTAAACTGTACCACATTGAAAAGTAAGGAAAAAACCTTAACACATTTGTTAAGAGACATTTTGCACTTTTCATGGGCTTTCTATCCATCAAAGAAAAGTAATAGGTCCTATTGATGTTTCTGAACTTCTGTATTAGGCTTCACCAAGGACCCATAAGGGCTATGTGGTAAACAGGAACCTATAGCTGGCAGAGATTAGTTTCAGAGTTCAGGTGAAAAAAAGGTGCCAGATAGTTTTCTACACAAAGGTCTCAACTATTGAGTTAGTTCCCACAGGAATGAATCAACTCAGATCCTTAACATGCCTGTACAAAAATACAAAATGCACTTATTTTTAGAAGGTATTCCTGTAACAAAGCAGAAATAAACAGAACACAAGGAAAAAAAAAGCTAAGACATTGGAACAGAAAGGAAAAGGAGACCTCTGCATATTTTGATGCCAAGTAATAATAACTAAATGTTTGGTGTATTTTGAGCGATATTTTTTGATGCCAAGTAATAACTAAATGTTTGGCATATTTTTGAGTGATATTTTAATGGAGAAATCAGAAAATGACATAAAAACAGGCAATTAACATGCAATATAACCTGAAGAAAGTTAGACATAGTACTCAAATTTTATGTTAGTCCAAAACACTTTTTCACTTGAGAATGAATCTGGGTGTTGTTTTCTAACGAAATTTATTTTGTTTCCTTTCTACCCCTCAGGGATGTTACCTTTGATTAAAGAATCAAATCTCTGCCAGATTCTTCTAATAACCTCTAAAAGAGTAATATCTCCATGTTAGTTTACTTGCCAAAAGAGTAGCAGAGGGAAATAAAAGGCACAGGCTGCTAATCAAAGTTTTAGAAATCACCTTCAAGGTGACTACACCGAAGTAACTTTAAGGTCACTGTGAATGAAACAATTGATGGATGAGAGGTAATAACGCAGACAATCTTTAGTTTCAAATATCAGAATAACTCAAAATGTCCACACTTTAATTATTTTTGTCAAAACACGTATTTTAGAAGCAATCACTTAACACCAGTATTGTGAAATGTCATGAAAAATTGAAAACTCAAATACTTTTTCTTAAGTGATATAACACTATTACATTTTTGAGTGCTGTACTTCTAAGGTGGTTGCTGAAAATTTATGTTAACAGTTCCGTAGTACAATTTAACTTTGCTCTGGATTATTAAATATTTATGTTCAACCAAGGAAAAGGATGATGGAAATTAGGTTAACTAAAAATTAAGTAAAATAGGATGAAAAGGTGGTTAAAAACTCATCAGTATGTGAATGCATATTTTAGTCTAAAAATATTATTTTTTGCATATATATTTTGCAATTTTTTGTAACGTTACTATTGATCAACATAGCTTAATTAAATAGAGCTGCATTGCATACTTATGAGGGAGATGGGTTTAGATATGGAAGTAAAGAATTTAATAATCTGTCAGTTTGGAATAGTGAAGGAGAGCTAGAGGAAAAAGATATGAGAAAGTAATAAATAAGATATCTTTTGTTTAAAGTGCTGTTTAAATAATTACATGGACTGGGAATCATCAATTCTAGTTTTTAAAGTCTGATCTAGACGCCATCATCAACAGAGGGACAGAGGCACTTCCAGGTGAAAGGTTTAGCCCATCTAATTATAGTTGCCTAAGATAGTTGAGATGAATCTAGTTTGGGAAGTAATTTCTCTCTCCACTGGCAAAAGAAGGAGCTTTGATTACCATCTTGGATCAGGTGCCTCACTTTTGGCAGACAGAGGTGATGTAACTGCCAGCTTGAAACATAGCTCAACATACTTATCTGGGCAGAAACATTTTGTATCTCTACAAAAGTTCAGAAAAGAAAATAAAATGAAACAATTAACAATAAGACACATTGCAATGATTTTACTTGTTGACTTTACTGGGAATGATAAAGGAAGGAACACTCAAGGTATGACTCGATGACATGATTACAGACTTTTAGTGAGATTTGTGCTCCAAGTAAGTCAAAGAAGTATTATCAGGGCAGAAGAACATTTCTGATACTCTGACATTTTGCACAGCTCACTGTCTATTTGATCATGTTGAAAAGTGCACTAGAACTTGACAGTCATGAAATAGCATATTAAAAAATACTAAGGCAAAATTAAAGCATAAAGTTAGCAGTTATCAGAACAAAAAGAAATATAAAAAGCTCCAATCTGAGTTACCACAGGTGACTATATGAAATGAATTGAATTACTGTATGTACAAAGCATCTTAGCTCTTTCACCCTTCTGTGCAGAGAGTGTATGCCATTAGTTCTGTGTGCACAGTGTTTTTTCTCTGAAACAATGTCCATAAAATACATACTACTGAATAACTATCTCAGACTGAAGATCAAATATGTGCATTTACTGTATGCTGAGTAAAGCTTACTTTGAGAGTAACATTTATTTTGAGAGTTGAAAAGATTTGGGAGCAATAATAACTTACAGAATGCAGATCATGTAACAAGAGGCTATCTGAAATTTTCTTTTTTTCTCACTTAGCTTTATATTATAATTAGAAAATTGAATACATGCATATCTCATATTCCATCACTGAATACTTTTTTGATGGTTGTTTCAGAATCCAAATCCACTTTAACCAAAATAATCTTTTTCTTCTCATATACAGGTCTCTGTTTTCTCAGAATTGCCCTATGGAGAGAAGAAATTATCTACCCACTCTCCAGTGTTACAGGACTTCTAGTGTGGATTTCACTTGTATTTCTAGGATTCTACTGTTTAAGTGTCAACACCTAAGCTAGTTGTCTGAGCCTCTAGTATAGCCAAAGAAAATGAAGAGGAATTTTTAGGGCATGATTTATGTGATGTGTATTGAATATTTACTTTTAAATGTGATGAATAATTCAAAATAGCTTTTTTTTTTCTTTTTTTTTTTTCTCTCCATCAGTTGTAAAGAGAGTCTAGATAACTATTTCAGAGTTAATGTTCTACATTTTAGATATGTAAGGTTTGGTGAGATGAATCACATCTTCAGTGACTCAGTCATCTAAAAATCTGACAATTGGGGTGTTTGAAAATAGAAAATAAACATGTGCAAGTTCATGGGTTAAAATTTCTGCCATACTCTAAGTTGAGCTTTATGCAGTCAATGTCTACAGTTCACCAAGGCTCTACAGTAACTTCCATGCATATCATCTACAAGGAAATATTCCTCAGGAAAGGTTCATTCACCATTTACAGTTTGCAGAATACTCACAACGTCACCTAAAGCCAGTCATAAATCTAAATAGAGACCAAAACACGTAGACAAGGACAAGAGATTTTCATAAAAACCCAGGGAAGAGGGGAAAATGAGAATACAGCTCCTTATCTACTCCATGCTCTTTCAACTTCCAAGAGTATATTTATATTTTAGAAAGAGCAGAAATGACAATATACTGGTGCTGAGATAATGCCTGATGGTTTTCATTTTTTTTAGCTTTGTTTTGTTTGTCATTATTTATTGGAGTATATTACCAGCTTTTTAACTTCTTAAAAAGTTTCCGCACACAAATTTTTTACATACACTGAAGTAAAATACTGTACTTATAATTGATTTAGTCTTTCTAAAGATGATGACAAAGTTTTCCCTGAGATTTTCTTGAAGAATCAAGTACTCATTTGATGAGAAGTAAAAAACAGTCACGGATCAGAAGCTAGCTAATTTGAAAACAAGAGTAGGACTTAATTATTATTATTCAACAGGGTGAAGGTTAACATATCAGGAGCTCTTAAACAGTACTGGTAAGGAATTTTAATGGTCTTCTAAAAAGGTATGGCAGGTAGGTAACAAAATTTCATGGGGGCGTTGAACGCTTTCTATCTGTCTGGCCTAAGTGTACTGATAGAAAGCATTTATATATGTGGGGATGTAAAATCCAACACTGGGGACAATTCAGTTACCGCAGGAAAAAGAATCAGAATTCTATTGACATAAAGTTGTCTTTTACAAATACAAGATATCTTGCATTTGTGAACTGAGATTATTCCCACTTCTTAATATAAAACAAAAGGAAATAACCTTTCACTAGTCTGGGCAGTTTTAAAGCAGAATATCTGCATCCAACCACAGAGGATTATGTTTGCTTTGGTTGATTCTTAAAGTGACAAACTGTTTAGGCATGGACAAATCTTAGGATGGCTTATAAGGCAGACTGAGAAACTCAAAAGGTAGCTAATATAGCCTCACTGTCTTCATAGAACATTCATAGAGAAAGATTCAGAAGCAATCTTGGGGAATAAAGCAGCATTTGAACTCTTTAAAGATTTTCTAGGTAGTTAGCATGTTGTCGCTCTTTGGAGCAAGCTCGCATAGGTAGTCCACAAAGAAGCCATACAAACAAAAGTTACCCAGGAAGTGGAGTGTGCTGTACTTTTGTCTTCTTCAGAGACTGTTTTTTACAAAGCATAGTCAGCAATCTTCTTTTTTGCAATAGTTGAAACACATTTTTTATATTTCATTAGATGTGTTTGCATATTTTTATGTTATAATGCAGAATGTTTAAAAATGTTCTTGTTACTTTTACTATTTCAGTTTTAATAAGCAACATGGAAACAGCCTCACTGCTACATGATATCATTTAATCCAAACACCTGTTAATACTCAAAAATGAAAATGTGATCCTTTGTTTGGATATGTATTACAGCTGGCAATTCTACACAAGGCTTGACAGATAATCTAGCCACTAGCCCTTTTAAAAAGTAATGGCCCTTCAGATAATTTATACTGTAAACTTTCTGCAGATTTCTAATGATCAGAGGGAAGACACTATTCTAGATAGACCATCACAATCTGCAAGTTTCCTTCCTGGTAACCAAGTTATTGCAGTTCCATTTGGAAAAAAAAAGGCACACAAGACACATTTAATCATTTCACAGTTATTGATTAACACCTCAAAGCCATCTTCATGCATATCAGTGGTAGATAAGAACTGAAATAGCAAGAGCAAAAGATGATAATAGCCAAATTGACCAACAGCCAGAGACAGTGAAGAAGCTGCTGCCGTCTGCTGAGAAAAATCTGTGTATGCGTAGTTACACACACATGCATAGGTACACAAATGGCTAGAAGTATCCTCAAATTGAAGCATTGCCAAGTATTGAAGTAAAATTCTGGTTTATCAATACAAATACCATACTATTAATCTCCATGGAAAAGAGATTTTTAAATGACACTCGAGGATTTTTTTTTTAATTATTATTTTTTAAATGTGGGAAAGAAAAGTAGTATCTCTGACATGGAAATGATACACTTGATGTAACCACATTCATTTTACTAAAAACATAGGGTCAGAATGAACTCTTGAAGTGAAATAATCAACAACTACTAATACTGTGCACTTAATATGTTGTGTATGGGATAAACTCCACCTGCTATATTTTAGTTTGACTAGTGTTTTTCTTCACAACTTTTCCAAACATTGAGAAAAGAAATGTTTACCTGGAAAACCTTGTGCTTCTTGCTCATGTTGGAATTTTCAAATGCATTCAGCATGTCTCTGTTGTGTTTTATACATGCCAAAGCTGCTTTCCTTCAAAAGTGTTTCAACTGTATCACTGTAAGACTAACAATTTCCAAGTCTTTAACCTTTCAGATAAATGTGTTGTTGTTTCTAGTTAGTTTCACTTTAATGTGAAGTTTTAAATAAGGAGTGCAAAAATTAAATTGAGGGCATCTCAAATTATTATGATTCAGTAATTTTCTTATATATACATATATGAATGTATGCATGTGAAGTGAATGTGAAGTGAAAAGGAATACTTTCTAAATATCACCCTTGGAAAAATTCAGTCCAGGATCTGAGAAGCAATCTGCATTCATTTGTATTGCATTGTTTGCACTTCAGCACAGCAAAAGAAATCTGTTCATTTAACAGCTGCCATTTTAACACAGACACTTTTCCAGTGTAGAATTTCCCTTTAAAGGTTATCTCAACACACTTATCAACATCCAATAGAGAGTGGCATAAGTGCAGTTTCGTAATTGGAAATAATTTTCTCACACTCCTGAGTTGCTGTAACATTCTGTTAATTGATACCATTTGTTAAAGCTTCTGTAATGAAGAGTACTGTATTTCTATCCAATAAACCGGATTCGTTAGTGTGTTGTTAAACACTGCGGTTTTGAAGATGGGGCAAGAAGCTGCAAGAACAAAGTACTTTCCCAGTTCTTTGCTTCATTAAACAGTCTGAAGGACTTCTCTAAAGGGCACAGCCTTGAATGCATGGGTTATCTCAACTAAACCTCTGCATTGAAGAACCTACTTCACTCGGAGAGACCCCTCCGTGCCTGTATGTGAATGATAAAAAAGAACAAAAGATTCAGCTCATTCAAACAGTGGGCATTTGTTGAATTCAGGTTTTGTGTAAGCAGTTTAGGATGCTTGAAGCACAACAGAACAGTGAGGAAATAATTTACTCTAGTGTTACGAAGTTGGAGAGTGAATGCTCTCCCAAGTGAGGGAGGATTGCTTTGAAAGCAGATGAATCAAGTTAATTAGTAGTGTATATATCACAGATCATGAAATAGGCCTTCAGGATTTAAAAGTATCTGCCTAATACTATAAACATGCAGAATGTATTTTACGTTTGCTTCTATTAAAATACTTTTTAATGAAATGAAATGAAATGAAATGAAATGAAATGAAATGAAATGAAGAAATGAAATGAAATGGGGATGTGATTGAATGACAGCATAATAACCTCTAAGAGCAAATCCCTACACAGAAGTCTTTTACTTTAATAAAGTATTATTACTGGGATTTTTCAAAATGATGCCAAGCCATCTCTTGAAGCAAAAGCAAGATAAGCAAAAGTACACAGTCAGTCTTTGCAAATAATAAGCTTGACAAGTTCATCAGCAAGGTAATACAGCTAATAAAGCCCTTTGATCTCGTGAGCACTGGAGGAGTACAAATGACAAACATGAGTAAGTTTCAACAGTAGATACAGATATTATGGACTTGCATAGAGCTGCACGTCCTCTATATACTGCCTCTTCTCATCCTCTAAAGTATGTGATTCCAGGAAAAGAAAAACAGTATAGTAGGGATTCATTTGTAACTAATGGAAATGAAAGTTACGAAGTTTTCAATCAATATAGGCAATTTTTAAAGATTCCTTTTCCACTTTCAACATATGCTTTGGTCACAGGATTTTGCAATGGATCTGACTTACAAAACCACATTTTATTAATAAAACTCCTTGTCTGATTTCCTATGGAAATGAGGTTTATGTCCATGTTTAAGTGTGTGTGAGAGAGTTTTTTGCTCCTTGGCTCAAAAGCTTTGAAAATCAGCTCTTTTCAGTCAAATTTGAACAAAGGAATAGAGGTCTCAAGCAAGTTTATTATGTCAAGTTTTCTGCAAATAGGCAAACTAGTAGCAATGAAAAACAGCATGAGCACACATATTAGACACCTGAGAGTCTAGAATCATCAGGAGATGGACTAGACCCCTTATAAATGTCTGAACAAAGGAAAGGGTTTTCATCAGAGCTAAAGCTCTTAGGCATCAACTATAATCAATCATGAGACAGGAAATCATAGAAAAAAAGGGTTCATTAGTTCTAATGGTTATACTTTTCTAGCATAGATTTGCAAAGAAGTAAAATTTTCTTCAGAATGGTTCCTCTTGGTTTCCTTCCCACTCCCTTTTATATTCTACTTTTCATAAATAGATGTCACCAAGAAAGAAAGAAAGAAAGAAAGAAAGAAAGAAAGTAAGAAAGAAAGTATTTTCATCACCACTTAAAAATGGTGATGTATTGAGGGATTATTGAGGGATAATTGTAGTTTAGGTAAAATTGCATTATTCATAAAGGAAAACATTTTAAGTGGAAAATATTGACTTGTTCCCAAAAGACATAAAAAATTCACATCTTTAAAATTGTGTTTTTTGACATCACTTGAAAAATAATTGAGAACCACACTGACACCTGACAGAACTCTAGTTCAGGCTGGCAAACAATTTTTCCAACACACAGCTTAAACGAAGACGACCCTATTTCATCATAGGTAAGACAGTCTTTTCCCAGGAAGAAAACCATGCAGCTTCAAGTTACCTACCCTGTAAATCTACAAGAGGACATTTAAAAGCGAAAATCTGGTTTGCAGATAAAAATTTTCAGTTTTAAATTCCTATCAAAAGAATTAGAGGTCTCCAAAGAGAAATTAAATTATTTTACAGTGCATGTAGCAATCAAGACTTTTAAGTTACCACAGCATTTAGATGCAACTAAGAAGAAGTTAAATATCTTTAGATGTTTCTACACAGTACATGATGAAACAGAAATATCTGAGCTAGTCCTGGTACCAAAAGAAATATATTAAGTCAAGAAAATATTCTGTTCTGGCTATTATTCACTTCTGACTTCAGCGTAAAGTGTGTGGATAAAATAATGAAAAATTTACATTTACTTTATTAACTTGCTAGAGTGAAATTGGGAATTCTCCATATGATGGCAGAAACGGCATGGAGTACAATCATGTCAGAAACATCCACAAACTAATATCCAGGATAGGGGCAATAGCACCTGGACCTACACAACTGCTACAGACAAGTGTCCCTGTGACATTTAGTGTGTATTTTGACTAGACCATTCAGTCACTGTTAATAAATATTTCCCTAAATGCATATCTGAACTGGTTGTTGATTTTTGTTGAGTTGCATTTTCACCAAAGTGTACATTCACATTCAAAATCTCATCTAATATACATATTACATTGTGAATATAGGATATTCATAGGTGTAGTATATGAATATAGAATATTCATACCACACGTGTAAGTTTTGTTATAAAATAATACTCTTTTCTGAAGGCGACAGGAAGCCCTGATGTCACTGACAATGAACTCCTTTGTTTGTGATACAAATGCAAAATTTTTGTTTCATATTTTTATGGCAGTAATTACTAAACAGCAAAAACCAGAAGTATGAGGGCTTGTCACATAACACTGTAAGTACATATACGGAAAGATGCAAATAATTTCATGTGCAAATTTTGTTAACACCAAGATATTACTATGGCCAAGAATAGATCAGACAGTTACAAGACTGGGCACAAAAGGTTCTCTGAAAAGATTTTGCCTATGGACTGAAGTTTGGCGTTTCACAAAATTTCCCTTCTGATATATGATGTTTAGGCTCGCCACTGAACATTTCATCCAGCCCACAAACATGATTTATACTGTGCAGTTCATCACCATTTGTTAGAATAATGCTTGCCATATCTCTAAGGCCTTTCACCTTCTGAATGATCTTTCACAGGTGAATGAGATGACTAATATAACTTACTGTGTCTAGAAAATAATACTGTAATAAATTACAGACCTTACAGCATGTTCTGTAAAGAAAAGATAAGGTTAGAGATAGGCAAGTATTGGAATACTTACCAGCAGATGAAGAAATATAGTGAAATAGAGACACTCTACTTCTTGTCCTGTTTGGAAACTGACCTAGTCTTATGTGAAGATCCTCTTTCTTTTCTCTTATTTTCTTAAATACACACTAATGGAGTGTGTAGGAGTCCTTTTACTGAACTAAGAGATCTTTAGGGCAAAGTCTACCTTGTTCTCAATTTTTGGGCATTCTTTAATTCCAAACCTTCCTCTTCTCCTCAAAAAATATGGTAATAATAGTGACAAAGAATTTTACTGAACCTGGCAAGTAAGAAGAAAGAGCATAGTGTCACCTTTTCGCTCTAAACCATAGTCTGCCAATTTAACTATCTAAACGATACATACTACATAGGATTCAGTACTAGAAGACCTTGCGGGAGTTATTATCAAAGTAGCTAGCAGTGACAGCTATTATTGCTTTATATTTATGGAATAACTGAGTGTGCAATGTTCACTTTTGTCCTGTGACAGTCAAGCGGCCTTGCCTTCTGCTTCACTGTTCTTGATCTTTTTCTTAAGTGAGCCCTAGTATTTATGTGGTCAGCCAGATAAGACAACTGATCCAGCTGAAGATTATCCCTACCAAAGATATCTGTCTACTTCTGTGTGTGTGTGTGTGTGTGAGTGTGTGTGTGAAATTTGTCACTGAATCAGAACAATGTAGTTTCATGAGTGCCAGCAATAGTATAAGGAACAAGGTGGGAAGACATAACCAAGGGCAGGGAGGTGAGACTACTTGCTCTTAAACTGACTTAAATCAACTGTGAAATTGCATCCCCCTTATAGACCTTCACTGGCTCAATGAAGTTCAGTGTGAGAGATGAGGTTACATTCCATAAATGTACCCAAACTTCAGGTATTGCAAGATATGGAATATTTAGATTTTCATCCTCACTCATACAGACTTTGAGGAAAGTTCTTAGCTCTTTTCTCCTTCCCACTCTGCTCCCCACAATCTGTCTTAGTGTGTGAGTTAAGTGCTATGCTGTTAGACAATTTCACTATCAAGAGTACAAATATGGAACAGCTACTTGCGATGACTACTTACCTCAAAATGACATCAGATTGGAAGTAGCTTCTGATATCTTGTAATCCATACTGGGAAATTCAGAATGATAGTGAAAATTAACTGATTTATTCTCAAATTATTTTTTATAGGTGTGTTGATTATTTTTAAAGGTGTATGTTGTAGCTTAGTCAAGAAAGTATGTTATAGAGCCCCAGAATTCCATAAAAAAGCAGCAAGGGTAATCTCTGCATTTTTGTTAGTTGAAGCCGTGGTCAAGATAACTGGAAAATCATGGGCAGTATAAAATAATGGATTCTGTGCATTTCACATTATTCCTCAATTTTCTGCCACCTGGCAATAATACTGCCAGTTTAGCAGCCTCTATGGAGGGCAGTAGTTTGTAAAAATGCTCCAGACGGAAGAAAAGTGAAAGCAGAAGAGAAAGAAGTATAAAGGATGACCTTTACAAAGAACAAAGAAAGGAAGGTAGTGAGACTGGAAGGAGATTGCTTTAGGAAATAAAAGGGAAGAAGAAAGAGACATGAAAAGTAGAAGTGAAACGGGTACTTGAAAGATACCTCATGATATTTAATAGCTGTATCTAAATGCCCGTATTCATACAGGCATGTTGTAAAGCCCTTTGTGCACAAGTATTTGCTATTTGAGCTGAAATATTCTGTGAACATTATTCTCTCCAACAACCTCCATGTGGCCTGACTGTAACACAGAAGAAATCTAGAGTGATTTGGTCGGAAGAGAGCTGTAGCACACTGAATCAGGACCTCCAGGTATACCACTATGCATATCACTCAGGCACACAGTCCTCCTTCTACCATTACCTGAGTGGAAAAAATCACTTTTAAAGAGTGCTTTCACACAGGTCAACCTCTCTGCAAGCAGAATTTACATTCAATAAATATGCAACCTGTTCAAAAGTTAAGGGCTTGATACACTTATAAAACAGAAATATAAATATCAAGAGAACTGAATTCTAAATAGATTGTGAAAATGTCTTATTTTATATTTAGGTTAAAAATTCAATGGAAATTTGCTTTGTGACTATATTTCCAGATTTAAACTTTTGATCTGCATTAAATGTTCACAGACTAGAATGGAGTCAACCCACAAGAAGTCCTCAAAATACAGAAAATGTTGAGATGGTTACAATTATCATGTCCTTATCAAGTTTATGTATGTGATAAAATATACTGATAAAATTAACATTTTACTGTCTCAACTCCAATCCAAAGAACTTCATTTTCTGGGGTGAGTCTCTATGAATTTATCATAGAGATGAATTTAAATTCATCTCTATGAATTTAAGTCATCCAAGAGCCCAAGAGCAAGGCTTCTAAACTGAGATGTATTGGCTTCCTGTCTAACTAGTGGAGGGAAATAAGTGCTTCCAGAAAATAATTTAACCTGCTTAATTTAGAATCAAATTAATTGCTTTTCCAAAGTGACTTACCTGTCTTTCACCACTGATTGTGGAAAATAAATGCCAACAAGTGAGTCAGCCAGTGTTAGCTGCAGTGAATCAAAACTTTAAAACTCTGACTGGGTCAAATCCTCAGACTGCAAATCCTGCAAAATTTGGCTCAGCTAGTGGCTAATTATACAGGTATCTTACTTTTTACATGAAAATATCCAAGGTAGGGAACTACTATATATGTTTGTCTGCATTTGTAACTCCTGCCTAAGACAGGAATTTAGAAAACAGATACCGTTCTGCCTGAGTGCCCTGTGGGGCTTTTCTGGGAGTGACTGTTGTGCTGTGTATGAGATTGAGTTCCACAAAGAATGTGTTTGCAGTTGCCACAGGTTTTTAAAATATCACCAGAAAAGGTTGATTTATCCTCAATTTAAGTACCAAGGGGTTACAATAGTCCCATGGAAATGGGGAAAGAGGTGGTTTCAAGCCTGATGCTTTCATGCTTCAGAAAACTGCCTTAAGAGTCAGGCTGCGGGCTAATACAGGCAAAGGGAGGAGGAAACGTCCACACATCAAGCAAAGTGTAGCAAGGAAAGTAAGGTGTTTTTTTTTTCCTTGCCTCCTCCCTAATCTTCTCATGATTTTCCATTGGCCATACAAAGAATTCATTCATTAACAGCAGCTTGAATAATTTGTACAGAGTGACTAGGTGATGATCTGGCAAACATCCCTAGAATATATTTAACCTTATTTGTAGGAATAATTCCAAAATAGGATGTGAGACAATTAGTGTACAATTTCATGTTCAACAAACAACTGCAAACTGCTGAGATCTTCTATCCAGGATCTGCTGATCCCAAACAAACGAGTCTTTCTCGTCTCTTATTATACAGGAATGATGAGGTGTTCTTTACTCTTTTTTTTTTTTCCCCCCTTGCCAAAATGTTGACAGATTGAGTCAACTAATCCTTATTCAAACAATGTTTCCTGTAGAAAAAGCTCTGTTATAGGCTTCCTCTTTCTGTATAGCAATCAACACACTTATCACTGTTTTATCTTGTGATAAAAACAGGGAAAAAAAAGAACCCCCAAAGGTACACAAAAATATACAAAATTGGAAGCAAAAGAAACTGCCTGCTTTTAATCTGCTGAAAAAAGGACACTAAAATCAAACCCATCAAATGTAGATGCAAGAGTTTTGAGCAAAAGAACAAAACTGAGTCATATCTAATTGAACAAGCTAAAGACTTTTAATGCTCCTCCCTTCAAGTCCTAGCAACCCAAACTTGTAAAAACATTCCTCTTCCAAATTGTTAGCAGTGGAGATAATTGTAGGGACATGAGTCTGAATTCCTCGTGGCATTGAATGGCAGCCTTAGAACTGCTGGTCTGTTTACTTTCGTGGCTGCGGGGTTAATGATATAGACAGCTGAACAATTGGAAGGGAATTGAACTGTATATTGCAAGGTTTTTCTCAAATGCCAGGAGGATAGATGACCCTGCTGTGCTTTCATTTTCTACCCACCCAAAATTATTTTTCCTGAAAACTTCCTACCAATCTTATGCTTGCAATCGCTTAAAATGGTACAGTTTCGTTTCCTTGTGGGGGTGTGTTTTGAGGTGCCATTTCCCATCCAATTTATGATACAATACTAACTTGCTGTTGTGAAGGATTGTATTCCAACCTCTTTCAAAATATTGGAACAATTTATAACACAGAAAGGACATTTGAAATTTAGGAGAAGAAAAGAAATCCCTTAAACTTATTGGCATTGTCATATCAGGTCATCTTTTCTTCTCTGTTAGCACCAAACAGACTCACACATACAAGAATTCTGGGCTGAAAAAATCTAAAAACGCACTTATGGGTTCACAGAAGCTCTTCTCCTGAACAGTCTTCCTAATTCCCTGTTACATTTCATGGATCAAAGGACATGATATGCCAGAAAAGAGAGCAAAAATGCACTTTACACAGCTATTCAAAGGCAGAAATTTTGTGCATATGGGTCCCTTCAGGGAAAAAATATGTACAGTATGATTTCTCCTTTATTTCATATTTACCTACTACTAGATCAGAAGCTTCGTTCTCTCAGACTGTTTGAAAAATCCTCCATCTTCTTCCAGAAGGTGTGGAATACCTTTAAGGGTGTGGAATACCTCAGAAATAAATTTAATAGCTTTTATCCATTTCTTGTAACAGTCAGAGATTAAATACCCCTCTGTGACCCCAAATCTATAAAAAGTCTATCAGGTAGACTATACAAGTCGCTTGGCAACCTAACCTAAACAAGGATCAAGGCTAAATAGGAGCAGATAATAAACATCTGGGAGATCAGGAATGACCACTAGCTCTCTTCCCAGAAGCATAAGATCCCACATGATTACAACTTGACCTCATTTAAATTTAAATATCCATATTATTTAATTCAAATCTCTGTTGGAGGGAGTACAACACAGCAGGGACACTGATCTGCACCCTTTGAATGTGCTTTACAATTAGACCTTCAGAAAAGTAAGCTGTCACTATATAGACAAAACATCCATCTTTCAGATTTTGTCACCAAAACTAGAAACCTGCTGTACAAAATATGAACAGTTTTAAATTTTCTACTTTTTTCCTTATTCCACTTTTGGCTACAAAACAAGCTGCTGTCAGGGAAACATATTGGCCCTAACAATTTGAAGATTGGAGTAAAGAAATCTTGTTGAAAATGTTGCTCTAACATGTTAGAGTAAATACATATTTTTCAAGAAAACACTGCCTTTTTCAGTGTAAAATTAAATTATTTTTGGGAACTGATTTATTCTCTAGCCAGCCAATCAGGCTGAACGAAAAACTTCACTTGGACGAGGAGACTGAGGGCACAATTGTTAAATAATACATCAGTTCTTAACTGATCTTACTTGGTCTTACTAATCTTAAGTTGGTCTTACTTATTGTTAAATATCACTTAAGTTCTAAAAATCTTAGATCTATTTTTAATTACATGAGAATGACTGTACTAACTGAGAAGTCCATTATCTTGTCTTCAGTAATGGTCAGTAGAGATGTTTGGGAAAAATGTGTAAGAAAAGAGCTAATAGTCTTCCTTTGTGTATTTTTATACTTTCAAGATAAAGCCAGTGGCTAAGTCAGGAATTCAGTTTAGACCACTGTTTTGGCTTCTTCCCCTATGTATTCATCCTTGTTTCATAAGCTCTTCACTACGACTCCTATCACTCTCTCCTAAAATAGGTTCTATAGCTCAATTGTCCACCCTGTGAAAGGTCATTTCTGTTTTGTGTTAAACTTTTCATGATTATATCAGTAGGCGATTTTCTAGTCTCGTATGGTGAGAAGCAATGAATAGTCATTCTTTAGTCATTTTTCCTTGCCACACATGATTTAAATGATACCTACCTCATTGCCTCTGTACTGTTTTTTTCCTAGCAGAAGACACCTACTATTCCTAATGTCTGCCAATATGTTGTCTCCATTATCTGTATCTTTTCCAGTTTCTCTACAAGTTTCTGAGAGAGCATGAATTTCATGCAGTATTCATTAATAGGGAATTATCACAGATTTATAAAATAGTGTAATAACAGTAAAACTTCTACTTCTTCTTTCTGTCATAATTCTTTATATTCTATCATTTTTCCCCACTTTTGGCTACTGGGTTGGTGTTTTTGGGTGTGATATACTGTGACACTGCTATGCTTTTCTGTGCAGTAATATGAAACTTAGATCTTGCAATTGAACAGATGTTTTTATTGTCATACTTTTCCCTGTGAAGCACTTTCAGCTCACTGACGTGGAGTTTCAGTTGTTATTTTGTTACATACTTCCCCATATATTATGAAATAGTCTTTGATTTTTCAGTGTAAATTTTATAACCAAATTTTGTTGGTTTTTTTTTTCATCTGCAACTTTAACACATTTTTTTTTTTCCCAGAATATTTGTGATTATTTCAGATTGTAGGGATGCTATGCCATGTTTGAAGTAAAGCTGTTTATGTATGCCATAGTTCTGGAAACCGAATGCGTATTCCTGTCCTTTGTTTCCAGCTTATAAACTACTTGCCAATCCGTAAGAGCACTTCTTATACTAGAAAAAAAATTAGGATTCTTCTTTTTTAAGAGAGTTTTATGAAGGTTCTCTTAGAAATTAGCAATATACTAGACCATTTGTGATGCTTTCCTGTTGAGAATTTTTTCTTTAAGCTTATTAATGGTATGTAATCTTTTATTATTGTGATCTTTCTCACTTCCTCTGGTGTTGGAAAAGCTATTTGAGCAACTAATATTTAACTCAACTGAAGGCCAAACTTGTGTTTTCTGTCAGTTTTCAATCAGAAGGCTAAGATTTTAAAAAATAACTGGTGATTTTGGAACCTTAACTGCATGGTTACCAACATAGGACAATTTAAGAGGCTAACTCTTCAACAAACAGTTGTATTTCATCCCTTCCTAAGGTACAAGTCTTGAAACAGGTCAGATGAGTCAATCATTAAAAATCGCTGTTTTTTTCTCCACTAACTAAAAAGACAGCTTAGATGATGACCTTGGATGTAGAAGGCTACAGATGTAGGGGGATATATATATATCCCACCTTGCTTATCTAGACATAATTTGCAAGAAGAGACAACATATTTGGGGCATGTCTAATATAGCTATCAGCTATCTTTTTGTTGCTTAAAATGAATAAACAGATTGGAAAAATTGCAAGCATATGAAATTTGTATGGGGTTAGTTAAAGTTTTCTGGGAGTTTATAATCCTCTTGGTAAAGTAGGAGGGAAAAAACAATGGGAGAACAAAAATTCAGACTCATTTGAAAATGATCTGCTTGTAAACTGTCAGGAATCCAAGTATGACATTGCTGCTTCTCCATAACTATCTTTTTATACTAAAAGGCGGGGAGGCCTGTTGTTACTGTTATATGTTTGTGGGGGGAGTTATTTCTGTTCTTTGACTAAAAAATTTTTTTTAAGGTTTCTTAAGGCTAGCATGGGCATGGAAGAGCAGATGCATCACCTCACATGGACCGCTTAATACAGGCAATATTGTAAACAGCACTCTAGGGAGAGGTTTCAGAGTACATTTAATTGCATTTTCCACTTCTAGTAACGGCCAGGGATTAAATTGAGACAAAATGTAATGGAACCAGCTTTCTCCTATCTGCTTAAAGAAAGACAGGAAGCTAAATGAAAACTGTTTATTAACTTGTTCTGAAAAAAAGTCTATCCAAAATTAATGAATTTATAATCCTATTACTTCTCATGACTAATGGATAATTCTTCAGCTGGAATCTAAATGAGTGTTACCAGAGGTCAAGAAATGAGAATTGGAAACTACTGCCTTTACTTACAAGTGTTTAATTCTCATGACCTGATGAAGCTAAATAGGGACATTGCAGCATCCATGTGCAAAAAGAAACAATGCTTAGTTAGATATTGTACATTACTCAAGGATGCAAGAGGTGGCATATGTTCCTCAGTATTCGTATCTGTTCATGAGAAATACCTATCTTCTGCACTGCTCTCATGCTTGCCCATGATCTTTAAACTTCCCAGAATGAGAAAAAGACTTAGGGGGGATCTCTCAGGGGTTGCCATCTACAACTACCTGAAAGGAGGTTGTAGAGAGGTGGGTGTTGGCCTGTTCTCCCAAGTGAATTATGACAGTACCAGAGGAAATGGTCTGAACCAGAGGAAATGGTGGCAAGGGAGATTTAGATTAGATATTAGGAGGAATTACTTTACTGGGAGAGTGGTCAGGCACTGGAACAGCCTGCCCAGGGAGATGGTGGAGTCGACATTCCTGAAGGTATTTAAGAAACATGTAGACATGGCACTTCAGGGCATGCTCTAGTGCCCAAGATTGTTGGTTTGTGTCTGTTTGTGGTGGTGTTTTTTTGTTATTGGACACGATGATCTCAAAGGTCCCTTCCAACCATGAAGATTCTGTGATTCTATGATCTGATCAATGCTTATAGATACTTAAAGGGAGAGTGTCAAGAGGATGGGGCCGGTCTTTTTTTCAGTGGTGTCCAGAGATAGGACAAGAGGAAATGGGCACAAACTTGAATATAAGAAGTTCCACCTAAACATGAGAAGGAACTTCTTTACTTTGAGAATAGGCTGCTCAGAGAGGTCTCCTTCTTTGGAGACATTCAAAACCTACCTGGACCCATTCCTGTGCAACCTGCTCTAGGTGGACCTGCTTTGGCATACATCGCTTCGAACCCCATATCATTCTGTGATTCTGTGATTCTGTAATTTGGATCAGTGGATACCTGCATGTTTCAAGATAACAGAACTTAATGAGTAAGTAGTAACACTCTCCACTGTGGAGGGAATTGTATGAAAAAACTCCAGAGAAAACTATTTAAAGTTACAAGAAACTTATCTTTCTGCTTTTCAAGGAAGAGTTTTGTTTCAAATTCTCTGTTCCCATATGCAATATCTCTAGAGCTGGAACACTGGACTGCCTGACTCACTAAAGCAATTAAGAATCATAAAACTAAGGCAATAGTATGGAAATCTCTGAAGTTATTGAAATTAGTCCTAGGCTGAAAGTGTCACATTGTCTTGAGACTTGATCTATTATATGAATATATAAGGAAGGACAACATGAATCAGATGAAAATTTCAGCAAGGGCAGAATTTAGTCTCTGAGTGTTGCCAACAACAGAAAGAATAAGGCAATTATGTGGTGATGTTCCCTTTGTATGTCTTGTCCATTTTGGCAATTTGTTGCTAAAGGAATTTTCATACAGATGGAGAATTGGGCCTGACAAGTCTTGATAGACATTTCTTTCAGAAATTAATGTGATGTCCTTGCTCTTTGAGATCAGTGTGCAAGATGGGGCAACATCACTTTCTACTGCTTGTTCCCGGAAGAGTAGACACAGCATGAGAGGAAACTAGGAAGTAATAAAATATTGCATAACAGCAATAAAAACATTAGATGCATCTTAAACAAGCAAAGGAAAAAAATCTTTCCTACACATGTGGTGCCAGTCATGTGACACATCAGCTACTTCTTGACACACTGTTCCATCCAAGAAAGCTCTAAGTTTGGTTTAAGCAGCCTTTCCAACAACATTGGTTAACACGCACCCTTGCTTGCTTCATACTTCTGTTGTGTGACCAAATTTCACCTTGATGACCTTATTTAGTGAGATAATACCAAATAGAAATTAGTGACCTAACTTTTATTAGGCATTACAGTTCTGTAAGGGGTTAACTTACCCCACTTTCAAACTTCAGGTTTGAAACTTCAAACTTCTTATAGGTGCAGAAGCCTCAGTCCTTCTTCTTGAAAGACTCAAGGCTTTGCAGGATGGCTTGACTAATTTTACAGTCTAAGTGGGAGGCTGAGTTTGATGGTTAGGTAGCTGGTTTTCACTACACACCCTCTGGCAACAGCTACTTCCATTCAACAGTCCCTGACTCAGACGCCAAACCTAACTTGACATACAGTGAGTATTTGCTGTTTTCTGTATGCCGAGCTGCTGTCTCTGTCTATACCTGGGTGTTTGGATGGGCATGGCCTTATCCTTACTATAATAGACAGCCTATTCGGTTTGACTGCTAGTTTAAAAAATGAAATATGAGAGTTATATTTGCCCTTAGACCATACTAACTTTTTCATTATTGTAGAGTTCATAAAGCCCAGAGGTTCATATCTTGAAATCAGTTGCTACCAGCAATACAAAAGATATTGAAGAAACTTTGACTCAGTTTTTTATTCTTGAGAGTTTTATTAAACCTTAAATACATTTTAGTCCCATATATTTGTAAGGCTGGGGGTTTTTGTTTTTTTTTTTTCTTTTGTTTTGATTTTATAATATAAGGCAATAAGTCCCTGTTTATTCCATGATCACTTTTCAGTCCATTCTGAATTCTTTTTCTGATGACTGTTGTCTTCACATATGTATGGCCTTATTTCTGTCACCCTGTCATCTTGTCAGTTTTATTTTATCTTGACAAACACAACTGGGAGCTACTTAGTGTTTGAAGTGAAAGAATGAAAAATAAAGGCAGATTTTAAACTTCTGCATTTTGCCTGCCCCATGCTCTCTCCCACAGCTCTTCAGTGAGTTAGCTTCATTTTGCATTGAAAAATACAATCAGGTGAACAAAGAAGCACCCAATTGGATTTTTTTTTTCACTGCTAAATTAAATTACCCAGCTGATCAGATGAAGGGAGGAAAGCTCTGGAAATTCAGAGTGATTTAAAAAAAAAAAAAAAAAAGATAAAAACCCTGTCTGCTTAAAATGTTAAGAGCACTAAAGCAAGCTTTTCTCCTAATTCCATCCCCAATTACTCTGTTACTCTGGTTTTATTGTTTACTACAATATACCTATTATATTGTTTAATACAAATGCACTGGGCAGTAGAAAAGTGGGTTTCTTGAGAGGTCTTGTGACAGTAGAGGTAATCTGGACTAGAGAGGCTGATCAACTGTAGCAGCCATGGGCAAATTAGAGCCTGAGAGGAATGGGAGACTCCTGAGTGAAAAAAGAAGCTTTGGAACAAGGAGAAACAACAGCTTTATTCAAATGTGTTTAGAGGAGAAACAACAGCTTTATTCAAATGTGTTCAAATTCATATTCATCCTTGCTCTTGTTCACAATCATGATAGGATCTACTTGAAGTGGAGTTTTAAACTGGTGCAGCCTGATAATTAAAGGCACATACACACATGCGCTTTTGCATTGCCTAATCACAACCAATCTCCAAAGAGATTTGAAACATCTTTCATGAGCCCATTTCTGTTTGGTTCTCTTGCTGATCTGTAAGACTTGTTTGTTCTATTAATCTTAAATATGGAAGACTAGACCCACAGGAAAACTTAGTAGTTGCATTTTCCTAAGTTGGAGCACCTGACTTTTACAGTATCTAATAAAATTTTGGCATTTGGGTTCAGTATCCAAATAACTTGTTTAATACTAGGGCCAGATCACACTGAGCTGACTAAAGGAGCTGATGAGCTCAAAATGTACCCTTTGTAGGTGAAGGGAGGGCATTTTCAGTGTGTTTTCCATTGGATCACCCCTGTAATTGTGCGATCTTTAGGCTGGAGGAGACCTAAAGCAGGACCAATGCATGCTGGAACACCTCTGGTAGATCTATGTCCTTATAAGCATCACAGTGTGACTCACAAATATGGCTGCTTTCTTATTGCTTCTTACTACTTTCTTAGGATCTTGTATTAGCTTCCCAGACATGACCTCTGGAGTACCTTAAATCCCTGTCTTCTCTGAGTTTAGGCTCTTATTTTGACAAACTGAAATATATCTCTTTGCAACAGATTTGCAGTAGTAGCCTTAGAGGAAAGTAACTAGGGCATAAAGTAAAATGAGGAAATACTGAGAAGGTTTTGAATAAAGAAAATGAAAAGTGTATTTTTTGGTTTAATTATTCTGCCTTTCAAATGTGCATCGCTAAATGCAAAAAAGAAATCATTATACGCTATATTTTCCCATTTAAAAATGATAGATGGGATGCATGAAACAAAATAATGTGGTAAAGAAAAACAAAAATGAAAAATATCTAATAATCACTCCAAATTCAGCTCTTTAGTTTCAAGATCTTTGTGGCATTGCATCTACTTACTCTGGGTCTTTGTATGGAATCCTTCTTTTTATTTTGGATTATATTAGAGGAATCTTGTAACCCAAATACAGATCTGATATACACAGATGCCTGTCAAATTATTTTCAGTTTGCTTGTATGTGGCTTTCTGTGTTTGGAGTCCAATTATGGTGATTCTGTGATTCTGTGAGTACTTGGAGTTTAGACTGTCCATTAATTTATGTTTTTTCCTCCTGCTTTTTTCTTCAGGACAAAATTACAATATTGTATACTTGCGCTCTCTTTCTCCGTTTCTCTTTGGCTACTCAACCTCATGCACAGTCTAGTTTGAAGAGATCACAAAATTTTAACAACCATATAATTAATTATAGTTTTTCTGGTTCCTATACTACTAAAGAGAGATATGGATTATTTTAAAATTCTTTGTGTGTTGAAATAAATAAAAAAATTGAAAGCCTATTTTTCAATGTATGAACTTACTGGGCATAATAAAACCAAAATTTTTATCTGTGTACAGAAATTACTTACATCTAGATATATCTATTTGCCTTGACTTTCAAATACAGACTTGTGGTATATGCATACATATCACAGAGACGCAGACAAAATTCTGCAGTAAAGCTATGTGGACCTGTGGGATTGACTGAGAGCTCCAGTAACCTCCTAACCTGGCCATCGAGATACTGTGCAGACATGATATCTTTCCTATGATGAGTTCAGTGTGAACTTACTTCTTACTTTCCGTTGTCTCCCTACTGAGGTTTTCATAGTCAAGTGAAAAATGATCATCCTAATTAAATGCAAATGCCCTAGGTCACTCTCTCCTGGACAGCTTTGAATAAGAGAACAAAAACCTTTGAACTGAAACCTGACTTTAAATGGGAACAAGCGCCGAATGGATTTGTGAAATAATATGTTCATGGGACACTATGTTACCAGCTTTTGATAAAGAGGTTCAGTTGAGGTCAAAGATGTCAATACCAACATTACAAAGAGATTCAGATATAACCAGCAGGTCCTCCTAATAGCTTGAATGAAATATTTTTGGAAAAGAGAAGGACGTTTATTGCCTGTAGGAGGACTATAGACTGAGGCACACTTCAACTAACTTTAAATCTCACAGAGTTCAATGTCCAGGTTTGACCTACCTGCTCAAGATTTGTTTATAGTCAACAAAGAGTAACAGGCATTCTTAGACTGCAGTTTGTCTGACCTCTCTCAGACATTCCTACCTTGTGAATACTAGGGTGAGGTGAATCACTCAAGTGTCTCGTTGTCTCCTCAGGGAACCTTGGATGACTATGTCAGACCATGATAGCTACCTTTAAGATGCCAGAGTAAGGTTCTCCATAATGATCAGTCATAAATACACCTTTGCACCTCTAGTCCCTAATTTTCTTTCTCAGGAGTTTCATGTATGAAGACCTACATGTATATTCCTCTGAGACATAGGGAGGACATGGGAGCTGACTCTGAATATGCAGCAATGTGAAAGTTGATCTAATAATTGTTTATAAGAAATTGCTATGGTAAAGAACAGATATTACCTGCCTGGGTGTTGCAGATGAACTAACTGAAATTCGTCATGTATTCATGCAGAATCTCTATCAGTTGTTCTGGAAGATATTTTCTATCTGAAGAATGGCAAAATGTCAACATAATTGTCTCTGAGTTCAGATAAAGTGAATGCACTCAAAGGATTTTATTGCAAATGAGCTTCTGAGGCATTAATGCAAAGAGGAGAAGAGAATGGTTATGGTGTCTTCAGCTTGTTTATCTCTCTTGGCCTGAATTTATGACAGCTGTCTGGAAACCTTCCACTGGGAAATGCACATTCAACAACATTTCAAATGTTCCACCAAAACATGTCAAATTCTTCTAATTTCCCAATTGGATCCAGGAAGGTTTCTCAGGAAAAATCTGTTTGATTAACAGCCGGCTTTCTGCTTCCTTGGCACTCCCCATAGCAAGTTCCTGCAGTAACCTGGGGAGGCCAAGGAACGCAGCCTCCAGTGAAGGCTTCCAGGTTCCCTACTGTGCAACCAGACCACTGGGAGCCCTGAGGATTGCTGCTTGCCTTGCAGCTCCTAGAGCTTCCAGACTACTGACCACATGGCAGAAATCCTGGCAATAAGCCAGTTTATATTTGAGGAAGGTTGGAAAGTTGTACTAGAAAAAAAATGAAGCAAACAGTATTTTTCCTGAAGGTATGATACCCAGGAACTGGCTTTCAAGGAGAAATATCTGTGTGCTGCTCAGATAACCTTCTGAAATGGGTAAGACTGGGCAACTTTTTAGGGTGGTAAAAGGCTTTTTGAACAGAGACCTTGTGTTGGTTACAACGAGGCAAAAGCAGAGCCCTGGCACTTGTATTTTACACTTTTGTGAGATAGCTCTGTGTCAGTTTATGGTTGTGGTCTGATTAGGGAAAAGTTGTATGCTTAATAGGTTAATCAGTTTGAACCCATGAGCAATTAATTGCAGATTTGGCTCATTTTGAATGAAACATTTTAGCAACTGCACAATCTTGTCAGCTGGAGATAAAACTGGTAGAGATGGTTGCTAGGACCTAAGTAAGGATCTGCAGCAGGCAGTAATGGCTTACTCAGCCCTGCTATAGCTGGAAGCGTACATACATTTACAAAAAGCAGAAGGTCTTTTACACCAGTACAATTGCATAACCACTGTAGAAGGTGGCATTGAAGCCACTTACTCAAAGTGGCATAGTTAAAGTGGTAGAAGTTAATGTGTTCTTGGGCACTTAAAGCAATGCTATCCTGATACTAAGTTCAGGCACGTTCTGGGAAGAATCAGCAAAAGTTTGAATAAGGTAACGCACCTGCAGAGTCAGTGCAGCAACCAGTAGTGAGCGTAGCTGAAAAATTTCAAGGAGATGCACCAGACAGATTGTGGAAGACTGGCTAAATAAAATGCTCAGTGAAAGATAACAGGTCTTTCCTGTCAGGAAGCTAAGAATAAACCAGGGTTTTTGTGAAGAGGAAAACAGAGCTAGGAAAATTGGTGTGAAGAAGAGGGGATGAAGAGCTAAGAAAGTACATGCTATTCCCCAGTTTCTTCAGAAACAGGATTTTGTGCTGTACACATACTGTAGCAGTACTTGAAATAGTTCCCTGGAGGCTGGGCTGAAAATGAAGATCTATGTTTTAAGGGAAAACGAATGTGAAATATTATTGCTTTGTAAATTAAAATAAACATATTAATTAGATTGCAAATAATCTAAAAAAAAAGAAAATTAATTAAACATTTTCCTTTTTATAAAATATATATGTTAAATATAGGTACAAAATAATCCAATTACAAGCATTTTCAAATTATTGGGCTGAGCTGTTAGTGAAATAGGATGCATAATTTTCATACTATAAAGGAATGCTGTCACTGTGGTCTTCATCCCTTTACTTTAATATCTCCTGTGTAATGATAAACAAAGATCCAAAGACGACACCAGCACTGCTGAAACGTACAATATGGGTGTCTAATATAATTATAATTAACAGTTTCCATTCATTTGCAGGATATACCCTGATGGCATTGCTCAAGAGAGGGGGAGCATTAGTGGTAATTATGCTTTGACTTTGTAATGTTGGATTGAAAGGATGGCTTCTGACAAAAACAGAAATAAAAGAATGGTTGCTTCGAATAGTGTAACAACACTGCCATCTAACTGCTACTGCAGAGAATCACAAGTTAGAATACCTCGCATTCAGAAATCTACAGTCCTTGTATTTTTTATGGATAAAGACATGGTGACTGCACAAAGTTTCTCTCTGTTTAAAATCTGGAATTACCTAATTTTGTCTTTTCAAGGAGTAATATTAAACCTTTGTACTTGTTCTGAATTTGGTTGTAAGCAGTGACATTTAGTTTATCTTTGAATGGTGGAGGGAAAGTTAAAACTGTAATGGAAATGTGTTTGACTTTGGAAATTTCTCTTTGCCCAGGGACAAGATATAAGACTCCGTGTATGCTGGAGGGCAGTGAAAAGACAAAGGAAACCACAGACTCTATAATCCCAGGAGTTTCTACATCAGATCACATAATTGGACTACCAGTTTGCTACCTTATGGCTAACAAATGCTTCAGAAGCATGTTGAATAATGCTTGAAATAGTAAATGATAAATAAGTAAATCACAGACAACATCACTCTAAAGTTCTATCTTATCTTTATGCTACTGCATGTAGACTGATGTGGTCTCATTATTATTATTTTTTCATGTCTGGTTAACAATGCTGCTTCTGAAAGTGACTTTTACCAGCAAGCAAGACACTGAGTACAAAAGTTTCTTATTTCCATGCTCTAAACGATGCATTTCAAGCTTAATGGAGGGTGGGGTTTTTTTCCTACATATGATATAAAGGGCTTCCAACAATTCTTATTCTGTTCTTTTTTTCCTGTGATTTCCCTCCGTATTTCCAATTAAATATTTTCCAGACATTCTTACTGTACGTCTAGTTATTTTCATAGTCTGTTTTTAAAACTTTTTGCTTTATGCCATTTATTTTTTTTTTATAGAAAAAAATATGTAGTATAATCAAAATACACAATTCTATCAGATTCAGTAAAATCAATGTATCCTTTACAACTTTTTTTGTTGTCTTGTTTTTCAGTTAGATAAAATGGAACTAACCACAAAACAGTTTCAAGTGACTCCAAAGGGATAGCAGCTAAGACTGAAAGATCTATAGGAAAGGCCTAGATGCAATAGACCTAGAAAACCAAAATGAAATAAAAATGAGGTGGGTTTTTCTTTTCGTCCAAAGAGCTTCTCCTAAAAGTCAGTCAGGTTTAGGGCCTTAAAACACTTCTGAAAGAAAAGTAAATCTGCTGATCGTTAGCTGTATCTCAACAGGAACATTCAAAATGAAACACATGTATCCAGAGCTTTCCATCTTTTCAGAGTGCTATGATGATGTTGAAAGCTGAGCTGCTGTTACAGGGCTTTCAGCTTTTTAAAAGTCAAATGACATGAGAGGGAAAGCACAGGATCTCTGTTTCTGCCTGCCATAGCTCTGCAATGCCTTACTCAAAGCCCCAAGAGAAGACAGAGAAAAACAAGTACTTTAGGCTGAATTATTATTAAATTAGATATTTAACTTGGGTAGAAAAGGCAATTTAAAATTCCATATAGATTTTTTGCAGGAATGTTCACTATGGTCACTGTCCAGAAGGCTGAAAATACCACATGGATAATAAGCTATCTACAGGCTCTTTGTGAGACAAAGTACATCTTTCAGTAAAACATATTTTTTCAAGGTTAGTTGCTCAGGACTTAATGAGATGAAATATGTAATTTAGAAGCATGGACATGGTTTCATCTAGTTTCACCCATGACAAAAAAACATAGTGTAATAGTCACCATGGAGATACTTTTTTCTGCTTTATGCTTGCAGCATATTCTCAGCCTACAGTAGCTGCTTCAGAAGAGTTGATGGAGCAGACTAAGTTTATGATTGCCACCTGGTGGCTACTAAAGAAAATCAATTAGTTTTTAGAAGCCCCAGGATTATTAAGGAATAACAGTACTGAAGGTGCATTTCTGGGGATTCCGGCAGCATCCTGTGGAAAAGCCAGTTGAAATTATGCTGAGAAACGTAGGCAAAACTTTCATTCATTCTTTGTGTCACACTTCAGTTTTTTAAAGAATATTCAGATGTTAAAAGAGAAACAAACACACTGAACACATGAGCTGAGATTCAGTCAATGCATCATTCATGAAGGTCTCCCCGAACTGCTTTCCAACAGCATACACAGGGTTTTCTTAAGGGCTGGAATTTTTTTCGAGTGAAATCTATTTACAGTCAGTAGCACTGTTTATAAACAACAAAAGAACAACAACAAAACTCCTTCAAAGTTCATTTCCTGTGTTTGTTGTTTGCTCTACATTTACAACTAGATTCTAGGGGAGCTTCTGTTATGGAAATAACAATCAGAGCAAGCAAAGAACATATGTTGTCAAGATTTAAAAAGCTGGATTACAAATCTCCCTACTGGTTTATGATGAACTCAGTATCATTGACTGTTCAGGCTTACTGTAATGAAAAAACAAAGGAAATTGCATTATTAAGTCACCAGCAAATGCCCAACAGTTTCAAATAACAGGCTACTTTAACTAACAGAAAATTAAATTCATGACTATGGGATCACTCAGCCATTTGAAAATAGCTAGAACTGGTTAGATTCTTTTTTTCTCACTGTGATTTAAAAAAAAGTACTTGAATAAAGAAAGTTGTGAATGCAAAGTAAAATATTGGGATTTGGAAATCCTGTGCTTCATGGTGGATGGAAAGTCTGACTGTGCCTTCCTCTTCTCTGGGCCAGGTGTCCTGAGCAGGCACATCCCTGGAGGATCTCGTTTTGGAAAGGGGAGGTAATGAGTCATGAAGTCCCTGGATGTGATGGATGATGTGAAATGTATTACAGCAAGACTCTGAGACTTGGAGAAGAAAAACGGATATGAAGCAAGCAAATTTATCTGCCCTCTTGACTATTTCAATCTTGTTTCCAGGCTCTCTTCTTCTGTCCCCATTAATTTGGTACTGGAAACATGTCACACGTGGTGGCAAAAGAACAAAGAGAGCAGGGATACAGTGCCCACTGCCTGAAAGTGCGGCCACTTGCAATAAATATGTAGATTTCAGCAACAGGAAGAAATTGAACCATTACCCATATGCTGCATACATTTAAACCACTTTATTGAAAAAAGTATGAGAGTGTGCAGAGAGTGTGCAGTAATACAAGGAAGGCAAGAGAAAAGAAGATGAGAAAGAAAAAAGAATTAACTTTTCACCCTTGGTAACATAAAGATTGCTGAATCTCCTCTCCCTTGTTTCAATTCAGTCCTTGGGCATTTAGAGAAAAAGCAGGGATACCTCACATAAGGAGAGGAATTACATTCCTCTTGTATATATTCTTGTATATATTCTTCCTGCAGTGTTGAATATGGCGTCCAGATCCTGGGGAGAAAATTATTTTAAGAATATGGAATTCTTATGGATATGGACAATACGGGGTGTTTATATTTCCTCTGACTAATGTAAACAATTTTCTGGGTATCTTTATATTCAGTGAAGAACTTCATTTTCCCACATAGCTTATGGAGCCTGTTTACCTGACTCAGAGCTGTAGACTTGCTGTGGACCTGGTAGGAGATACCAGTTAGGCACTGCAAGCCTCAATTTGCATTAAATTTATTTGTTCATTTAATCTATTATGCTTATAATGGATGTATTCATGCATTTTATTTAGGGTAGAAATTTATGTATTCAGTTTTAAAATTTGACACTTCAGGGACATCTCTTAAGGAGTGAAATGAGATCTCCATTATAGATGAGAGAGAGCACCAATACCTAAATGGGAATTTTGCTTTCCAGAAAATCAGAGAAGAGGAGATTCTTCAGCCTTAGGTCTTTGATTCAGCTGCACACAATACAGGACCTGGCAGAGAAATTCAGTTCCAAGTTTCTAAATGCTAAGATTTATTAAGAAAGAGACTGTTCAGACCCTATGGAACATTTGCTTCAAGTCCATCTTTGCTTTAAACAAAATACTGTGTAAGTTCAAAGACAGGATAGATTGATGTTACTGATGAACTTAGTACTCTGGCTGAAGATGAAGAAACAATTCATATCTGTTCTCCTATGGGTAAATTTTGACCCAAATTATGTGCTTCTGGAAGATACAGTATCAGCATCTCTGACACCTCATGTAATAATGATAAACAGAAAAAGTGCCCCCCCAACTTAACTAAATTCTTGAACCAACTTCTGGTTGTTTGTCGCTTTTAATTTTGTTCTTATATTCTAAAATCTCACTTGCTAACATGATAGACACAGGCTTCCATTTGCTTTTTCATTGCTACACAAACTGTATTATTAAATTTGATACAGGACTGTGTGCCTATGCCTAGTAGTCCTAATGCCTCACAACATATACCTGTACTACATTCAGCTGTACCTCCAGTTTTAGTTGTTTCTGAAATCTCTATTTTCTTCTTTAAGATTTCTTAGAGTCCCTAGTTGATTTACTAGGAGGGGAAAAGCCTCTACTTAAAAGCCCACAGACAAACCAGAGATTTCTATGACAGGAGAAAATGTAAGGCATAGAATATTCAGCCAAGGATGTTTTTCAGCTGTACCTACTACATAAGAAATTGGGATACAGATCACATAAGACCTGTACAAACCTATTTTCTATGAATCTTCATGAGCAGGAAGAATTGAGTCTCAGCAGGACATGAAAGATGGTACACAGGAGTGCAGCTTTGCTCATGGTAGCTTTCTGAAATCTTCCAAGGAATCCAGGGCTTCTCTGAACTCTCTCAGGAATAGCATAAGTAAAATAAAATGTCTAATTATGTGTATTACTCTGGTTTAATTGTCCCTGTGGCAAAAATTACCTGATAATCTTTATTAAATCACTGTTAGATTAAAGTAATGTTGAGATGAAGACACCTATGTATTTGACAAGAAAAGATATTATCCCATTCTGGAAGGATAAAGATTTCTAAGAGTGTGAATATCTGAAACCCCTGAACCTCAAGGCAGGGACTAATGGAAATAAATCATATTTATCGTAAGTGAAGATCAGATTCAAGACCACCTGAGGAACCTGAACACACATAGGTCTATGGCACCCAACCAGGCTCCTGAGGGAATTGGCTGATATAGTTGCCAAGGTAATTCCATGATATTTCAAAAGTCATGGCAGGCAGGCAAAGTCCCCTATGTCTGGAAAAAGGCAAACATCACAGCCATTTTTAAAAAGGGTGGAAAAGAGGACCCTGGGAACTACCAACTAGTCAGCCTCACCTCTGCTCCTGGTAAGATTATGGAGCAGATCCTCCCGGAAGTTATGTAGAAATACGTGGAAGAGAGGGACATGATTAGAGACACCCAACAGGGCTTCACCAAGGGCAAATCATACCTTACTAATATAGTGGCCTTCTACAAGGAGTGACTGCATAAGCAGATGAAGTAAGATCTAAGGATATCATCTACCTGGACTTCTGTAAGACCTTTGATATGGTCCAACACAACAGTCTTGCTGCTGAATTGAAGAGATACGAGCTTGATTGATGGACTGTTAAATGGGTACAGAATTATGTGGATGACCATGTCCAAAGTTTTACAGTTAATGTTCTCAACGTCCAAGTGGAAAGCAGTAATGAATGGTGTCCCTCAGGGGTCTATACTGGGAACAACTTATCCCCACACAGTGGGATTGAGTGCACCCTCAGCAAGTTCATGGCTGACACCAAGCTGAATGGTGCAGTGTGCCACCTAGAAAGACCCTGACAGCCTTGAAGGGTGGGCCCATGTGAACCTCATTAAGCTAAACAGGGGCAAGTGCAAGTACCTGCGCCTGGGAAGGAGCAATCCCCAGGATCAATACAAACTGAGGAATGAATTGAGAGCAGCCATTCAGAGAAACACTTAGGGATATTGGTGGATGAAAAATTAGACATGAGCCAGCAACATGCACTGGCAGCCCAGAAAGCCAACCATGTCCTGGACTGCATCAAAAGAAGCATGGCCAGAAGGCCAAGGGAAGTGATTCTCCTCCCCCTCTACTCTGCTCTTGGGAGACTCCACTTGGAGTACTATGTCCAGCTCTGAGGTCCACAGTACAAGAAAGACATGAACCTGTTGGTGTGGGTCCAGAGGAAGGCCACAAAAATTATCAGAGGGCTGGAACACTTCTCCTTTGAAGAAAGGCTGATAGAGTTGTGGTTGTTGAGTCTGGAAAAGAGAAGGTTCAGGGTAGACCTTATCGCAGACTTTCAATATATAAAGGGGGTTTATATAGCAGGATGGAGACTTTTTAACAAGGCTGGTAGTGTCGGGACAAGAGGTAATAGTTTTTACCTGGAAGGGGGAAGATTTAGATTGGACAGGAGGAGAGTATTTGTTACAATGAGGGTGGTGAGACTCTGGAACACGTTGCCTGAAGAAGCTGTGGATGCCCCATCATTGGTAGTGTCCACGGTCATGTTGGACCTGACTATGAACAACCTGATTGAGTGAATGATGTCCCTGGCCATGGCAGGGGGGGTTGCACTAAATGATCTTTAAAGGTCCCTTACAACTCAGACCATTATATGATTCTCTGAAATGTTCAAGAGCTATTAAGTAGGAGGCCCTAATAAGCAAGAGGGCATGGAAAAGGACTGGATAAGTTAAGTTGGTAGAAGTGGTGAACACACGCTCGAAAAAAATTTGCTTGCTTGGTCTGGTTAATTCATTTACTTTTGAAGAACATAGTCTGTCACTTTTAGTCTAGAGTATAGACTGATGTAGTCTCATGAAGCTTTATTAAGAAAAGTGGAACAACTCAACCTTAAACTAAAAAAAATGGAAAATATGTTATATAGAAAAAAGAGAAAGACAGGGTTCTTGAAAAAGCATTACATATGTATCAAAAGCTTAATGGTTTATGCATACTCATTCTTCTCATCCTCAGGTGGGTAATGACCAGCCAGAGAAAATATTTTATTCTGTGTTCCAAATGGTTTTCTTAAAATAGGAACCACAGTTAACTGGCATTTACTTTATGCCTGATGATATTGAATGCATAAACCGAAACCTTGATCTTGTTGCAGCCAGGGAGAATTTCACCACAGGTTGAAACAAAGTCAAGGCCTCTCATCTCCTTCTGGGAAGCTGTTGGCATAATGATGAACTGGGAATTGCTGGTCCACTGGTTTTAATCTACTGAGTCAGTGAAACTACTCTCATTCACAGTGTCTGAAGCTATTCATAGCAGTGAAAATCTGGCTTCATACCATTCTCATTCTGACATGTAAAAGGAGTGTGTAATAAATCTGTTTGTTGAAACAGACCAGTTGTGGTGGACTTCATTCACCCGCTACATGCACCTACCTGTGTGAGCAGATGCTTAGGTCAAAACGGTGGGTGGCTGTGAAGGTCTGAGTGGAAATCTCAGATAAGTTACAGAGCTATGAGGAAACTGAGACTTTTGGCTTATTTTCTCAGCAGTAGTTACAGTTCAGATTGTTACAAATGAGTTTTTATTTTCACCTGTTCTTTGCTGAAGTACTTTATGCTGACTTCACTGTATTTTGGCTCATCAGGAGAGTCAGCATTGATTTCCACAGATGTGTTGCCGTCATTTACTGTCACTTGTAAATGTCTCTCTACTCACCTCTTTGAACTGTTGTTTTGTTATCAATCCCTTTTGAGAATAACCAATCCTTATGTGAACAGACATGCAAATATTGAATACCACTTCAGATCCTCGATGTAAACTACTGAGTATCTCATAGGTAGTAAAAGAACATATATTTTTGTAGATGTCACACCATTGAAAATTGACATATGTATGATCTAGAAATCAAATGTTTTCTTTTGTGGGTATTATTTTTCATTTCTTTTAATTTTATTCTCTTTATAAGAAATCTGAGATGAACAGCTGTAAAGTACTGATACTATGTTATACAATGCAGTCTGGAAAACCAGTTGAATATGAGGAAATAATCTCAATCTTTATATTTTTGTCAGAGGCATTTTATGAAATAGGTAGCTGCAGTCCAAGTCAGAACACAAGTTCTTTTTATTTCTTTTTTTTTCTTTTTCTTTTTTTTTGTTTGTTTTTCTTTTGATGAAAAAGGAAGGTTGTTTAAATTTAATCATTATTTAAAATCTTTATTCCCCCCCCAACACCTTGAGTTTAACTTAATTCACAAATCCCTAGTATCCAAAAAGTCAGACTCACTGTTTGCATCTTTAAATTTATTCTTAGTAGAGCATTATTTTTAGTATTTTTCACAATCTTCAACAGTTTCTCCTGTCATTTTGAAAACAAGTTTTTCTGTGAGTCATTGTAATAAATTATTTCATCAAAGTTCTCTGTAAAAAATTAAAGATAGTATCAGTTGCTTAACTAAAGTTGCTATAATAATACAATATTTAATATATTATTACAATTTACAGCTTTTTTTTTCTTTTTTTTTCTTTTTTTTTTTTTTTTTTTTTCTGACAGGACCACGTAGCCCTCTTTTCAATGCTAAGAATCATAGGACATTCCATATAGTTAAAAAACACTGATGCCAGTTTAGCCCATTTCAAATAAAATCCAGTCCTTAACTCTGAAGAATGAATTAACAAAAAAAAGAAGGAAAAGAAAAAGGAAACAAGATTAAACACAGTTAATTAAATTTGCTTTTAACATGAGCTTTCTGTTCATACAATTTGGGAATAACAGAGGAGTAGAATAATTTTAATTGCAAATCTGTTAACACAAGCATGTAATTTGTAGCTGCATAGTTCAATATGAATCTTTAAAAGGCCAAAAAACTGGTTTTGAACAAAACAAAGGAAAACAAACAAATGAAACCAAGCAGCTTCTGAAGAACTACATAAATAGATTGTCATTAAGGGTTAATAATAAAAAATGCCATTGTCAGAATTCTTAAATTTATTTTTCACTTGTAGAAGTGAAAATCATGTTTTTTTAAATATTTCCTCGTGTATATATAATCCTGTGTAAGTTTTTGCATATTCAAACCCTGAATGAAGCTTCTTAGATTTCAGAAAAAGAAAGGTCTATCAAATCAAAGCTCAAAGCTTTGGCTCAACATGACTTTTGCATAGAGCTGCAGCTAATTTTTTGACCAACCACTCGGACAAACCTTTGGAACATGTTAATCTTTCAGCTGTTCACATTATTTATCTTATCCATGTGAGTTTATATGTGCTCAAAGGGACCTTGGGCTTTCCAAATTCTCCCTGAAGTCAGTGGAAGGACTTGCACTGAAACTGGCAGGTTTTGATCCCTGGCATTAATCCTAGTTCCATCTAAATGAAATGCATGAGTCCCATTGAATTCAGTGGACCTGTGGACTAGTGATGGATAGGAAACTGATGGGAGAACATCTCTCTGTGAATGAAAAAATAAATCTTTTTTTGTTTGTTTTTGTTTTGTTTTCCTGTATGTGTAGCAAATATAAAGTAGGAGAGCTTTACATCTTATCAAATGCATTTAATTTTTCAGAGGGCTACTAAGGCAAAAATATGTTCTAGGTCAGACTGGTGACTTTGTCAGAGAAAGGACAAGGTGAAGGGAGGGAAGGAATGGAAGAAAGACTTTTTTTTTTTCTGTCTCTGTTTTCACTAGTCTTCTCCAAAACCCACAAAAACTAGTGACTATTTTTCCCATTGTTCACAGGCCTGATATCTTCCAACAGATGTAGGTGCTCTGCTTTCTTTTTAGAGTTTTCCTAGAAAGCTGATAAGTAGTTGACAATAGTTAAGTACCACTACCATATAGGAACTTGGTCCTGTAAAGTGCTAGGTGCTCTTCACCATCGAATGAAATAACTAAAACTAGCACACTTGGTTAAAATCCTGTATTCCCTGTGCAAATTATAATAAATGCTGTCAAAATTAAATAATGGTTCCAGGTTATTTACTGCTAAATATATAATCTGCCAACATTCCTCAGAGGAGGAAAAAACCACCTCTCTTCCACATGTGAGCAGTAACCAGGCCTTGCATATTTTTATTAGGCCAATTAATAGTTCATTAATTTGTGTCTACTCGAGCAAAACCAGAAAAGATACAGATAAAATACTTTTTTTTCTTTCTTGTTCAATAAAAAGTAGTCTGCTGATTAGAGAGAGGACTGATGTGCATTCATGGCAAACTCAGTCACTGCATTCTAGCTGGTATAGGGTTATCACTTCATCCTCCATCCGTATTTCTTGTGAAAAAGCTGGTGTAGAAGCCTAAGTCTAGTAAAAAAGTCAGAAATGTGAATCCCTAGTGGAGACAGGTACTTCCTGGATGTTCAGAGAATGACTCTGAGAGGGCAGGGGAAAATGAGACTATCCTGTCCAATCTAGACCACTTCTTAGGCACCTTCCTTAGTAGATTCTGTTTATATCGCCAACTCCTATTGTGTATTATACTTCATTCACCTTAATTCAGAGGTGTACTTATGAGATACATAAAGGTTTGTCCTGACTAAAGATGCATTAATATAAATCTTACAGCAGTGTATGAAGGCATTAGTTCTTTCTGATGTCTGCTTTATCCCTCTGACAGAAAGTATCCTTCTTCCTTCTTTAATACCTCCCACTGTTAAAGACTTGATGAAAAGGTATGTGTGCCTGTGTTACAGACATCCCAGTTGGTAATTGTCACCAGACGCTCCTCATTTTGCACTGGAGTGGGACACCATGTCTTCTTTTCTGCTTATCTTACTCTGGGACAATAAACCATGGCAAAA
This sequence comes from Calidris pugnax, assembly GCF_001431845.1. Lineage (NCBI taxonomy): Eukaryota > Metazoa > Chordata > Aves > Charadriiformes > Scolopacidae > Calidris > Calidris pugnax. The sequence continues at coordinate 4,784,162 of NW_015090859.1, read as the reverse complement.
TCATACAGGGGGGCATCTGGGAGGGGTAATGTCTGAATTGCTGCAGAGAGATTTGATCGTGATTCATTGCCAAACCTCTTATCCCTTATGCTGAGACAGTTCTTGGTGGGAGAATAGCAAAAGGATTTGAAGAGATACACAGCTGGTAAAATCTTCAGCCTTACTCAGAGGGTTGGTTACGAAGCATGACTACCATTTTAATCCTATTTCAGTTGTTGGGGTGTTCAGCGCACGTATTGCATTTAAACCACACTAGTGATTTCTCTGACCGTTATAATGGGGCCTCACTGAGACTGCAGGTATGAGCAGGGGAAGCACAATCCCCCTCTGAAGTGGAAACTGAGTCACTTCGTGTATGATTGAGAGATGGAGGTAGCATTAGGAGAATGAGAGAGTCTAGAGATTGGACTGAAGTGCTGAAGCATAGTCAGCACTTTGAATGGAGGCTCTCCCTCAGGACCCACGACTGAAACCTCCTGTGCTATTGACCCCTCCTGGAACTGCTGGGATGAAATCTGTGCTGGGAACTTTCTGCAAAAGTCAAGGATTTGAATGAAAAGTTCAGAAGAATAATAACTAAGATCACAGGAGACAAGATAGTAGAATGACTAATCCAAATATGCCCCCTCCCCCCAAATTTTTTACTTTACTTATTAAAAAATATATTTCTGCTGCTGAAATTCTACCTGGAAATTCACACTCCATAGTACGGAATATAGATACAGTAATTTTGCCCTATTTATTTTATAAGTCTTATCCTTTGGCATTTTTACTCTACAGTATGTTGTATTTGTAATAATTGTGGAGAACATATATTTGTGTCTCTCTCTTTTAAAATAGAACTATTTCTATATAGATCTATACCTACATATGCATCTTTTTTTTTTTTTTTCCCATCTCTGTTATATTTTGAAGTATAGTTTGTTTCTCAGATGGATTTTCCAAGCTGCCCCCCTTTTTTCAGTTTCATCACTCACAGTAGTTGTCTCTCCTCTCTCTCCCTATATCCCCCTCCAGGGACAGACCAAGTTTATTAACATTTGAAAAGATTGTTGAAAAATACCGGAAAGCTTAGAGGTGTTCAGCAAACATGATTGCTCAGAGTTGTTGCAGAATATGTTGGCAAATTAAATCCCTCACTTTAGATGGTACACGCTTCAGTCTTATTTGCCATCCAAAAATCTAGTTTTAGTGAGAAGTATCACATTCAGAACTGAACATATTATTTTTCCCAGCTTTTCTAAAATACTGCTGCTTCCTGACAGCTCCTGACAGACAACAGTTTCTTTTTTCTTCAGAAAGGCTATTTATTTTCATCTCTGCAATGATGTTTCTGTTAGTTTGTCCTCTGTGTTCCTAGCTAAATTTTGAAACCACTCCCTCACCGAACTAATAGAATAGTAGACAATAATAATGAAAAACCAGAACCATTCATGATTAACATGCCATTGCCAGTCTCTTGTTGAGACTCAGACACTTAGGGCTGAACCCAGTGTGATCCTCCGTTGATGCACTATGCCCACGAGCAATTCCTGAGTAAAGACTATGGGACAATAAATCAAGACCTGTGTACTACAGTGATTTTTTTGTGGGTGTGTGCCTGTACGTGTACCGAGGCCCACTGAAGTCAGCATGACTCTGAACCCACCTCAAAGCCTGCCTGCACAGGGCTCATCACGGGGCTGTGGTACTGATGAGACATACAGTGAAAGCTGCAGTAAGGACGAGGCACCTTCACTAACCCCTTGCTTAGATGACTGCTTACATGTATCCAAAAATTTCCTATGATGAATTTTTTTAACTTTCCTTAAAGCTACCTCTACTCTGCAAACAAGTTTTGCTTGTGCTTTGGATAGTCGCGTAAGACAGGTTTCACTGCGTAACTTTGTGTGCATGTACATAAGGTGTCTTCAGCTCTCACGATAAGCAGGTATCTTCTGTGCAGAGAGGCAATGTTTACAAAAAAACCATTCATTATTGTAACAAATTTGGAGAGAGCAGAAGACAACATCTTTGTCTCTCGCTTTTTAATAGAAGAGTATAACTATATAAACTGAGCGCCACATCACATACCAGATGAAACCTGCCATCTCTGCTGTTTGAAATACAGGTCTCATTCCTTCTCCTTTAATCACTTAGAGTAACGTTATTTTTAACCCTCAAGAAGGAGTTTCTTGAAAGTTTGTTAGGTTTGTATCTATTGTTCCACAGATTCTTTGGCAGCTGATGGCTTTGTTTCATCATTTATAGAACTAAAACTTCATTTGAATGTTTTGTTGGTTTTTGTCTTTAGATTATGGTGTGCAGAAGGACAGCCTTCACCTGCTATATTTTCAAAAAAAAAGATACTGTTTCTTTAATCAAAGAAAAGCGTCAATATAATGTATTACCGAATGCAAATGCAATAAGGAATAACATATAGCTCTGGTTATGTTATATGACATTTGGCTTAGCAGTATTAACATATTGCACAAAATCTGGATTTTCCCTATTGCAGAAAATAAGACGATAAAAGACATGGGAAATTTCTCTCTTTCATATGATCATTAAATAAATATTGTTCCATTGTTTCTTTTTCTTCTCATCAGTCATTTGCAGAAATATTTTAGTATTACTTCTGTGTTAAGCCAGCTCTTTATCATGTATGTATTAGGCATACAGTACAAGGAGAAATGGAACAAGATGGCAGTTATAGCAGTGGCAAAATGCAAATTTATTCTGGCAAAAAAGTAATATGTGCACAATATCAAGCATGCTTAAGTTTGTGCCAGGAAAACTATTACGAATGAGGAATGGATGGAATGGAATTTTGCATCATACATGATTGCGTGTTGCTTAACTTCATATAAGAGTCTTTTTCTACTCCTGATATCCCAGGTGCCCCCAAGAGAAGCTGCATACCACACTGCCGGAGTGAAAATGGCAACAGATACCCCAGCAGTAGTCACCTCTGCAACATGACTTTTTGCTTCAAAAATTAAAGAAATAGACCTCAAAAAGATGACAGAGAAAATTCACAGAACATTGAACTTCAGGCACTGACTCCAGGTGAAGAGAGGGGCAAGAATTTATTCCATCTTGTACTTGTGTAATAACTGAAAGTCTGTAATTATTTTCTGCTTCATTTTGCCCAAGTTTAATTTGGCTACTTTATGCACGTGATGGTGTTGTCACTCTTTTTCCTCATGTGTCTCTCATATTGTATGACACGTGATCAAATGTAGCCAAGCAGTGGAGGAGTCATATATTTCACTGACACCACTTGAAAACATTTTTATAGAAAAATAGGGGATGAAGGATGAAGAAGAGCAGGAAAGAAGAAAGAAAATTACTTAAAGGTAGCTTTCTACATTAATTCATGAGGCAAACCAGAAATAATAACTCTTCTTCATGTGCCAATTCAACTGGGATGAACCAGAGTTGCTACTGTATTGGTACAGTGTAAAAATAGATGACAGTGAGTAATGGTGTGAACAAAAAACTATGAGGAACATCACAGAAATAGATGTTGGATGGCCTTTGCACAGCAGAGGTAGATAAAGGTTATAACAAACTGTTTACTGACCATGTACACTTACTAGAATTAAGAGGTCAGTTGAACAAGAGCTCACCTAGTAAGAGCTTTCTCAGTAGCGTGACTCATCAGCTGTTGTACAGTACCAGAGCACTGCCCAGTTATTGCTCCAACACTTTTCAATAACATCTCTGTCCTTTCAAAAGTCTACATTCTACCATTAGTTAAGGCTTTTTCATTTGCATTTCTACATTTTCCCCCACTTTTTGCATCAATTCAATATAATTAATACATGTGCCTCTAGCAGAAAATAAAATAACTAAAAAGCACCATGTTTTATTGAACAAAATATAGCATGTGCAAGGAAGGGAAGGGAGGCATTATAGAAACAAACCAGTGGTGAAGAATTTTGCATTAGCTGGTGCTTTTTGTTGTTGTCATATTTGCACAGGTCATTTTAGGCTCCTCAGTCCAGGTTGTTGTAAAACACTATCAAAACAAATACTCTTTTAAGATATCTGAGCTTTCGCAGCTTAACATGTGCATCTTGAACCGCTTAAGCAGTATGGTTGTCTTCTTTTTGCTTTTCTCCAGAATTTAACAGACCATAAATTGTATACAAAAACGCATTATGCACCAGTGATTAAATGTTCTTACAACATTAATATTTATCAAGGGGTATTTCATAGCTAGAAAGTAGGTAACTATATTTTATTTCCTAAGAGAACATTTCCTATAGTTTTCCTTCATCTCCCAGCTACACAGCAAACATCTCTAAAGTGCACTTCCCAAGTGTAGTTAGAGAATAGGAAGGAATGTAAAGTTTTTAAAAACAGCCCTTATTAACTTTTCCTTCCATTGATTCTACTGTAAACTCTAAAAAGCCTTTTTAAAAAGCAAATTCTCATACACTCAGCAGGTGAAATGTTCCCACAAAAATAAAAGTAAACAAATTAAAAACCACCCAAACAATGAAAAATCAGCAATCAAATTACAATCTTTTCTCTTGACTACTCATATCCTAGTATATCTTTACTGTTTTTATTGCACATTTATGAAAACGGTTGTCCTATATATTTAAAACAAAATAGTTTCTTTATCTGTGCTAACACATTCTTGTGCACCCTTAATAACTAGAGTAACTTTCAACAACACGTAGATATTAGAAAAACAATGGAATCAAAACAAAGAGATACTTTGTATTATAGATGCTCAAAGGCTTCTAGTGTAGTTTTTTTGAGACAAAAACAGTTGGATTTTGGAAGCTCTTTGCTCCCGTTCCTCATGGAAAGCTGCTGGTTATGCAGGAGAACTCAAAACGTAATTCACAATGAATGCCAATCCTTCACCTCCAATATGAAGGCTTCCCAACTACTCAACTTGCTGAGCATAACTGGTTTTACATAGCATATCTGAAAAAAAGGCTGCTCCTGTTCAACTGACCAGTGAGAAAGGACTGGACTTCTTCAAAATGGGTATTGGAGCAACAGTTTGTTATGTATTTCTTTACATTTTTAACTGTCCGATCCCACCTTGTAAGGAGAGCACTTGTTTGTTCAGCTAAAAGGAACCCCCTTCATGCTCCTTTTGGGTTTGCTCAGTCAACTGGTTTGTGCAACGGTGGCAGAGGCACACTGGAACTGTGTACCCATTCATTGTGATTACACAGACAGAAGCAAATGCACGTTGTCTGCGAAGGGAAATGGGAAGGGAAAGGAGATGAATGGTTCCCATGGGTAAGAGGACAGTTAGGTTTGTTTGGGATTTTTTGTGGTTGCTTTTTTTTTTTTTGCTTTTTTTTTTGCCTTTTTTTTTAAATTTTGTTTTGTTCTTCTTTTTGTGGTTTTTTTTTTTGGTTTTTTTGTTGTGGTTTTTTGTTGTTTTTTGTTTTTTTTTTTTGCTATGTCATGGAATCATAGCAGTCATTCCTCTAATAGAAACTGACAGGACATAAAAGACAGAACTATCAGATGAACACACACAATGACTAGAAATATATTGACAGAGAAAAGACTTAATTTAGCTTTGAGAAACTGTCCCAAAAATAAAATCCTGTATTAACAAGTGCAAAAAACAAACAAAAAGAAACTCCAAACATTAAAACACAGTGTATAAAATGGTGTGAGAAATTTAAGTCACCATACAGCCTTTTAGTCAATAAAAAGCTGTGTTCATGTGTCCTTGTTGTTTGGGTAGTGGCCCATTCTTTTAATTTTACCCAAAGGGTCATTCAAGAAGAGATCTGAGGGTAGAACACTCAGTCCTTGCTATTTTTGCCTGTAGTCATTTGGGCCTGTTGTGTTTCTATCATATAAGATGAATCCTTTTATTCCTCATTGGTTGAATTATCTTCCAAAGTTGTTATGCCTCCAAAGCCCAGTCCTGTTGAGTTCTGTGCTGCTGAGACTGTAAGTACTGTATGTAAGAGTATTAATACAAGAACACACAGTTTAAGTCTGCTGTTACACAGTCTTGATGCTGATGAAACTGTGAGCGATGTCCTGTGACACATTGTTGAGCCACTTGTTTTTATAGTCCCTTTGGATTGATGATCTGATAATAGTCCCCATCTGACATCACAGCATTCTGGTTCTGCATTGGTTGGATAGTTTTCATAGAGCCCTGTGGGGTAAACACAAAAAATAATAAGCATCAGGCACAAAAAGATTGGCACAAGAGAAGTTGGTGGGTTAAAGGAACAGTCAACAGTTTAGTCTAAGCTATCAAATCCACAGCTTTAGGTTAGCCTGAGGCCCTCCAAAATGCTTGCATTTTGTATAATTAGAGTTGTTGAAGGAGTATGCATCATCTAACAGGAAGCAACATCAAAAATCATTCAACAGAAGTATGATACTGAGCATGGTTGTAATGAACCAGTGTCAGAAAGTAATTATTGATGCTTGAATGATAAAGATATTTGAATTCTTTCTTTTTGGGACGTAACATCCAATGATGAAGTAATAACTAATCAAACTGGACATTTCCACAAATCTGAAAGGGTCTTGAAATTCTTCCTCAGTCTGCGAGTACATGCCAGTAATGTCATTGTCCGTAAAAAGATAGGCATTAAATAACAAATAATTGATATATTAACAATATTGACAATACTGATTAGCTAACCAACACAGATCCAACAGCTTCACAGGAAGAGCTTCCAAACAGAGCTGTTCAGAGTCTACTTGTTTACCCTACCTCAGACGAGTTCTTCCAGCTGGGATATTATCTTTGGCATATCCCAGAGGTGACAACAATCTTTCCGTGTCATGCAATAATTGTTATGATATTTCTGACTACACATCTAGGCTATTTCTGCCCTTAGAACTTTACTGAGTAACTGATCTGATTATCAGTTTTTGAACAGTTGGAGAAATTCTGTCTTCCAAAAGACACAACTCTCTTTTTGGAAATTGTCAATACTGTCTGCATTACTATATAGGAGACTAACATAACCAGAGTGCTCTGTTTACTTCGCACACACTTTTTTTTTTTCTGATAAAATAAAATAACTTAATTTAGCCAATTTAACTAATGGTCAAATGCAAGAATGTCTAAAATAATGGATCTTTTATCCATTTAAACTAATCTGGGAATAAATTTTGTAGTAGATAATTACTCTATGGTAGTGCTAGGTTTTACTAGGAAAAAAATAATCTGTGTTGAATATTAGGATAAAGATTTTGAAAGCAGCTACATAATTACCATAATTTACAAATTAACTTTGCTTTTTGGAACAAGAATTATATTTTATCTAAAGTATCACAGCAAAAATATTACTTTCAAAAGCAATGCCTACAAGTTGAGACTAAATATTCTTAGGTTCAGGCACCGGACAGCCTATATTTTTTTAATAACCTGCAAAGAAAAGCAGCACACCTTAAAATAAGATAAAATGGATCTCTTTCATGCCTACTTCCATAATATTGATCTGCAACTAAACACTAAGTATATTAGGTATGCTGAACACGTTAAAATGCAGGTTAAACCTAGACTGGCACTCTTTCACATAGCTGACACAACAGGCTACTGTGTTGTACATGAGTCCAAGTGAAGTTGCTTCTATTTTTGGATTTAAAGATAGAGGAATGAGAAGAACTTGTTTAATTTTCTGCAATGTCAGGGTTTACTCTGTAGGAAATTAGACCACTTTTGCACCTATGCAGTGAGATACTTAAGACAGCATACAAACACTTGAAATTTATTCTCTCTCAGATCATCATTGAATGTACTTCATGTTTTTAAGAAATTCTGTTGCATTTTGGAACTTGTGGACTGTTGTTTGTTGAAAGTATAATAAGGTGACCTTATTGCCAACATCATGTTTTCTGAGACCCATCTGTTGGTGTTTGTGTGCATAACTGTGTTTTTAAACATGGTAACATACAGGAAGTGCCTCCCAAAGCAGGTAATTATACGATCTGTTCTGTGACTGCAGTAGCTCAAACTATTAGTGGTAATTGAAGAGACACAGAGAATGGTTAATGCTTTGATCCCACTGAGGCTTGTTTACTATTCAAACTGTATTTCCTGCCTTTCTTGTTATAAGAAAGCCCAGACTGCCTTTGAAATCAAAGCCTACATATACAAGTTGGCAATCAAAAGGCATTTAAATAGTTCATATGTACTTACTGAATTATAAATAAATTGAAGACGACTCCACATTCAAAGCTGCGTTGAACTTGTTCCTTAACGCAAAATTACATTTCCTCTTTATTTCAATTCAGCAATTAAATTTAGGTTTTGAATTTGCAGTTACATATTTAATAATCAATTAACTACAGAACTATTATTCATATGACAACTGCCAAACATTTAGATAAATTCAGTCAGAGCTTGTGCAGCTTTTGCACTGAAGTAATAAAACTTCACAACTGTGCTTCACAACTTACTCATTTGTAGCCATGAGTATCAAGTTTTGGCCCCGTGGATCTAATCACTCAGGAACTCAGTCAGAGGACTATGAACCCACGACTTACCAGAAACCCTGGAAAGCTGGCTACATCAACCTTGGAAAACCATGGAGAAAAAAAAACCCTACTTTGTTCTTTTAGGAAAATATTTCATATGGACACAGAGGTCAGGATAGGAATAGAAAGGATTCCTCTACCCACCAAACTACTCTTTTCCTCTTCTGTCTCTTGTTCAGCTTGTAGACTTCGTTACTCTGTGTTATTTAGATATTCAGTAGTTATATTTCTGAGATTAACTTACCAACTGTTACTGGCTCAAAACCTATTTTGCTTCTCACTTTTCACTTCAAATTCTCAGCTCTGGATCTCCATGTTCCAACTTTTCCCAGCACTCACCTATATTTCACCTGCAGAATTCCTGGTCAATACGAAAGTTCTTGGACCCTGATCTTATCTTAATCAAGCATCTAGAATTTGCTAGGATACTTTTTGGTATCAAACCATTCTCCAGATAGATATGCTATAACTCACGAAGGTCATGTAAAAGCTATCTCTTTGCTTTGTAAGCAGCTACTTTTTTCACACACAGATAACTTTTTGATAATCAGCACAGCAGTTGTATCTGTAGGGAGTGTGTGTTACTAATGCTGATGCAAGAATTAAGGCTACTCGTTTGACTGAGATTATGTTAATGGCAACATGACGGTAGATAAATCCCGTGTATCCTGCTCAGCTGAATCATACTGAAAGAAAAAGGAGTGACAGCATGAGCATCGTATTCACTTTGTGCAGAAACAGCTTCGGGCGAAAAACAGCAAAGTGCCAATATGCTCTTAGTCAAGAACTAAAATCACTGTTCATGGATGCACATTCTGCTGATCAGCTAGATCACCAACTAACTCAGAGAATGCTGTTGTTTCTGCCTGAGCACTTGCATTTCTTTTGCAGTGGAACAGCATGCAAAAGAGGTGGTTGCATTTCCACATCTCACCCCAACACTGTCAGGATGTGCCATGCTTGTAGCTGGATTTGTATCTGTAGCAGCTGGTCTGGCTTGGCCCACTTCTTGGTTTCTTTGTTACAGAAAGAGCTATGAAGCCATATTATTCTGCATCTTCCAGTCACCATCAAAGGAAACTAAATCTTGTTGATATATTTGCTGTCATCGGATAAGTATTTTGGAAAGCCACAGAAACAAAACAGATATTTTGTTATGTTATGCTTTTTCCTCATTTTCTTTTGTATGATTCTAAACTGTGGTTCTTTTCAAAGTAGGTTTCTGTTTATTTTGAGAGGCATACCATGCTTCTTGGGCTTGAAGAAAAGAGTATGAACTAGAAGAAACTCGATAGGTGGATGTAGTATAGCAGGAGTTTCTAATGCTCCATTTTTTTTTGGTGCAGCACAAAGTAAATAATGTGTGCCAAGAGTGATCCATCCAGCAGTGACATCACTGTGCTAGTATATGCCAACACTCTGCATGACATTTCTCTTTCTGAGGAATTATTTCTGAGACTTCAATATTAACATTTTCCAACTACAGAAGGCAAGAGAACACATTAGATATTATATGACTAGATTTCACTGCTTACATCTGATATGGAAGCCAGCTCTCTTTGATCTTATGCAGATGGTCCTCTCAATTTCTAAATTGCTGTGTCTGTGACACATTATGAGTCTGCTGTTTAGGCATGTATTTTATACCCTTCATATTGTAAAAAGTAATAAAATGAAATGTAGAAGAAGGCTTAAAGATAAATAAATAATTCTTTAGTAAAACAGATTATTCTTAAACTGGTGGATAAGGCTGTTCAGCTCTTTTGAAAGGGCTAATTTCCATTTCAGACTCCATTCCAAATGTTGGATGAGGTCTGGGTTGCTGTACTTTAATTTTGTTTCATCATTATAAGTTAGTGACTATTTCAAATAGTTGCCTCTGCAACATTTCCTTTTGTGTGTGTCCATATTTAAGAAATATTTATTGTGTTTCTTCACTGTGCATGGATTTTTTTTCCCTAAAAAACATACAGGACCAATTTCCTCCTGTTAGTGTAAAGCATCATTATCCCTGTAAAATTGACTGAGCTGTTGCAAGCCAGAAACATAAGCAAATAGGTGACTCTTAAGGCTATACAATGAACCTTTTCAGCTCTTCTACGCTGAGACACAGGATAAGGGTGAGAAAACTGGCTTCTAGCAAGCACTTGGCTTTCCCCATCCCCACCCTCTAGTTTTGTTTCTATTATGTACAATTTTTGATCAAAAGGATTTACTACTTTGATATGATAGGAAAGGAAAGGGTCATACATATCTAAATACTGTGTTGCCATAGAAAGTTAGGGATAACCCAGGCTAATTACCTGGGTTGTTTTTATAGGAGAAGAACATTTGCAGCTAATAAACCTATTATAATATGGGACCGCATTAATGGGAAAGTCCTAATACTCAAGATGAATAACATTGAACTCAAAAGGAAGAACTATTTAGTTGACAGATTCTGCTGCAAAACCATGTCAAATTTTCCTTGTAAGCAGATCCATAGCTAGCAACGATTTAAGCCATGCTTGTCAAACATAAATGGGATTTGTCCTGCTGTCTGTGTTAGCTTAATATTTTGATATTTTAGGATCTAATAAGAGGTGTAGGCAGGAGGCAAATGACACATTATTACAAGTTATTTTTAGAGTAATAATCTGGATAAAGTGTATGTATTTTTTGGAGTTTGCCAAGAACAACATAAAGCAGATTGAATTAAGAGATTTCTTCTCTTCTTGAATTGTTCTACAAAGAAAAGATAGATTGTGATGCATCCTATATATCACATTTTCTCAAGGAAATTGCTTTTCGAATTGCACTGAAATCAGGGCATCTGTTTTGAAACAGGCACTCTATAGCTAAACCTGCTGGTGAAACCCAGACACGCATCTGTCCCTTGAGAAGAAGATGCAGTTAAGAGAATTGTTCCCAATACCTTTGTTGAACTTTGTTAGTCAACAAACCCTTTCTACGGGTTGGTGAGAATTCTCTGTAATAATTCTCACTACGTCCTTAGAAACATTAGTGTGTGCTATGAAATATGACTGACTGTTACCTTTCTGCTGAATACTCTTCTCCAAAGGAGGAGGAGTTTCTGAGGAAGTGCTTTGCATGGATCACATAAGCATATGTTAGTGATATTTGCCAAAAATTAATGTATGAGAGAATATTCACATCATGCATTCCAAGCAACTAAGGTGTTAATCAGAACACATTAAAATAGGAACCTAAATTAATACAAACCGAATGGAAAGATATAAGTGCTTCAAAGCACCTGAATCACCTGTCCTCTCACCTTGTCTTTACCCTTACTTTCGCCTTCTCCATTGAAAAGTCTCAGAAGTCTGTTCAGCACAAGAGAATAGACAAATTTGATTCTCCTCTTAGTGGCTGTATGCTCGTTCTGATGACACCGCTCTAAAGAAATAATAAAGGGTGCCATGCTGGTTTTGGAAGAAACTAATGCAACACACCTCTGCGTTATTGCTGCTCACCACTAGTGACCTCTAGTTGGAGGTCTGTAACAAGTGGTGTTCTCCAGGGGTCAGGACTGGGTTCAGGCCTCTGCAATATATTCATCAATGTCCTGAATGAGAGGATGGAGTGTACCCTCAGCAAGTTCGCTGATGACACAAAACTGGGAGGGGTGGATGACAGACCAGAAGGCTGTGCCACCGTACAGCAAGACCTGGACAGGCTGGAGAGTTGGGCAGAGAGGAACTTGATGAGCTTCAGTAAAGGCAAGTGTAGAGTACTGCACCTGGGGAGAAATAACCCTATGCACCAGTACAGGTTGGGGGCTGACCTGCTGGAGAGCAGCTCTGAGAAGAAAGACATGGGAGTCCTGGTGGACAATAAGATGACCATGAGCCAGCACCATGCCCTTGTGGCCAAGAAGGCCAATGGCATCCTGGGGTGCATCAGGAAGAGTGTGACCAGCAGGTTGAGGGAGGTTATCCTGCCCCTCTACTCTGCCCTGGTGAGGCCCCATCTGAAGTACCTTGTCCAGTTCAGGGCTCCCCACTTGAAGTAGGACAGGCAACTGCTGGTGAGGGTACAGCAGAGGGCTACAAAGATGATTAGAGGCCTGGAGCATCCCCCTTGTAAGGAGAGGCTGAAGTTCTTTTTAGTCTAGAGAAGAGAAGACTGAGGTGGGGAACTGATCAATGTTTATAAATACTTAAAGCATGTGTGTCAAGAGGACAGGGCCAGTCTTTTTTTTCAGTAGTGCCCAGGGATACGACAAGAGGAAATGGGCACAAATGTCAATATAAGGAGTTCCATCTAAACATGAGAAGGAACTTTTTTACTTTGAGGGTGGCAGAGCACTGGAATAGGCTGCCCAGAGAGGTGGTGGAGTCTCCTTCTCTGGAGACATTCAAAACCCACCTGGATAATTTCTTTTGTAACCTGCTCTAGGTGGACCTGGTTTAGCAGGGGGGTTGGAGTAGATGATCTCCGGAGGTCCCTTCCAACCCCATGAGATTCTGTGATTTTGTGATTCTGTGATTCTGGTACACCCTTTCCTGTTAGTTGCCTTCCATGGTGTATTGAAATGTTTTATAGAAATCAATCCTCTGTCTTTCCATTAACCTAAATCTCTGCTGGACCTTAGAGGAAATAGTCTGTTACCATGGAGAGGAGGAAGGGAAGCCCTTATTATAAAACTATTGCTTCTAAAACATTATTAAAGAAGATCAGAATCCACAAATTCTTGAGTTTTCTCAAAGATAAATCCTTCTATAAACAGGATGGCTCCTTTTTTCCTCCAGACAATATTTTATAATTAACAACATTCCTTCACTAGACAGCTAGTCTTCCATTAGTTTCATGGGGGGAAAAATATACCAACTTAACCTAATTCAGTTCCTTGTGGATGTCTCTGAAAATATAAGTAAAAATTTAAAAAAAGACCTGCAGTATTTGTCTCTATAGGATACCATTGAAGTCAGGAGCATCAGAGATATTCAAATCTAATTTAAATGAGTGATGGGCTCTGGCAAATTGCCGTTCATGAGGAATCCCTGAATGCAGAGTTTGCTCCTGCTATGTTTCCTATAGCGGAGCTTAATGGTGACCAGCTTCACAGTGAACTTAGGTTGAATGGAGACACTAGACAGCCAGCTATAACACCTAAATATCAAAAAAAGAAATACCTTTGACCTGAAGTTTTTTTGGGTTTTGCCAATGTATTACACCCACCCCAAAAATTCCAGAACGTGTCTGCCAAACAGGAGCTCACGGAGAGTGCATCAGGAGAAGAGGTCCCTCAAGATGTGGGCATCCTGATTTCAGTTGCTTTTCTGCAAAAGGTAACTGACAAGCTGCAAGCTATGGTGAAGTACAGTATTTTGTCTGCTGTTGAACTTGTTGTACTTTGCATTAAATCATTCTGGTTTTGCTAAGCTCCTGAGAAGTGTAATTTTTTAGTCCCACAGCAAATATTAGTCTAATTTCTCATTGTTTAGTGGCAAGAAGTGCTCATACAGTGAGTTGCTGATTAACAAGAGGGTGGCAATGGGACTGTATTCCAGACAAAATTTGAATTGCAACCTTGGATCTCTCAGCAACTTCTCTTGCACACAACTGTCCAGTATCAGTCAGGATGCTGACTCTTATGGGTCCGTGAATACAAGCTCTGCTGATGTTGAGGGTCTTGACTTGAGTGGACACAAAGTTCAACCAAATATTAGTTAGTGGACTGTTGAAATGAGGTTCAGGTAACCCTGATTTAAATGTCTGCAATAAGACCTTGGTGGCTAACAGCAGCTACAGCAAATAGATTGCAGCCAGTCCTGTTAGTGGGGCATAGAGAGCTAGTCAGCTTATTGGGTGCAGGTGTCTACTTAGGTTAAATTAAATAGCTATATTGACTAGACCAGATCTTCAATGACTCTAGTGAGTGCTTAGTCACAGAGTGTGTGCAGATACAGACACTACTAATACTTGCAATAAAATGAGTTTAATCCTCCCCTAAATCAGCTTTTATACCAAAACTCAGTGATATTGACTGTTAGTAATCTTTGCAAAGTCATCTATTTTGTATTTTAGGAATGAATTTGAACTTGGAGGTATACAAGGAAAATTAAGAGATGGGTATGTATTTCCTTAGAGATTTTCCAAAATAATTTCTAAGATGGCTTTGTTTATTGTTCTTTGCTACTGTGTATGTATGCAAGTGTGCACACATGCACAAACACACATATATGTATTGTATACATTGTAAATAAAAATGTCCTAAATATCTCACTTCAGCTTTTACTGTCCTATCTTAAACTGGAAAATAATCCTAATTTTCTTACTCTGTATGCATATTGGAAGACTATTAATATTTACTAAATGCATTAAAGTGCTAAGCTCCATTACCTTATTGATGACCACCAAATTGTAACTCAGCTTACATTTCATTATACTATCTTCTGCATATAGACGGGTATTGCTTGATTATGTTCTTCAAGAAGAAATTCAGTAAATATATTTCTAGTAGAAACTCCTAAATCCAAACACAGTGTGTAAGGTGACGTGAGTTGTCACAAATATTATGTCTGAGATAGTGTACAGCATTTATGGGGTTTTATATTTTACTCTGTTATTAGCTAGCTCAGCTTGGGCAGCTCATTTATTATTAAACTTTCCAGTGCAACCCATATTTAAGTTGGAGGTTGTCTAATTTCTGATATTTGGACCAGGCTGACAAACAATCTAAGTGTTGAAATGCCTTTTTCCTGATTTTGTGGAATAAGTTTTCTAAATACCTTCAAGATTCTCAGATGATACCCTAGGCACCAGAAATCTGCAGATAACATTGATATAAGATGAATTTTTTTTGGATGACTCCCAATCAGTCCTGAAAAAACTATCTGAGGTACCTGAGATTTATTGAAGGTATTTCTTGCCTAGTATGTCCACTCTAGTCAGATCATTCTTGGATAATCTTTGAAGCAGAATGGAATGTAAAAGGAATCAAACCATCTCACCAATAAATGCATAGTTCTATGACAGCAATACCTTTTAAAACATAACAAGGATGTAACAAAACAAGAACAGAACAAAAGATCAGCTCTTCAAAGGGGAACGACTAATTCTTAAAACTCTTCACTAGTGAAAGACTTTTCCTTAGACATTTACCTTCTAAGAGGTGCTGCACTGTTGTGAATGCTATGGCTCAGATTCTTTGTTTATCTGAGAGAAGAATGAAGGTGAACAAAGGTGAATATACTAGAAATTGGTATTGCCTTTATTTTTTTTTCCTGAATATCGCACAACATAGAGTTAGTTTCTTTTCACTGAGCACTGCGTGACACAGAACAGGAAAAATCCTCCATCAAATTATTAAGCGTAAAAAATAACCAGAACAAATTTCTTCTAGTAATTTTACTTTGTAAAGTTAATGACTGTGGCAAGCTGTAGCATGAATGTGCATTAGTAAATCTGGGCTCAAATCCTAGCACCTCCGAGAACTCTTTGTGACGAGGAATACCTTCAGGCTCTCTTAGTTAGACCTAATGGAAAAAACATTATTGACATTCTCCTTCACATTTAGACTTATGAAAACAAGTGAAATTAGTTTTTCTATACAATACCTGTACAGATGAAACTTGATAGTCCTCCATAGATGACATCATCATTGTCTGGTAATATAAAGGGACACCTCGTCTGAACCTCCAAACAGTATTGCTTGCAAGGAATTCTGTTGCTGCAGTGAAACTGTGTGACTTCAAAATACTGGGAACAGAGCCAGGCTTTGTAGACAGTCTGGAAAAAGAGAAGAACCAGAAGTATAGATGGATGACAACAGCACTGTCATTATTAGAAGAACATACTGCACTACACACCTACATTAACGCTGCTTCGGAAAGAAAATTTTTAGAGAATATCAGCTGGGTAAAACATAATCTTAACTTTTGACTATTCTTGCATTTCAGAAAAGAAAACTCTAGCCAGGTCACTCAAAAGCAACAGTTAGTCAGGGCTAGGCTTATGCTATTATTTTATCTTAGCTTGTAAACAAGTAAGTGTCTTAGATGCAGCTTTTTATTGGACACACGTGTACATGCCACACACGCTTGTCCCTGTACCTGATTGTATACAAACTGAGATCCTAACCTCATTTGAAGCTGGTCTGGGAAAAAAACTTATGAAAATAAGTGCAAGAAAGAGTTTAAAACTGGGTTCAGGCCAGCTCTGCTCTTTATATCATATAGAGCTAAGCTATCAAGTTGCAATAGATGGTGCTGCTTCCCTTCAAATAAAACCTTATCCAATCCACAACATTAAAACACACATTAGGGTACCTAAAGACCAACAGCTGTAGACTAGGGGATAAATCTGCAACAGCGAGGACCGACATCTAAATTTGGGAGCTAAAAAAAGCACATTAAAGATGCTGTTATCTTATGCTATGTAGCCATGGCTGCAGGACCTGTGATTATTGCAACTATTATTACCATTTAAACAGAAAAGCAAAATAAACATGTTGATTTTAGGGATTTTTGCCTATTATTTTCTGAGCACTGGTCTTTGTTATCATAATTAAACTATCTTTTTGGACACAGAAAAGTTTCATGTGTGATCATAAAAAAATATATTGGACATGAAGCTACAAAGGTGATGAAAAACCTGTATGACTGAGTACACAGAGGTTTGCTTGTTTCCCATTTTTTTTTCGACTTACTTGTTTTGAAGTATTTACTGGCTAGATACTTGCTATCTAGGTGTTATATACAAAAAAATATAAATAATCCTTTTTTGTATTCATTCAGAATATCTGAAAATCTTAGTAACAACCTTTCCTTTTCACAGACTGAAAAGCAGTAGTCAACTGTTTGTTTTTTTTTTTTCCTTCTTCCTAGACCTGTTTTTAATAAAAAAGGAAACTTAGATTAAATTTTTAGCATGGAAAATTCAAAAACTGACACCTAAAGAAAGCCATCTATCTGAGAGTTTGGTTTGATTTCAGTGTGTTTCAGTCTAGTTTATAATTTTTATTAGTGTCAGTAGCAGTTTAAGTCATATAATTAATTTCAATATATTAGTCCCAGAGTCACGAAACTTTTATCTTAGTTTCTTTGCAATTGTGGCAGGTATGGGAAAGATTGCTAGGTGATAAAGTGAAGCCTCTATTAATAATCTATGGCTTGTGATTATCTTTTTATAGTAGCATTTGCTTACTACACTTCATAAAACACTTTTTTTTTCATTGCAAATTCAATTTTAATTGCTTACAAAGGTTTCTTATCCACAGTAAATGTTAAATGAGAAGGAAGACTAAGCAATGGGTGCACTTTTTGTTCTTAAATAAACTTCTAAACAGCAAGAGGTTTTCTCTGGGTTGACTATGTGTTGTCCTTTCCCCCCTCCTTCCCCCCCCCCCCCCCCCCTCCGGGGAAGGGGCTGCTTTCGGTTTCCCCCCCCCTCCCCCCCCCCCCCCCATTTTTAATGCTTCAGGTTCATATTGACACTTGCAGCAATAAAAGAAATAACGTAATTGTTTTTCCATTTTTAATTAGTCATTGAACATAGTCTATTGGTTGGAGGCAGGAGTGTTGGCTCTAATAACAAATAAATATTCACAGATGTTCCTTCCTGATCACTAACACGGTAGATCTGTTCAGTATGAATCCACATTTTCTCTTCATAAAATAGATCTAAGAGTAGTAAGCTGATTTATGAATCATATTTGAAAATGTACATTGGTTGATAGGAAGTGTATTGAACAGAACACTGTATATGGAAACACGAAAACGAGCAAACCCATGTGCCTACTTAAGGAAGACAAGAAACAAACATTTATTCAAGAGAAGAAGTAAATAATGTGATCATAGGCTTCTGTGAACATTTTTACATATCCAGTCTCAGTTTGTACACATCATCTTCCTGCTATGATTCACAAGTCAACATCTTTGGCTCAAAATTTCATTTGAACACTTGTACATATTTTTAAAGAATGCATACATATTTTTAAAGAATACATGAGAGTACCCCTGCCTGAGATCTATTCTCAGAGAACTGTCTCCCACTCTGCATCCCCTTTCAACCGTTTCTGCAATCTATATTGGGATTTCTAATATAATGGCCCTTATTTTGCTCCTTTTTGGCCAGTGAGACTTCCTGGAAATTAAGTTTTGTCTGGATATGAACTTAGGTCATATCCTTCTTCAGGGTGAGATGCTGATACTTGTCAGCCTTCCTACCCTGATCTCTGGTTTCTTCAAAAGAAACTTCAGGTTTGTGGGACAAGATATGTCGGCAGAACATTGTAAGATACCCAAGAATTAGTAGGTGAAACCCTCAGGGTGTCCTGTAGAACTAGCCTAGAAGACAGGAGATGCAGGTCTTCAGCACTTCCCACAAAGATCCTCCATTTTCCCATGACTTTTTCAGGCCTGAGAAATGGCATGAAAGAATGAGAGTGGTTGGAGAAGTGAACATCATGGAAAAGCATAAATTTAACCCTTGAATACTCGAAGTGCAGCTGAGGTGGAAATTTAAGTCACATCTGGATAAGGAAAAACAAAAAAATAGGGTCAAAGCCAGATTTGAGTACTAGAAAAGGCCCACCCATAGTGTCAAGCTGTTAGACCACTCTTTCCACAGCTTTGGCTTGTGCTAACTCCTACCTCTCAGTGCCCAGCCATTGTCTGGGGAAAGGTATATTCCAAGCACCTCCCCCACTAAGCAGTTTTGATATGGCCATGCAGTTCTTTGCAGAAAAAGGGAAAAATGTAGATGTTTAGAGTTGAGCCATGTTGGGCCAGCTGGTAGACCAAAGAGTAGTCACTCTCCACTCCTACTTAATAGTGGAGATGTGATTTAAGTGCCTACTTTGCCAATAAAGACCCCAAATAACCTCTTCTACCATTCTTGGACATTTTAGACTTTCTAGGCACCAAAGGCTTTACACAGAAATCTTCCTTTGGTGCCTAAGGATGTGTACCCCAGAGGGAGTACAGAAGCACAAGAACACATATCTATGCGTACCACTCACTGCTCGGCAACCTTTGCATGAATCACACAGCTGACCCAACTAAGTAGATCCAGAATTGTCCAAAGTCTTTTCTTTCTTTCAATGATAGTGAAAGGTGACTTCTTTAGCTTAAATATCAGAATAATATGTGAAACTGTATGCGATGTGAAACTGGAATACATTGAAATTTATTGACATTTTCCTAATAGCAAAACAAATATTGTCATCTTTGATCAGATAGTATTCCTTCTTTACCCTGGAAAATATAGGTTTTGCTTTGTCTGTTGTACCTCCTAGTGTATCTAAAATGCTGATTTCTAGAGTTTTAAAACGCACACTGTATATCAAGGCCTGAATTTATCAATGAAAATACATATTGTTTTGCATTTTTGAGTATAGTATGCACTTTACAAACTATGTTTTGATAAGAGGGTATTTTTACTTTTTTAAAGGTCATCAATGACTAAACTCAAAGATTTATAATCATATTAAATGCTCCACTTAAATATTGCATATAGAACATTTTAAAGTATTAGTTACATTCTATTAGTATTCTTCTACGTAATTTTCAGTGTGTAAACTGAAAATGAGTATTACTCGTCTGAATGGAGAAAGTAAGTTACATATATTAAGCTTTTCACGTCTTGTAAATGGTGCGGTTATTTTTTATATCTCATTTAAATACAAAATATATTGTGCATGACCACTTTGAGGGCAGCTTTCTTCTCCTTTCTTTCTACTCTTCTTGTAATTAAACATTGCTTTGGCCAGGCTCTTCCCTCCTCCCCACTCCTCTTTTCACATGTGTTCTGAGTAGCCTAATATCAGTTCCTGAGCTGAATGTGATCCCTAGGTATGTGTGAAAAAGAAAGGTAATAATTGCACATTTTCTTTTAAAAAACTGAAGAAAGGATATTTTTAATTAAAATATAAAATATTCGTGCCATTTTTTCCACATCATCCTTGCAACCTAGCAACCTAGCAAACAATACATCCTCCTCTCAAACATTAATAGAATATTCTCTTTCTTTCTCACATAAACTATGGCATAATGAACTAGATAAATAACTCTAATTGCTGGAATATTTCTCTACAATGTAGCTTAACTACATGTATGGGAAGTCTTTGAAGTGGCTTCAACAAATTATGGGTCACTGAAAAAATGTATAGAAGATCCTGTTCGAAGACATTGGTATAATACTATCTTTGTCTTCCTGTGTTGACATAGTCGCTGCCTTCTTTCTTAAGCAGATGTTATTGATCCAAATCAAAATAAGTTGAAAAAAAAACCCAAAACAACACTCTAAAATCTAAAATAACAGCACCTTTTGTAACCAACCTGTTAGCTACGACCTATCATGCAAAAAATGTTACTTCTAAGCACCAACAGGCTTTGTGTGTGTGTGTTCATACGGAAGAAGGCCAATCTGCCTCATAAAGTCCAGGAAAATGGTGACAACTGAGCAAAGTGCCTCACTAATAGGCTTCCAAGACCCATCCCTTTTTCCTAAACTCTAAATCTTAAAAAGGTTGCATTACAAATGATAGCTGATATGAGTTGTTCTGAGCAAGAAAATTTATAAGAAGTAGAAGTCAATGAAAAATTCATAAATGAACGTTATAATGCACTGTTTTCCCTTATCTCCCGTATGCTTTGTGTTTTGTATTTCAGGATGGTATGCATTCACTTTGGTTCTAAGTAATATTATGACACTGCATTCTGGCTGTGTGGTGGTGTGCTCTCCCTGTTTTGACAGCCCCCCTCCACCCGGCTCCTGCCCGGCCTTGGCCACCATGGCCATCACAACAGCAGTTGTGATAACATGCATCCGGACTTTGGGGGATGGCTGGTAACATAGTCAAAATACTGTCTGGAGTGGGGACCTAGAAATTGTGTTGCCATGAAAATATAACTAAAGGTCAATTATCTTACTGTATAAATAGTGGACAGCCCAAGAGCCCCTTTGAGCTCTCCTGTATGGCACTGGGCTGCCCACCAGGATCTCCCCTTTTGTGAGGATGCTAGCTTAAGGTTCTACTCCTCGAGGTTGAGAGATCCCTTGCCGCAACAGATTCTCGGTAAGTGACTAATAGCATGCTAAGCTTTGAAATCTTAGCTAAGTAATGTAAAGGATTGATTGTGCATATATAATCCTTTAGACATAAACCATTGACTAAGTCTGTAACTAGGATTGGATCCAGCTGCACCTAGACTCCTCTCTGAGAAGGAGTTTAGAAAGCAAGGGGGTCCTTTCTGAACCTCGTGACTCAATGGGAGGGTCTCCCTGACAGTTTGTCTGACCCTGTCCTCTGTGCAGTAAATAATAGAGTGTACCTTGACATCGAATCTCATAAAACACTATCGCATTTACTACTGGTTTTATCGCACTTACTACTGGTTTTGTTAAATCACATATTAATAAATATTTCACTGCTTCACTTTAACTAGTGAAGTTAATCATTTCGTCCGCGACAGGCTGCTGTCTTAATTCAGCTCTCCCCACTTGTATAGGGTTTTCTCTGAAGATAGAAAAAATGAAAGTTGGATGTGAGGAGATGACCATGTGTTAAATAGCTGAGCCTAGGAAAACCTTCCAGATTTTCCATTAAGTAAAGTTTTCTAAAGCAAAATTCTTGCTCCTTCAAAACATGCACTTTCTCAAGATTCAAGTCAATAAAACAAATTTCATTGTTTAAAATTTACGGAAAACAAAGAGGGGATGTGACAGCAACAGACAAGGCTTTCACTTTAATATTTCCTCAATTAAAGAAAACAAAACCAAAACTAACTTCCAACACAAACTGAACTAAACCAGGTTGTAAGAGTGGGAAAGATATATAAATTATAGAGAAAATATAAGAACCCTCAACTATCAACAGTTTTTGAATAAAAAAGAGGAAATCTAGTGATTTTCATAGAAAATCACAACTTCAGAAGACCAATGCATCATTTCTATTAATAGATATTTTGTGAATTTAAGTCAAGCCACCAAAGCCAAACACAAAACTAATACAAAACATAGATTTTGAATTTCTTAGATTTATAATTTCTTAGCATGTTATGATCTTGTATATGTGTGACATGCATATGGTGCAGAAAAATGGATTTGTGTTTTCAGTTGGTTTGGGAGATGATGAAAACCTTTGAAAAATCATAGTTGCTAATAGAAATCCAGCAGACCGATCTCAAAGAATGGGAAAATCCACATTTTTTCAGTTGGTTTTGTTTTCACTCCTTTTTATCAAGGGAAAGAACTCAGATAAACTGGATTGCATCATGGCAACAACATAAATACAGTAAATAACTATATATCTAAATATTTTGTCTTTTTATCATCAACAGAACTTCAGGTACTCTAGATTTGAAGGAGATATAGTCCTGGCTATTAGATAAGACACTCTGTTGGAAAGATAGTATCATATAAGAATAAGATAATCCTTCATGTAGAGAAACATAACTACAAAATCTCCGAAGGATTTAGTGGTAATTTTGCTCACCTATATAAAATAAACTGACTCCACCTGTAGTAGTTTTGAACTGTCGGTTCAAAAATTCAGGTCAAACCTGTCCATTTTCAAAATTACACTTTGTAAAAAGTGCACCAATTAGTCCTGGCTTTACATACCTGAGTGCTTACCCAGAATAATCATCATCAAAATATTTTTAGTATTTGTAAATGATTAATAGTATCATGATAAAGTATATTATTAATTAGGCAGATTAATCCATTATTTGACATATTTATTTCTACTGTACAAGTTTTAAGCCAGTGCCTGGAAGCAGAAAAAAACATTTTCTGACTTCAGTCACCAAGCACCCAAACACAAATAACCAGTTTCAGCAATTCAAGGAATGTACACTTCACAAACAAACCAGACACTAAACTGCATTTGCTTGTCGAATCATTGCAGATAATAATTGGATTCATAGTTAAGAGGAAGAAAACAAGGTTGTGCGTGGAGAATTTTGAGAAATGAAAAGAGCACAGCATGTGCTATTTCTCTCAGGACACCAGGAGGAATGCTTTTTTTGTGTCTCTTTGTAGGGAATACTAGTCCAGATATTGCCTCTTTTTAGGCTATTCTGTGTCTCATATCACACCTGAGGTTAGACGGTGTCTCAGAGTTATTCTTTCTGGTCTTGAAAGGCCATCAAACAAAACTATTAAGTAATATGGCTACATTGTTTGCTTAGAGAGGGGCTAAGAGCCACTGCCCACAACATGTGCAGTACTGACAAGTAGAACAGTGCATTGCTTGACCACAGTCCTGGTCATTACACCAGCTGGCTGCAACTGGCTGTGTAACTGCACAAAACCAATTTTAATTGTATGACCATTATTTACTAATATTGCAAAAATGATGGGAAGATAAAGTTGTGTTTACTATGTATATATGCTCACATGCTCTCTCCCTTCCTGTCTCATTCTCACTCACTCATACATGCACAATACATGTGTTTCTAAAGAACCTAATTTCTGTCAAAACAGATTGAGTATGTAGCCTGAATCATCTGAGTCACACTGCATAAGATGTATCAGTAGAGCAGAATGGAAAAGCTCAATCAGTTTCATTCTCTACGGCTGCCAATTCTTCATAGTTTTCAGAAGATTAATTCAACTCTCTTCTGCCCCTTCTCCTGTTGTTCCTGACTACTGTTAGCGTCACAGTTTTTAAAGAACAGTGTGAAATTTCCAGGAAGTACTTACTCTAGCTATTCTCCATAAAAATGACTTTTTTTTTTTCTTCACTGAACAAAAATTTGATGTTACTGGCTGGGCTGTCAAAAAATAACACAAAAGGGGACATAGAAATCATCAAATAGGACTTGAGGGTCCTGGTGGATGAAAAGCTGGACATGAGCCAAAAATGTGCGCTCACAGCAACTTTTTTTTTTTCTTCACTGAACAAAAATTTGATGTTACTGGCTGGGCTGTCAAAAAATAACACAAAAGGGGACATAGAAATCATCAAATAGGACTTGAGGGTCCTGGTGGATGAAAAGCTGGACATGAGCCAAAAATGTGCGCTCACAGCACAGAAAGCCAATTGCATCCTGGGCTGCATCAAAAGAAGCATGGCCAGCAGGTCAAGGGAGGTGATTCTGCTCCTCTCTTCACTCTTGTGAGACCCCATATAGAGTACTGTGTCCAGCTCTGATGCCCCCAACATAAGAAGGACTTGGACCTATTGGAGCAAGTCCAGAGGAAGGCCATGAAGATGATAAGAGGGCTGGAGCACCTCTCCTATGAAGACCGGCTGAGAGAGTTGGAGTTGTTCAGACTGGAGAAGAGAGAGCTCTGGGGAGACGTGAGAGTATCCTTTCAGTACTTAAAGGGAGCCTACAGGAAAGATGAGGAGGGACTCTTTATGAGGGAGTGTAATGACAGGACAAGATGACCCTTGGAGGTCCCTTCCGGCCTGGGAAATTCTAATTCTATGATTCTATGACAAGACATAACAGTTTTCAACTGAAAGAGAGTAGATTTTGATTAGATATTTGGAAGAAATTCTTTACTGTGAAGGTGGTGAGACACAGGAACAGGTTGTCCAAGGAGGTGGTAGTTGTCCCATCCCTGGAAACATTCAAGGTCAGGTTGGACAGGGCTCTGAACAACCTGATCTAGTTGAAGATCTCCTTGCTAATGGCAGTGGGGGTTGGACTAGATGACCTTTAAAGGTCCCTTCCAACCCAAACTATTATATGATTCTATGAGATAGCGCTTACAGTGTAGATGTGTAGGATGGTGAGGGAGAAATAAAGTAGGAACAGAGACGTCACAACAGAAACTCTCTCAAAATGGTAAATTTTCTGAATCAAAATAAATTTTAACTGGTTTGCACTGGTGCTTTGCAACCATATTCATTCTTCAGTATGAAAATGAAGTTTTCAAACAGAGAACAACTTAACAATTTCACCTTCCAGTTGAAAAGGAAAAGGTTCCTCAAGAAATTCAGAAGTGCTTTGTTAATTGACATTTTCAACCACATCAGGATATACCTTGTTGGGATAAAAGAACTAACAATATTGCCTTGAGACAGTGTGCTATGATTCCAGTTCAACTTCTCCCAAAGCTTATCAGCATTTTGAGCTAAATTCTTCAGTATTTATGCATACTGAGGAGTACATCAGGCTGTGACTGACCAGCCAGAAGATTTTTCCAAGAATATTCATCGAATAACTTATGATATAAGCTGAGCTTTTTTCAGCAGAACTGTATGCAGAAACAAGATCCATTAAAAAAAAGGTAAAAATCTGGGTTCCAGAATAGCGATATGGCCAAGTATTTGTTGTGTTCTACTCCAGTAGTCCTCAGCTCATGTTGAATCATTGACAACAACAGTGAATAAGCTGTGTATGGAGAGCAAAATCATTCTCTTCCTTTCAGCCTCAATTCTAGCATTCATTTTTCTGTACCCAAAAAGAACGTTAAAGATTCTAGCATGCAACATACTGCCTATATGCAACAGGTGACATCTACTTTATGTCTGATCTCTGCCTGATTCATAGAATTATGAAGGTATGAACTATTTAAAGACATTATATGCACATTTAAAGTTAGAACATATGTTCAAATCCCATGCTTTGCTTATTTTTGAGCCTGAGTTAATTGTTGCCTCTGTGTGTTTTTCTGCAACATTACAACAATCAATAATGTTGTCTCTTCTAGAATTTCCATGTCAACCTTTCTACCAAAAGTTTTTAAACTATCTACTTCAGTCTAACTTCTTTTACTTCATTTTAGTTTGTTTTACTGTCCTGTAACCTTAAAGATTAGGGTCACCATGTATATTAGGGAGTTAAATATAGTAGAAGTTGTCTGCATGAGATGAGATGTTGTCAATAACAGAGTTGGAGAAAAGCTACTGGCAAAGGCTTGAAACCTTCTAAGCCTTTATTTGTCCAAATAAAGACATCCACTCATCCACTCAGAACTGTGCCTGAACATTGGTAAAGCAAAGATATTAAACAATAGATGTATAGGAAATAAGAGGATGAGATTTTAATGTAATTATGAGTTTCATGCCAGCCATAAGGGACTTCAGAAGAGCATACCTATTTTTTCCTGTGATAAAGCTGTAAAATTCACTTTAAAACTTATGCATGCTGTACAGCAGACAAGTAAAGCTGCTGTCACCTACCAACTAACACACTGTCTGTGCAATGCAGTCTCTAAAAGCTTTTTATATTTGGATCACCAGGGTATTATGTGTTGGTTTGAGTGACAGAGCATCTTTAAGAAACACTTGGGTCAATCTCACTGTCTGCTTTATGCATCAGGACAGATATCTTGTTGTACAAGCAGACATGTCTCTTAGGTAGCTTACAAGTGTATTTTATATAGACTACACAACCAAAATATAGATGGCTAACTGATACAAGATCTGATTAAGTCTGACAAGGGTAATGTTACAAAAGTGAGCTCCCCCAGGAAGTTTGTCAGTTTTGAGCAGTAAGGACTGTCTGACTTCAGGAAAAAGTGCATTTCGCATGAGTACTATGAAATAAAGATCAGCTCTTACAGAGCACCTTCTGCCCGTGAGAGCTGTGGGACTGCTGATGGCATTTCTCTTCTACTGACCTTCATTCCCAGACCATTCTGAGACCATGCACAACCTCAGAATAGGGCAGTGTAAGCACATGAATAGTGAAGAAACAGTGAATGGCTAAGAGGGATCAATCCTCTGTAAGGCAACTTCACCAATGTGAGTCAGTAGTACTGTCAGGTGACTAAATTTTATTCATTATGTGCAGAAAAAGACATATAACCAAACAATGGCTTTCAAATATGTGCGTTGCTGAAAATATTTCACAGGAACAAGCTTTCAATGAACATAAGTTTTAAAAAAAAATTATTTTCATTTTATTTCAACACTATCAAAATAAAAAAAAAATTGACTGGGGAAATATTTTTTAATAAGATTCAAATATTTATTTCCAAATAAACTACTGTCATTAAGTTTATACAGCCAAACATTGCTCATAAACATTCATTTAAATACACATAACACTCTTTTGTGTTTTGTTACATTAATACTGGCTTGAAACTGTTCTGCTTTGTGGAGAAGTTTCTTTGTACATGCGCATACACCCACCCACACATACCCACCCACACCTCATTTTACGCTGTGGAATTCTGGTTATTTTCATTTAAAAAAAAAAAATCTAATCCAGAATGAACAAAAATTAAGAATCTGAGCTTCCTGTAGAACTGACTTTATATTTTCCAGTTATTCCATTCTACGTGCATTTCTTAAATTCCTTTTGTTAAAAAGCTGCACTAGGAATTGAGAATGTCTGTTTTGTGTTATGGAAATTTATGCCTGAAATTTATAGCAATTTGGGAACAAACACACCTGTCTGGTGGTTATTTTAACATTTGATTTCATTTATATTTTATTATAAAAAATACTTTCTGTACCTGCATAGTTGGAATATCATAATATAGGTATTTTAAAATTGATCCAGAAGATCTTCATGTCAGTGAATGCCAACTATTGTATTAAGAGACAAAAACTTCTATTGTTTCCTAAATGACAGTAAATTAAATAGCTAAACTTGTTTCTTTCCCTATTTTACCGTTATATGAATAATTTAGTTTGAAAGACACGCATGCTGTTTTATTTGAAGATAGAGAAAAGGTAAACTAATGTTGAAATTCATTTGCTAGAACATTGTTGATCCTAGCTTCAGTTCATATACTATATAACGGGATATCTTTTAGCCAAATACAAATGAGAGGAATGACAAGCTGCTCTGCTCACATCTTTATTGTTTATATTGGAAAAGACAACCAGAAAGATGCAAATATGCCAGCTCCTAATACAAATATGTTTCTTTGATTATGGAGAAATTACTGCAGAAGAGATGGCATCAATGTCTTACTCTCACTTTGGTAATCTTAAAGAGAAATTAGTCATAGGTATAGAAGAGTTCTACAATGTTCTTATTTGCCAAAACAAATTAAGCATTTGCAAGGAATAGATGTTGTGCAAAACCAGATCCACCAGCCCTTTCTGGTGATTAACCATCCAATCAACTGGGGTCATCATAACGATTAACTTCACTGTTTTTTTATAATACTCTAAAACCTGAACTCATCATCTATATTAAAATTCAATCTTAGCTCTTACTTATTATCACAAAGAAACTTTCTTTTGAAGATCATAAACGTCCCTTTGCGTGAGCTTAAAGGACATTGAAAATTAAATAAGTCATTACAGAAATAAGTAGTCTGGTAAAAAGTAAAAAGGGGGCACTAGCCTTTGATTTTGTGAGCTGAGTAGTACTTCATCTAATAAGATACTATATTAAAATGTTCAAATGATTAAAATAAAACAAATGAATAATCATTAAAGTGTCTGATCAGCTTCCCTGGAAGATCTTAGGACCACTGACTAAGTTCGCAATGGGGAGGGGCTTGCTTTAAAGTTTTACGGTCTATTCTAAAAATACATCTGAATTAATGAACCAGGCACCCTCTCAAGTCTGTGAAGTCTCTGTGTTTAACTCTGCTCTCTATCACTTTTAAACTGATAATAGTCTATATAAATCAGCTCAACTTGACATTATTCAGAAGACTGATACTGCTGACTACCAGTGTCTGCAGGAGGCCAGGACAGTCTCTCTGTTCATATCTTCTGCTTTCTCAAATTAAGGACTTGGGATTTTTTTCTACCTAAAAGTTCCAGTGTTGTTCAGAAAAGACAATCCCTTATGGGCTCAGAGGGCCTTCAACCAACTTACAAGACATGCTGCAGATTCCTGGCAGATGAAGGGACTTGTAATAGGCTGGTATAAACATATATATAGAAAAAGTTTTCCGTGCCTTGAATTTCTTTCCATTTGGAATTGTAACCTCTTTAAGGATAGGAATTATTCAGCTTCAATGTTAAATTTTCATCTTGATCATGTAGACTGAAAAATTCTCTGACTAAATCCAAACAAGCATCTGAAAAGTCAGTAAATAACAAAAGTTAAAGACAAGGAGCCAATGAACCCAGAATAACTAAGAAAATCAAGGCATCAGAGATAAGACAAGTGTTCTAGAACCTGAAATCTATTAAAAAAAAAAAAAGCTCACCAGGACTCATAACAATGGGGGGAGCCAGTCATAGTGTACTCTTTAATACACTTTAATAAAGATGGTCATTTGTATCAACAATGCAAGTTTATTTTAATCATGGTCATTTGAAATTGATTAGAAGAACATTGTGCTGTAACTTATCTAGAGACAAAGCAGATTTG
Organism: Calidris pugnax; assembly: GCF_001431845.1. Lineage (NCBI taxonomy): Eukaryota > Metazoa > Chordata > Aves > Charadriiformes > Scolopacidae > Calidris > Calidris pugnax. The sequence continues at coordinate 4,754,490 of NW_015090859.1, read as the reverse complement.
TCTTACTTTTTTTCCCTAGGCATTTTTGAATGCAGGAACAGGGCTGGTGGTGCCACTGCACCAATTTACGTTGCTTTACTCAATGTCTTCAAGTTGTGCTACCTCTCCCCCTTACATGTAACATATAGATTGATGTGAAGACCTCAGAGTTGTGTGCTGTTGTTATGACACTGAAGTGAGACATCCAGACATCCAAAGAGCTTAAAAGCAGCTCCCAAGGAAGAGAGACAAGTTTCCCTTTCTCACAGTTTCTTTCCCACACAGCTCTGATTTGAGGCCACACAGCTGCACAAAAAGCTGGCTTGAGCTCAGGTAGCCAAACCTTGCCTTGATGGGGATATATATGGGGGATATATTTGGGGATATATATGATGTTGCAGTCAGAGCCCTGACAGCATCTTGTAATCGAGCACAGGAGGATTTTCCCCAGTCTGGCTCTGAAAGGGACTAGACATTCACCACAGCAGAATGAAGCTTGTTATCACAGGAAATTACAGAGCAACAGGACAACTTCTTGCACATACCTTTTGCCATTTCACCTGCTGATCTGGTGATCATCTACACAAACTGCTACACAATCTTTTCTCCTCTCATTTTCCAGAAGAGTTAGAAACATCAAGGATCTGCACAGACTGTCTGCAATTTGGCCCACAGCTTTTAGCCACCTGAGGAAGTCCATGTTACATTTTTTCTCCTTTTTTTCCCCCTAGTTTTCCATTCTATCTGTATAATCTCACTGCAATGTATTGTGAGAATTCCCTTGCAAGCTAGTGTATACGGTGTTTATCAGCATACAAAAACCACGATGCCTCTTTGGTATATAATTCATCAGCAGGCTCATAGTTCATTGTCTGTCTTTGAAATTTCCTTTTATGTATTAACCCTTCCAGTCCTGGGTTTTCCTTGGAGAGAATTTAAAGTGTATTTTTGATCATTTCTACTGCATTTTAACACGTATAAAGATAAGTAAAACAAATTTAAGATATTTAAGACCCTATTCAATTATTCAGCCACTGCCATCACATACTGTGCCACACAGGAGACAGGGATGGCTGATGCAGTTGAACACAAAATTAAATCTTTGTTAGGTAAATTCTCCACCATTAAGAGCAATGTTGGAAACAGATATTGTTGCCAAATATTCTTGCTGACATTCAGAGATTAAAGTGGAATTTCTCAAGCACTATTAACACTAGAAATGCTTATTCAAATACCTAGATTTATCAGGCGTTGCCACTTAAAATCTAATAGATCTTTTATGTCTCCTGAACTTGTAACGGCTCTTTACAACTTTAAGCCACTTTACCTTGATTATTGGTCAATTAGAAGGAACAAATAAAAAGATGAGATACTGAATTGCAATTCCATTGAAGACAAAACAGATTTGTGACTTCTACCCAATTTTCTCTACCAGACCAGTGGTCATATCTCATATAGAATGGAAGTGGGGCTCCATCTGGTTCTCCCTAGGAGAGTATGAGATAGATACCACTTTGACAAAACTTCAGTCTCAGGGTATGGGATTTGAGACTTAGTAGTAGAAAATAAGCCACAAGAGCTTTTGGTTGATGCGTAGTCATCAACTACTGCTAGTGATGGTCTGCAGTCTTGAACAGCTCATCGACTGCGGGATTGTTCACTGATTATTCAACAGTGAGACCACAAGCAAATCGTGGGTGCAGGATTCAAAGCCGTTAAGTAAGCAGGCAAATAAAAACATTAATTTTCTTTATCTCTGAAACAAAGAATCTCATTAGACTTTCTAATAGAATTTATGCAAGTTTCTATTTTGCTTATGTGGAGCATGTTTTCTTCACTCAGTTGTCAAGATGATGTGAATAATACATTTTTTCCCCACTTACCATCTATTTCCCTTCTTTTTCTTTTTTTTTTTTTCCTTTTCTTATCCTGAATTTCCAAAATGCACATGCCTGTTTATTTTTCCCAATCCTTTTCTATGATTACAGTGGTCTAACATGTCCTCATGTCTGGATGCCTGGCAAATCTCTTGCAGACCCAGGAACATCTCAGTGTTTCCAGCCTGAAAGGGCCAACTTTCAGCATTACTATACAATTGTGCAGAAGAAATAGATTATTTTAATAATATATATACAATGTATATGACACTTCTCATCTTCAAAGTGGAATCAGTATGAGTCCAGGGAAAATTTTTTTGTTTTATGCTATACTCTGGCTGAGGTGGAAATTAAAGACAAGTCACATTAGGTACCATTTTCAGCTAACAGAAAAGGGCTTTATCTAATTGTATGATGAGTGTGACCCTACTCTGTGACTGGTTGTACTAGCAGTCATCTCCACAAATATCCCTTGTTTTTTCTCTACCAGATTTCCATCATCTTTAATAGTATAAAACTTAAAATATATGTTTTTATCTGAACTATCAACATGCTTTGACTGCTTGATGCAGTATCTTTCTGGGAAATTGCATAAGCCACTGTATAATAACATGCAATGCTTGCTATAAAATTCTATCTATTTGATTCTGTTGGAATTACATGATGCTATCTCAATTTCAGGCATTTTGCTTAAACTTCTATATTCTTGTTGTACATTAAACATTAATATCAATTTACTTACTTGCAGTTAAAATGTGCCTGTAGAGGCATACTGTTAAGTGTGGTGCCATCTTAGGGAGAATCAGGGGATTTTGAGCTCAACATTTTTCATATTTCATTTTTATTCCTTTGCTGATGGGTATGCAATAATGATATCTGAAAAGATATTGTGTCTTCCACAGTGACATTGTCAAAAAATTACAGACAAATGAAACATGATGAGCTTGTAACGAATACACTAAATCACTACCACATTATATGTATTTAACTTTGCCATCACAATAGCATGTGTGTCTTCTCTTTCTTTCCATAAAGGATGAGTTATGCAAAACTGGCATTTCTACAAGCCGTTTTAAAAGGAACTTTTTCTCTTTGAATGAAAGTGTTGTTTTCTCTCAGATTTTCAAATATTTACTTCATTGCAGTTTTTATTAGATGATTTCACCTGCTACAGGGGGTCAAGTCTGAATGCAACTATCTGCTGACACATCTGACAATTTGCATAGGTCAGAAACATCAGGGAAAATATTGAGATGTAGAGTTTTGCCCTTCAAATTTACTTTCATTTGCTGTTGCTACAGCTTGTTCAGTAAATGGAAGACAACATTGGAAGACTACCAATGAATTTGAGCATAGAACAGCAGACCGACTACTAAAAATTTTCACTAAGAAAAGTTAATAATTAGATGAGTTGAGGTAGAAAATATTCTACTTTATATTTCAGAATGATACCCTGAGTCACCTAAAGCCTCTCTGACAAGTAAGGCACTGACACATTTGTAAACTAATAAGTTGGTTAAAATAGTGTTTAAATGTGGAATAATAAAACAAAGTCTAGATGGTGATATGAGAAAGGCTAACCAGATTTCTGCTAAGGTAAATTATCTCTCTAATGAATTAGAATTCCTCCAAAGCATAAAATGAAAATGGGATCCTAATGACAATTTATTTAGCCCTTCAAAAATCCATTAACAAGGTCTCTAAAAAGGTAATAAACAAATTAAATTATTATTGCTTGAGAGTACTATACAGTCACGTATACAAACTGGGTGAGGGAAAACAAAGGAAGGAAAAAACCCAATCAATTTTCATCAGTACAAAAGGTTAAAAGCAGGGTTTCTCAAGGTTTCATATAGGTTATATTTTGCTTAGTTATGTATTAATGCATAAGAAAGAGGACTAAACAAAAAGAAAGAGAGTATAGATAAAGAAAACAAGGTAATCAAGTCCAAAAAGAGAAGTTAAAGTATGGGTCAACTGAAAACTTACTGAGTAGAGTGAAGTTCGGTGCTGAAGAATTGAAAGATATTAATCTTTTTGAATAAAATTTGAACTACTTCTATACCATAAGGGATTTTACATTTAATATATGAATCCAGGAAAACAATCTGGGTCTTGCTCTTCAGCGAGGTCTGTGCAGTTACAGCCAGAAAAGACAACAAGTGGATGCACAAATGGTGGGAAATGAAGTAGAAAAAGTCTCCTGCATAGACAACATCACACCCTCACCTGGAACACTCTACCCAGAAACAGATAATCCCACCTTGAAAGGGAGGCACAAAATTGCAGAAAAGCGGAGAGCATTTCCATCACTGGGAACTCTGAAAAAAGACTGAAAGATGGAGTTATGAAACTTCAGGAAGCAAACAGTGGCAGGGAAAGATCTATAAAACAATGAGTATTGTACAGAAGAAGGACAATTTTCTGATTGTATTGTTTTATGTCCCAGAACCAAGGGGCAAAGGAATAATAACACTGAAAAGTCTCATTTTTGAGACAATAGAGGGAAATATTTTTCCATATAATGCTTAGACTTGGCAGTCATAGAATAACATTTCCTTGAGAACAAGAAGTTAAGATTCAGAAAATTATGTTCTTAAGGTAAGGCCATATGTTTCTTTGAACAGTTAATAGAGGAAAAAAAGATTTTTGAAGAATTTTAGGGGGGAAAACTGTGCCCACCTTAGATACTTTGTATAGGTGTACTTGTATAGGTATTTCTCACTTTTGCATATATAAAGGCATTTATATCTACTTTAGGAGAGCTACTGCACTAAATACTTAAAATGCAGGTATACACAAAGTGGCTTGGATATCTTATAGTGCTAACAGGAAGAGTATAAGTATAAACAAAGTCTTCAAGAAAATCTCTCACATTTAGATTTAAGGTTTAGGAAATATCTGATTATAATATCATATATTATATATATGATTATATAATATGCATATCACATGTATAATGATTAGCAAATTCCTATGCAAGGCCTATTGCTGACAACCATGGAAACAAGATTGTGGATGGGATGACTTATTGATAAATCCTGCAAGTGACAGTTGTGCTGTGGACATTTGCCTTCTAGGGAACTATTCCTAATTTCAGTGGGTAGCAACAGTCAATAAATCATGTGCCAGTTTCATTGATGTATGCCTGAACCACATGATAGGTTCAGAAAGCTTCGTGACCTTCTACTCCTTGTTGACCAAGCACTGGACACTCATATTTGTCTCGAAAGTCAATGGGAACCTACAAAAGCAGCCAATGGAAATTCATGGTCTGATTTGCCCACATTGTTTAATAACATGATAAAAAGGTAAAAAGATATCTGTTTACTATACTAAAGATAAAACTTAAATATTTAGCAAAAATAACCCTGAAGGATAAATGACAAAAGAAAAAAGATTCACAATTTTTGTAATGCAAGTCCCTAGTTCAGACCCAACTTCTCTAATTGCCCTGGTTCTTACATGTTGTTTCCATGATGATTGCAAGCCAATATATAGGCTGCTGTTAAAGTAGCTGGACCTCCCCACATCTTTATGCTAGATAGACATTCCTGCTGCCACTCTTGTAAAGGCAATAGTATTAGTGCAGCCATATATTAAAGCAGACCAGGTCTTTTTAACTGACTTACTTAATTCTCAGTTGAATCAGACTTGTGATCCAGTCCCATGAATTGTAAGTATAGGAGAAAAAACTAATTTGGAATAAGCAGTAAGGAAACCCTATGGTTTTTTTTGCGCAGTCCTATTCATTGGTGGACTTAAAGTGGCTTTGGAGTCTAAACCTGCACTTTAAGATGGGTTGTGACTGGCTGGAGCACCAGAACTACAGTTCATGTTTCCTGTGTGATATTCTTCCACGAATGACTGAAGAAGAAAACCAATGCAAAAACCCTGTACAGAGTGTAATCAAAATGATTTAATAGCAACTAGCAAAATATATATATTTTTAATCAGAGGCATTAACACATCTTTAGTTAAAACTAGGCCACAGGTTATTTTTTATCTCTAAACTTTTGTTTGGAACTTTAGATTCATACATTCACAGATTAGACAGAGTTGGAAGGGACCTCTAGAGATCAATCATCTAGTCCAACTCCTCTGTTAAGCAGGATTGCCCAGAGCACATTACTCAGGACTGCATCAAGGCGGGTCTTGAAGATCTCCAGAGAAGGGGACTCCACAACCTCCCTGGGCAGCCTGTTCCAGGGCTCTGTCACCCTCACTGTAAAGAAGTTCTTCCTCATTTTTGAGTGGAACTACCTATGTTCCAGCTTGTGCCCGTTGCCCCTCGTCCTATCGCTGGAAACCACTGAAAAGAGTCCGGCTCCATCATCCTTCAACCCATCCTTTAGGAACTTGTAAACATAGATGAGGTCTCCCCTCTGTGTTCTCAACGCTAAAGAGCCCCAGCTCTATGAGCCTTTCCTCATAAGGGAGGTGCTCTAATCCCTTAATCATCTTGGTTGCCCTACATTGGACTCTCTCCAGTAGTTCCCTGTCTCTCTGGAACTGGGGAGCCCAGAACTGGATGCAGTATTCCAGTTGTGGCCTCGCCAGTGCAGAGTAGAGGGGGAGAATGACCTCCCTCGACCTGCTGGCCACACTTCTCCTTATGTATCCCAGGATTCCATTCGCCCTCTTGGTGACAAGGGCACATTGCTGGCTCATGGAGATCCTGCCATCTGCCAGGACTCCCAGATCCTTCTCCTCAGTGGTGGTTTCCAGAAGATTCACCCCTAACCTATATTGGTGCTTGGGGATCTTCCTCCCCAGGTGCAGGATCTTACATTTGCCCTTGTTGATCCTCATTAGTTTCTTCTCTGCCCAGCTCTCCAGCCTGTCCAGGTCACACAGGATGGCAGCACAGCCCTCTGGAGTGTTGGCCAGCCCTCCCACTTTGGTATCTTCAGCAAACTTGCTTTAAAGCTTTTGAACACATATCTATTTTTGAGTTTTAACTGTCATTTAGTGATGATTTTTGTTCCTTAATCAACCACTGTTATGTCTGGAAACTCTGCTGTGTCTTTTTGTCAAAATGCCTCTTTCCTAAATGCACTCAACATAATAATTGCAGATCTTCCTTTGCTAGCCTGTGACCCAGTTAATTATCCTTTTATGAGGCTGTATTTTTTCTCATATTGACAGGTTTTATTCTTTTTTTAAAATGAAGATGCTGACCTTATGAATATCAAAGACATCTTGGAAAGTCAGCACTGGCAGCATAGTCTGTCAACCTGTGCTGTATACAATGGTATTTTGTGAAATATAGGATGGGAAAAGAACAGAGAGACAAATAATTCTTTTCTGTGATCAAGTGCTCTTCTTCATGCTGGGAATCTCACCCTTACTAATAATGATCTTTACAATGGCAAGCCTGCATGTCTTCTTATAAGTTCTCCTCTTTAGCAGAATGAGGAAATAATACATTAAGCTCCTGTGCTCCTTTGCCTTTAAAGTTCTAAATTCCTTCAAAGTTGGTTAATCTCAGAAACCAGCCTCAGACATCTCTTTTTTTGGCTGATTACAGTTTCACTGATTGACATACAGAATCCTTCATCTAGGCTATGAACTAACTGTGTGACATGATAATTCCTGAAGATCCACTCTCATGAATGCTAACAAGCTGCTTGGAAACCCAGCAAATCTTCCCTGTCTACTTTTTTCCATCTTAATGATGTATTTATACTAAATTAGTTCCCAACCATGCTGTCTTATCTAATTTTTTTTTTTTTTTTTTACTTCATATTTTGCTTTCATTTCTTTTGCTTGTTCACTGGCACTAAATGCACCCGTATTTAATCACTGGTTGTTCACAACCTTGTCTACGGGCTACAATTCCTGGACAGAATAAGAGCCCAGTCACGCTACTCAGGAATTAACTGGAATAGGCAAAATCCAACACTGAAGAAGACTACTGACAAGTCTAGGGCTGAAGTTTGAAAAATAAAATCTCCTTTCAGTCATCTAGTCTTCATGGGTGTTAAACCACCATGTATCTCATTGACTGCAATTGAATTGATGATTCCTTCTTTCTTAGATAGAAAGCAGTCTTTATGTAGTTAAAATGACGCAGGAAAGTTGCTCACAAAGGCAGAAGCCCCAGGGACAACAAATTTCCACAAGTTTGTAAATGTAGATCACTGAATACAGTAAAGAAATACAACTGAGAGATCAAAATACAAACTTAATCCTTACTAAACATCAAACATGCCATCAGGAGTTAAACCCAAGATATGAAGCTAAGATTCAATGGTTCTGCCGTTCATTAATATACCTGTTTTGCTGATATTGCTATGGTCTTGACATTGTAACAAAAAACTACGTGTGTGATGCTATATAAAAACTCTTTCCACTATATTTGTTTCCAGAATTGTTACTCTTCAAATAAACACGTTGTTCTATCATATGCAGCCACATTGAGCAATGATTTGGGATATTACACTGTGTTATAATCAGAGTTGATAGTGAACAGAGTTCTGTGGCTCAGCCTCATTTTGGAGAACTACAACAAACTATTTTGAAAAGATTTCTTAGTAAACCATTCTCTTGGAGGTTACCTGACACTCCTGTGTTATCTGGATTAAAGGCATTTATGTACTATTTTTTCATACCTTTCATAGAGCAGTTCTGTCCCATATTGTATCTCCATGCTGTTTGGAGCAACAATATTTAAGGAAATAACTTCTGCATTAATCAATCTTCATGAAAATCTTGTTTGTGGCAAATTTTTTTGGAATATTAAAGGATGTTAGGGGGCCAGAAGATACATGGATTTTTGAGGGAGAGGAAAACCTCAGAACATGAGCAGAGTAGAGGGAAAGAGTCATGGTTGAAACCAGCTCGAAGAGGTGGGCATGTGTCTCTGTGGGATACCACAAGTCTGCAAGAGAGAGGTAGACCATAGGACCTGGTCAGAGGCTCAGTCAAAGGTTAAAGACTCCATATATTCTTCCATATGGTTATCTGTCAGGTGTGAATACTGAAACACTGTACCTTTGCCACTCAATGCATTATGAAAAGTTTCAAAGCCTACTGCCAGTACAACACCTTAGCCACCTAGGTGTACATTTAGTATCCCAGGATACACTTCAGAAAGAAAACCTGTTAACCCCACTGTTCTCACCACGGTTTTCTATATCAGAAAACGGTTTCTGGTGTTTGTATGAGCTATTGTAAAATGAATAATAAGTAGGATTTGCAAATCCTGTAAGGGTTGATTTGTGAAGGTTCTTTCATGAACCAAATCCAAACATGCAGTTTTCAAGACCAGGAGTTAATTTTTAGTATTTTTTTTAAAACGATACATTCTGTGAACAGAATTAGAGAGAGGGACACAAGAGAGGAGAAAGAAGGGGCTGAAGAGACATAAGAAACATAGCAGCATATCTGGTAACCTCTTTCCCCATAACTGTATGCAATTCCTTGCAGGTATTACTTCAAAATATAAAGCTATATTTTCCTACCTTCATTCCACGCATTTTGATGTCACCTCACCTCTGTTGTCTAAAATACTCCAACCAGAAATACAGAACAACAAAAGAGACTTTGTTCTTTCTCGGTACGATAATGTAAAGCTTTAGTTATTTAAGTCTCTACAAAATTTTTTACTCTCTCATTTTGGATCTTTTTTGTCAAATATGATTAAATTATTTTTTTGTTGGTCTCTTTTGATATACTTTGTGAAAGGTTGCAGTTGCAAACACCTATCAGCAACAAATATCCTAGGCTGTGGTTTAGCTGTGGGAAAGGGAAGTGTAGATAGAATTCATGCCTTCAGTTTCTAAAAGGAAGTCATACTCTCAGCCCAAGCAAGGCTGTACTTGTATTGCCCGGATGAAGATTACATCTGTTTAAATGTTAATGAAGCATTACTGACTGGGCACTTCAGGTGCCAGGGTGTTATTTTTCTGTGGTTTTTGCATAATCAATGGAGACACATTGACTCCTACTATGACTCACTTACTGAAAGAGCCTGCCTATCTACCCCAGGGATGCAGAGATTTAGAGAGATTATCCTTCTCTACACTAAACTCCTATATTAGGGGATATAAGTAATTCACATTCTATTGATAAACTGCTGCTAATTCTAAAGATAGGAAATAGACCCAAATAAGTAAAGGAAGTTTATTAACATGAATTTTACTGAGGAGACTTGCCTTACATTAACAGAACAAGGAGTGAATGAATCACAGAATGCAATGAGATGTTGGTATGCTGGAAATCTGGCATTCTCCCTACAAATAGAAAGTTATGATAGGGAAAATTAGCTTTTGTGAAATGTGGCAGGTTTTGTGTTTTTAAATATGATTGCTTTGTTAAAGAGCATGCGTCTGTAAAAACAAGTAGACTTTGTGGTCTGTGGATTTAGGTCTGGACACAGGGAAGAAAAGTAGATACATACTTTTTGTCTGTAGATTTAACCTTCTGCTAAATGGCTCAAAAACATGTTAGAATTTGGCCAGTAATAATATTACTGGTAAACTCCAATCTAAAAAGTGCTGTAGCCACAAAATCAGGAACAACTTTTTTGGCAGCCAATTCTGCTTTGGAATTGAACATGACCTGTTAAAAGACAGGCCAAGGACTTTGCGACAAACTGTGCAAAGTGTTTTCTTGACAAAATTTGCTATGCAATTTCCCCCATCAGGAAGCCCTCTTTGTGAAAAGCAGAAATAATTCTACTGTCCATCTTACTCCTATACAATGAAATGATGGAGCTAAACTAAAGTGAGTTGTTTAAAAGTAAAGATTAAATAATTACACTGATTTATGCACAAAAAAGAATGCAGGGGATAGTGTGTTCAGTCTGCATCAGCCAATAACACACATCACAGCATGCAGTATCCTGTAACATTCTAAAATTGTATATAAATGTCAACTCTGCTATTTATTTTCAATTTAAAATGCAGTAATATTAGCTCTATCATGCTGACAAATCTTATAAGGAAGACAGTTGATTTTTTTTTTTCCTGAAGGACAGGTAAAGACAGGTATGAATTTCAATGAAATGATGAACATGTTTCTCATTATTTTATTGGGAAATTCATTCATTCATCCTGTTCTTATTAATGGCAAAATAACCTATAAGCAAAGACATGTAGAAGCAGAGATGGGAACTAATCACATAAGAAAAAATTATAGGAAATGTTAAAGAAAAGGCAAGAACAATGGTTTTATTTTTATATACCTTGATACCTATGAATAATTATTTTACATTATCATTAATTGATCTGCCTGTATTCATCAATTTTTTGCTAATTTTAAGTTTTTTACACTTCTGGAAGATTCTACAGATGTTATTTAATTTCTTGGTTTACTAGACCACAGAACAAATAACTTTGTAAGGTTTGTTACTAACAATCATGAGACATATCATGCCATTACTTTTAAAAATGATCCCATCACAGAAGTTAATGGTAACTGCTTCGTGTTACGAGAACACAAAGAAGGAGAGGTGGTGGGGTGGCCCTCTATGTTAAGAGACATATTTGAATGCCTAGAACTTAACAATGGGAATGACAGTGTAGAGTGTTTATGGGTTAGAATCAAGGGGAAGGCCAACAAGGCAAATAACACGGTGGGAGTTTACTACAGACCCCCAAACCAGGATGTAGAGATCGATGAAATATTCTATCAGCAACTAGCAGAGCTCTCACAATCACTCACCCTTGTTCTCATGGGGGACTTCAACTTCCCAGATATCTCCTGGGAATATAACACGGCAGAGCGGGAACAATCCAGGTGGTTCCTAGCGTTCGTGGAGTATAACTTCCTCATGCAGCTGGTAAGTGAGCCGACCAGGGAAAGTGTCCTCCTGGACCTGCTCTTTGTGAACAGGTAAGAACTTGTGGGGAAGTAAAGGTTGGGGGATGTCTAGGCCACAGTGACCATGAGATGATTGAGTTCTTCTTTTCTTGGAGAAACAGGGAGAGGGGTTACTAAAACTGCCACCTTGGACTTCTGGAGGGCAAACTTTGAACTGTTCAGAAGACTTCTAGACAAAATCCCTTGGAAGGCTGCCCTAAAGGTTATGGGGGTCCAGGAAGGCTGGACATACTTCAAGAAAGAAGTCTTAAAGGCACAGGAGCAGGCTGTCCCCATATGCTGAAAAACATGTAGGTGAGGAAGGAGACCAGCCTGGCTAAATAGGGACCTTTTGCTGGATCTCAAAAACAAAAGGAGAGTCTACAACCTTTGGAAGAGGGGGCAGGCCTCTCATGAAGACTATAAAGAGGTAGTGAAGTTATGCAGGGAGAAAATTAGGAGATCCAAAGTGCAGCTAGAGCTCAACCTAGCTACAGCTGTTAAGGACAATAAAAAATGTTTCTATAAATGCATTAACAACATAAGGAGAATTAGGGAAATTCTCCCTCTTTTATTGGATGCAGAGGGGAACATAGTCACCAAGGATGAGGAAAAGGCTGAGGTGCTCAATGACTGCTTTGCCTCAGTCTTTAGCAGTGGAACTAGCTGTTCCCTGGACAGCCAGACTCATGAGCTAGGAGACAGGGAGGGGAAGCAGAATGAGGTCATTACAATTAATGAGGAAGAGATCAGTGACCTGCTACACTTTTAGCAGTGGAACTAGCTGTTCCCTGGACAGCCAGACTCATGAGCTAGGAGACAGGGAGGGGAAGCAGAATGAGGTCATTACAATTAATGAGGAAGAGATCAGTGACCTGCTACACTGTTTGGATGCACACAAGTCTATGGGACTGGATGGGCTACACCCAAGCGTGCTGAAAGACTCAGCAGACATGCTCACCAAATTGCTTTCCATTATTTACATGAAGTCATAGCTAACTGGGGAGGTCCCAGTGGACTGGAGGGTGGCAAATGTAACACCCATCTACAAGAAAGGCAAAAAGGAGGATACAGGAAACTATAGACCTTTCAGCCTCACCTCGATACCAGGGAAGGTCATAGAGTAGGTGATCTTGAGTGAGCTTTCATGGCAAGTGCAGGGCAGCCAAGGAATCAGGGCCACCCAGCATGGGTTTATGAAAGTGAAGTCCTGCTTGACCAACTTGATCTCTTTCTGTGACCATGTGACCCGCCTTTTGGATTGAGGGAAGGCTGTGGACATTGTCCTTAGTAAGGACCTTAGTAAGGCCTTTGACACCGTCCCCCACAGCGTTCTCCTGAGGAAGCTGGCAAATCATGGCATCAATAAGTGTATTTTTCACTGGGTAAAAAACTGGCTGGATGGCCTTGCCCAGAGAGCTGTGATTAATGGGGTGAAATCTGGTTGGTGGCCAGTCACCAGTGGTGTGCCTTAGGCCTCAGTTTTGGGGCCAGTCTTGTTTAACATCTTTATTGATGATCTGGCTGAGGGTATTGAGTGCACCCTCAATAAGTTTGCAGATGACACCAAACTAGGTGGGAGTTTTGATCTGCTTTTAATGTAGGTACACCTCTTGCCTCAGGCACAGCCAACATAGTTACAGAATCACAGAATCTTCATGGTTGGAAGGGACCTTTGAGATCATCGAGTCCAACCAAAACAAATAAACAAAAACAACACAAAAAAGCCACCACACACACACACACCACACCCACCCACAGACAGACAAAAACCAACAATCTCAGGCATTAGAGCATGACCTGAAGAGCTATGCCTACATGATTCTTAAATACCTCCAGGGATGGTGACTCCACCACCTCCCTGGGCAGGCTGTTCCAGTGCCTGACCACCCTCTCAGTAAAGTCGTTCTTCCTAATATCTGATCTAAACCTCCCCTGCCACAACTTCAGACCATTTCCTCTGGTCCTGTCATTATTCCCTTGGGAGAAGAGGCCAACACCCACCTCTCTGCAACCTCCTTTCAGGCAGTTGTAGAGGGCAATGAGGTCTCCCCTCAGCCTCCTCCTCTCCAGACTAAACATGCCCAGTTCCCTCAGCCTCTCCTCATATGACTTGTACTCTAAACCCCTCACCAGCTTGGTGGCTCTCCTCTGGACACTCTCCAGCACCTTAATGTCCTTCCTGTAGTGAGGGGCCCAGAACTGAGCACATTACTCAAGGTGAGGCCTCACGAGTGCCAAGTACAGAGGCATGATGACTTCCCTACTCCTGCTGGCCACGCTTGAGGGTAGGAAGGCTCTACAGAGGGATCTGGACAGATTGGATCAATGGGCCAAGGCCAATGGCATGAGGTTCAATAAGGCCAAGTGCCAGGTCCTGCATTTCGGTCACAACAACCCCAGGCAACACTACAGGCTTGGGGAAGAGTGGCTAGAAAGTTGCCTAGTAGAAAAAGACCCAGGGGTGTTGGTGGACAGCCGGCCACCAACATGAGCCAGCAGCGTGCCCAGGTGACCAAGAAGGCCCAGGAATAGTATCAGGAATAGTGTGGTCAGCAGGAGTAGGGAAGTCATCGTGCCTCTGTACTCAGCACTGGTGAGGCCTCACCTTCAGTACTCTGTTCAGTTCTGGGCCCCTCACTACAAGAAGGACATTGAAGTGCTGCAGCGTTGTAGAGAGGTGGGTGTTGGCCTCTTCTCCCAAGGGAATAATGACAGGAGCAGAGGAAATGGTCTGAAGTTGCAGCAGGGGAGGTTTAGATTAGATATTAGGAAGAACGACTTTACTGAGAGGGTGGTCAGGCACTGGAACAGCCTGCCCAGGGAGGTGGTGGAGTCACCATCCCTGGAGGTATTTAAGAATCATGTAGGCATAGCTCTTCAGGTCATGCTCTAATGCCTGAGATTGTTGGTTTTTGTCTGTCTGTGGGTGGGTGTGGGGTGTGGTGTGTGTTGGTTTTTTTGGTGTTTTTTTTGTTTAATTTTTTGGTTGGACTCGATGATCTCAAAGGTCACTTCCAACCCTGAAGATTCAGTGGTTCTGTGATTCTGTCTCAATAATTTGCAGCACAGTACAGCTCACTATAGATACTTTGTACTGCTAAATTCACAGTTCTCAAAGGCACCGTCAACACTAAGTAACTCATCACCCACAGGGAGACATGAAAAATGTTTGACAAATATGTAAACAACAGTAGAGAGTAAAAGGTCAACAAATGTAAATATAGGATCCTAATATTAATCCATTAAAGTAATGCATACACACACAAAGAGGAGGCCTATTTCTACTTCATTCACAGTGAGTTAACTGCTTCACATCTGCTCACAAAAGCTTTTCTGTAAATAAGCATACAAGAGATAAAGCAAGATTTTAAACCAGAATCTTTCTCTGTTGTATTCTAATTAAAGACAAAAGTGCTGAAGGCACACAATGTAGTGAATTAATATTAGCACAAGGGGATTGAAAGAAAATTTAGAGAAATTCAGTAAATCTTTTTGGAGCTTAGATCAATAATATATATTAATTTAATGCTTAATTGTAAATTAGTCATATGGTAAAATATGGGTTTGCTTTAAATAAAAAATGAGACATGCCAGGAAATAAATAAGGTATTATTGTTTGGCTTTGAGGACTATATTTTATTCTGGCCACTATCCAAGCATAGAATCACAACACACATCCAGGTGCTGATCTGTATCTCCTCATAGAACAGGCCTTAACTAAAGGGGCTTCTCATGTTTGTACATGAGAGCTTTTACATTCCTACAAGGAATATGTAGTATCACTATGCAATATATTTAAATCATTTTTTTCAGATAGTGCAAAGGGACAATTGTGTAAATGCATTCAGGGAAAACATTACTAAATGTTTTCCTTTGCCCCCTGTGCTGTCTCCATTCTGAAGAAGGTTATGTTCACATTTTCTCCTGAAGTGGCCTATACTTTGGCGTATTTCATCCCTAAAGGATCAGTCAGAAAGCTGAGAGTTAAATCTTTCATAGTACATCTTCAAAGTACAGAACAGGAACTGGGGAACACAAACTGAAGATAATCTGTGTCATATATGCCATCTATATCAAATCCATTTTCACATTGGTTTCTTAATTTGACCACAATGGATTACTTTCAACTCCCAGTACAGTTAGGATGCTTCAAAACATTTATTTTTTTTTTTTTTTTTTAATTATTATTTCTCTGCAGGGCTCTTCTGATTGCACTGCAATCTTTGTTTCTTTCAACCACATTTTCTGTGCAAGTGCATTTTATAACTGGACATGACCTCTGGTCAGTCAGAATCTTACATATTCTGCATTTAGTATCCATACTTTCAAGTAAAACTGAACAACTCATATCATTTCAGAGTTAAAAAACCCCAAACATAAAAATATCAGGAGATAGAGGGAAGAGCTGTTCAGGGTTATCACTATTCACCAAGATTCTGCAGCCATTTATTTTCAAAATGGGCCAAATGTGTTAGGACTGGTCATGTCAGCTCAACCAGTGGGAGTAGAGAGGTGTTCCTGGGTGCCTGGCTTCTAACAACAGGAAGAAATTTGGGGAAGAAAAGATTAATATCTTTCTGCCTATCTGAGGATGACAGCCTTGCAGGCTTGCCTCGTTCCACCGCAGCCGTGAGTGCTATGACAGGGCTGTAAACTCCACTTCTTTCTATTATTTGGGGGCACTGTTTCCCTTAAACCCTGCCTCTCCTCCCCACTAGCAATAAATTGCATGACCCCAGGCAGATCAGAGAACTAACTCCCTTCTTTTGGTAATTGGCAGTTTTCCCTGAGTTGTATATTCCCTGAACCCTGTTTGCTCCAGCTCCTGATTACACTGAAGGGTGATGAAACAGCAACTGCAACAGGCCACGTGAATGTCCCCTCACAGGCAGCGTGTTGTACCCTCACTGCCAGCTGCAGACTTCTGGCTTTTCCTATGCAAGCTTTAGCATTTCACAAGTGGAGTGGACCACCCATTTCTGTCAGAAATAGCTCTGTCCATTTCAAAACATGTGTCTGCATTCCTGTCAGCTTGACTGGGATTTATGCTCTCTGATCTGCGTGACCAGCAGTGCTGCTTTCACCACTGTTTCACAAGAAGCCTATTCATAAACCAGGTTTTCCACTGATTAAAGAGGAAACTTGTTGAAATTATAGGATATTGCAGTGTAACCCAGAACAATTCCTAAATCCCTCACCATTCATGTGTAAAGTACCTCCACTGTCACATTTCAAAACTAAATTTCTTAGCCTCAAGAAAAAAACTAAACTCTTAGCCTCACTCAGTTTCCTAACTGTCAATCATTTGGGCACAGATAGATTGCTTAAAGAAATCTTATGAAGTCTGAAGAGAAGCTACTTGCTATTTCTGTCATAAAGTGCTTTCGCAGCTCTAAGGAGCTGAAATATGGCCTGTTTGTTTCACTGCAGTGCACAGCAGCAAGCATGAGAAATCAGCCAAGAGAAACTTAAAAGGAAATACTGAGCTGCTCTCTGTCTTTTTAAGCACTCTAATCTCTTAATAAGAGTTGGCAGGTGCTAACGGTTTTGACTGATTTCTTTCTCCTTTTTCGGTTATCTCAGTTGTGTGGAGGTAGATTCATTTTCTGGGTTCAATAAGTATTCCTTCACCTGCCTTGAAATGGAACTGCAGGCCCTTTGATAAATAGATTAAAAGGTTATCTAATTTCACTGTTGCTTCTACAAGTATCTTTGTTTTCTTTGATGAAATGCTCTTTTGTAGCTTTCTAGAGCAGTAACCTCCATGGATCACAATAAATGTCCCTACTCCTCCCACAGCAAAAACAAATCGGGGGGGAAGGAAAGGCTTTGCCTTAATTCTTCAGCAAAGATGTTCAAAGCAGCACTAAACAACAGGACTCTCTTCTGTGCTGATTTCAACAAGTCCCCAGTGAAAATTACAATGCTAAATTAACCCCTCACTAATGCTATTAACAGAGATTCACCAGATGTAATTTCCTCCTGTTATTAATAAGAGCAGTTTATATACCAGAGCTTGAAGGAATACAAAGTCACAAGAAGCTCCCTTGCCCTTACCATATACTCACACAGCCATGTCTGGGACAAGCAGCAGGCAGGTGGAAAGATGTGGTAAAATTCAGGTGTTGAAATTTAACAGCTTTAAGGTAGTTTAAACATTGGACACAAAAAGTATGCGATCCAATTAGGGCACCCCTAAAGTGAAACAGTTTAGGAAAAATCTAGCTTTTGAGATGGGAATTTACTGAGTGGGTTGAAGAGGCTGCAGCATGTCATGCCTGACAGAGTGTAAGCTCTGTGAAGCGCAGTGAGAAAGGAACGGCGCTTCTGCATCTGCCTCCTTATGTGGCACCAAGCTCTGAAGCACACAATCGGGGATATGATTTTGCCATGGCATGAATAGCTCCTGGGAGACACTACTCAAGCACACACCGCAGCCTCTGGGAGAGAGCAGGGACATTAGCTCTCTAAACAATAACCCCTAGGAGACAACATGTGCTATCTGCAAATGCATTCTGTGCTGTGTTGCTGTTGTCGGTCTGAGACAGCCACAGCTGGTAATATTTCTGTAGATATCACTTTGTTTTTTTCCTAGCATACCTCCTTCAGACGCACTGAAAAAATTCTTTCCCAAATAACAACCACAGACATTATTCACATATAAATGTATTGACTTCAGAGGGATTCAAGTTAAGCATGTACCTTGATTTAAGCCTAAATCAAGGCTGAAGCACATGCTGTGAGTGGGAATAGTGTCTCACACAACTTTCCTCGTGCTTTGTATAAAAAAAATCCGATTCCCTGTAGTTTTGTAGATTCATCTTTCTCTTCATTCATTCACTGGCTAAAAAGATTATAAAGCAAGAGAGCAAACCTGATGACAGCAGTGCCAATATTACAAAAGACAGCCTCTCTTCTCCTAAGTAAAAGATCAAGACACCATGACACCAATCGGCCCACATGCATGTTGATCAGAGCTGATTTAACCCTTCTGGTAGATTTAAGTATTTGCAGCAGTAGTTCAAAGGCAGAGATGAGGACCGAGTTAATGATTAAACAGTGTGGATGATTAAGATCCAGAGCTTTCTTTTCTTGCTCTTTTTTTTTCTCTGGTTTTCTTTTATAAGTATCAGATAATCTGCACATTTCTTATGACCTTAGGAAGCATCTGTGACTCTTGATTTTCTGGGGTCATATTCTAGGTCTGGGCATTACTTGGTAGAATGCATATAGTCTGTATGTGTGGTGTTTTGTATAACTTGCTGAAATGCAACTGCACTCTAGATTCAGCTCCAGGGTAAAACACAGTAGTCCTTGGCTTCTGTAGTACTCGGTGAGTTATAAAAAGAGACACTCGGGGTAACAACAAAAAATGAAGGATATCTTCATATAGTGTTGCAGAAGCTCAGCACAATACAAACAGAACACTTGAAAGCAGTGAAAGCACTCTCTCTATATATTTATAAGTATTCAGAAAATTACTTTTAAAACAGCCATAGGAAAAAAAGTTACAGTAGGAAAAGAAAAAAAAAGTTATTATGAATTCAAGGACATTTATGGGACAGTCACTTCTTGAGGTCATGAATGTAATCATAGCCCATTACCATGTCAGCCAGGAATTTGCACAAGTACTTTTTACTGCATCATTGTTTTGCACAATGTGAAGGAAAAGCCATTTAAGATCACGAACTAAAAAGATAAACAAATATCCGTGTTCTACTAGGACAAGGACAATGACAACAAGACACAGTTCTTGTAATGAATCTTATGCTAAAATGTTTTTCTGACAATAAAATAGTGGCATCTTACTATTCTGTAACTTCTATTTTTACAACAGCATTTATTTTTTTGTATTAATTTTAATTATTTGAAATACAATGACCAGAGTCTACAATAGACTTGTGGGAACTTAAAAAGAAGGTCAGGTAGGAGATCTTCCCTTCTCTGTACTTGCATATTTGGTGACGTCTTACTGCACACAGGCTTGAGGCACACTGAAAGGGAAATTGGGACAATATGTTATTCTCTTCAAGCCGAAAAGCAGCTCTAAAAGTGTTTATTCATAGAAATTTTTAATATTTTTCTTTCTGAAATACTCTACAACTTTACAAAAGGAAAAATACACGTTAAATGGGAATAGTTCTGGAACTAAGAATTTCTATTCTGTAAGTAAGAATTAGATGTATTTCCCTATTATGGCCTTGTGGAAATTATATGTGTAGAGGAAAATAAAGATGCGAAAAGGCAACCACTTTCTCACTATAACTGATATGCTACCTAAAACAATTAAAAATGAAAAATATTGTTATTTCTAGAGTTTTGTAAGAGCTAACAATTTTTGTAATCCTAGCAGAGCAATGTTCTCTTTTCCAAATGCATGCTTTAAGGAAATTCTGTTGAATCCTCTGTGGAGAGGAGGAGAACCATGTAGAAATTGCTTTCTAATTATTTCAGCTGTTTCTGGACACCCTGGGACACCCACTGACTTTCATTAATGCAAATCATCTGAAAGTATGGGTTTGCTCATCAGTTGAAGTAGTAGAACTATAATCAGCTAAGGTTCTGGTATTATAATTTACCTAGGCATCTTAAGAAGAAAAGCCTTGTTGACGCCCAATGACTTTGGGACATAAGTGAAACTAGAATTCAGACCGGGAAAGACATTCTAGCATTGGAATACTAATGCTACTTCAGTGATGTGGTCTAGCACAAGATGGCCCGGAACCACATTCTTGCTGAATAATGAAGCATCCAATTCACAGACCATTTAGCCTTCTAAGAAGCAGCAAGAAAATGACCTGTTCACGTATTTCCTGACTTCGGATTTTTATTTGTTTGTTTGTTTGTTTATTTCCAGTGTTGTAGCACTGACATAATCAGCAGGTTACTTCATGCGATCCTGAACAACCAGAAGATTTGGATATTGGTTTTAAAATATTTAAAATATATATTTTCTTAAGAACTTCATCTGATGTAATAACTTTCATCATGACATCACATCTTGATATTATCTTTATGTCTTTTCTTAAGTCATTATTGTCAGTTTAAATCTAAGAGTTGAGATCTAAGTTTAAATCTAAGAGTTCATCGCGGTGTGTGAGACCTAGTCCACTGAAATTATTTGTAAAAAAGAATAGCAAACCACAATAATGGGTGTATTAAATTAATTTGCTGAAACTATAAATAGGCTATGATGTCAATCTGTCAATAAGCAAAAGCTCAGAATCAGGTGAGAATCAGTTTGTTTCATTTCATATGTGATGTGTAAGAGAAGAAAAAGAGAAAGCAGCCATGCAAAAATATTATGCTTGGATGGATTTTGGAATCTGAGAGACATTGAAGTACCCAGTAAAAAAGATGAAAGAAACAGAAGTATTTCACATTCAAGTCTACAAACTGACTTGCACAGAAGTACCACTGAAGGAAAAAGCATCTCTAGAATTTCCAACTTATATGATTGTCTTGAAACATTATCCCAATGAAGTGTTATCCTAAATAAGTCAAGTATAAAGAAAGTCCTCCAATTAAAATGAAAATAGAAGATCTGATATGCTTTGAAACTTGAAAAATATAGCAACAGAAGCTCTGATCAGTATATAACATCATATAACTGAAGAAAAACAAAGTAAATAATTTATGCTTTAAAAAAAAATGGGAGACACTGATATGATGCTAAAATAAAACTAAGATGACAGAAATTAAATTCAGCCAGGAAATCTCAACAAATTGATATTGATCAGAATTCTAGGACTAAGCAAACAAATTATTTTCTTATTTAATAAGAATAGCAGCTTGGTGAACACCAGCAAAAGTTTAATGACTAATACTGCCAGGCTACATCCTAAAGTAAAATTTTGTTGTCGTTGTAAACACCAATATATAAGCAGGTCATTCTAGGCTTTCTGTTAGAGCCAATGAAGAGAAATACATGTTGGCAAAATGTAATTAATCATTATGTAAGAAGTATAGAAGAGGTAAGTTGTAGATGCCCTTGGCCCAGAATCTTTTCTGGATGAGTTCCTCTAATTCACAATTATTGTATCAGGCCTTGTGCACATCCAACTGGTAGAGCAAAAACTTGAATTTTAGATGTATAAGAGTGAACTTTTGGGTTGGTCACATAAAAGCCCCTTCTTGGGTCTTCTGCATTTGATGGATAAGATACAGCACAACCTACAGCAACTGGCTGTACATGCAATTAAAAGATGTTCCATGATGCTGAAAGGAAAAGAACATGTAATTCTGACCTTATTATGCATTTTACTTTACATTTATGCACGTAGCTCTTAGCCATCTGAAGGGGCTATTGACAAAGGGACTTCTTTATAGTCCATGTGAGAAATACTGTTTCAAATACCATTCCTTCAATTTAGGACGGTATCTAAATAACTAGACTCACACACATTTCTGGATTCAGTATTCTCCACACACTAAAATTATGTCCTGACTCTATACTGCAGTGGGATGTGGACATGCTCAAGGAGAAATCTCCACTTTCTTTCCCTCAAGGAGAAATCTCCACTTTCTCTTCTAAGACATTCTGGCCTCTCCGCAAATAAACCTATGCACACAGGTTATAGTGTGCTTCTCCTAACCTCAGCACAAATGTAGTGTTCTTCAGGAGTTAAACCTTGAAAGCAACTTCTCTTCACTCTTCTGAAAATTTTCAGAACACTTGAACCTTTATTGCAGAAAGTTGAAGGAAAGCTGAAGGGTTTTGCTTACAAGGAGGTTTCAACCAAATTATTCTACCAATTACAACCTTATTCTCTACAACTCTTTTCTTAGCAGTACCCCAAGAACTATGGAGATCTGTGGTGTATTAATTATTCTGGCTTATTAAACAGCAAGAATGGCAGTCATATTACATCATTTTATCCAAAACCTCCTTCAAAAATGAAGAAGTAGTTACACATACTGGTAGTACATTTTTTTTTTCCTGGGATGCACTGTCTAAAAGGAAGCTATGTTTCCTGGAAGAGGAATTTTCAGTATAGCCACAACTTCTTATAGCTGTAACAAGTTGGACAATTTGGAATGTATTATGCCAGAATATCTCTGCTGCTGAAATGTATGTTAATGTAAAGAGTAATAAAAAGAGGTTCCTGAGCATCTCCAATGTCATTGTGCTTCTGAATTATATATTTTACAGTCTTCTTCATTAGATTCTGCATTTCTCAAAGTCAAACATATAATTTCATCATTTCTACAAGCAAAACTCAGGCTAGGGTACTGGATTATGTAAATTAATGAAAATGGCACAATAGAGCACTTAGCTCTGTTTGGCCTATGAGACTACTTGTATGTATGAATTTAAAAACCTCTGCAGTTTTGCCTGTAGATGTCTTACATGGTTTTGCTTCATGATTATGTTCAGCCAGCATGTGTTACCATTCAACTGTGGGAAAACAGATGTTCTCTATTAATTCTAAATTCAGCAAAAATGATTCATTTTATGCTTTAGAATGAATTTATATGCTGCCTTGAGGGTAACCTTTATGTTCTACAGGGCATCTTGCTCACAGTTTGGACAAGCTAGGATAATTCTCCTTTGTTTTATAGTTTAATCCTAGAACTAGCACAAAAGCCTCTGGAACATAAAAAATTTTCCCTATCAGCACAATATACAGTATTGATGCTATTATTCTTTGAAAACAGATACGGTCAGTGCTATAGAGCGAGTACATTAATACAGTCATTATCAAACTTTTCATTTTAAGCCCCAAAAGTTTGCACTCGTAGTTTATGATTGCATATGCTAAAACCTCAGGTGTCACAGGAAACTCAAAAATTTAAATATGCAGTACAGACATCTGGCTTAGGACACTCTGATGATTGGGAGAGGCAGGTATACTGCTCAGAAGGACATTTCAGGTAACTTACAGGCTAAAATTCCTGCTTGAATATATATTAAGCTCTTCAGTTTGGTGGAAAATTTTTTGAAACAACAATACTTTATAAGATTTTCTTCCACAACCTGAGGCCCAAATTAAATGGGCATGGGGACATGATATGATTTAATAAAGGAAACTGAAGTACAACATGAAATCTTATGTCTCTCAAAACAAAATACTTTGCAAAAGAGATAATTTCAAAAGCTCTATTAGAGAGCCTTGATTTCTGCTTCACAATTCCAGAACTGGAATTTTTGCTCTCACTTATGAAAATATAGGAGCTTAAAAACATCATCTAGTTGACACCTGTTAGAAGAAATTATTTTTGAAGTACAATCTGACAACAGAGTGCAGTATGTTCTCACATGTGTAGTCTCTCATATTTTTGTCAGCCAAAGCCAGCTGAAAATAACTGCTTCTACTGAGAAATAGACTCTTCTGCTCTCAATAGAGGTTCTATGGACACATAAATACTTAGACTATTCCAAATGAAAACAATTACTAGCTTTACTAATTGCTATCATTAAATGCAACTGATTTTTTTTTTAAAGCAGATTTAACTATATGGATATTTTGAAGGGCTTGTAATGAACTATTTCTGTATTCTATAGGAATACAAAGAAGTTTTAACAAAAGGCAGTATTTCAAAAAGAGTGTATTCTAAACATATAATCAGAAAAGTAAAAAGGAAAAGCAAATATCCATATTCTTCAAGGTATGGACATACTGTTAACTTTTACAATGGACAAAATATTTTTAAGGTTAAACTAAACCCAAAGGGCAGAAAGAGGGATTTGCAGAGAAAGAAATTAGTAATTATAGATCCAGGAAAGTTCAGTCATTCTACAGTACTACAAGCCAGTCTACTCCCAGTAGAACTTTTCCGAAGCTGATACAATTTGTCTGTGACATGGAGTAGTTCAATTCATTGCTTTCATGTATTAAAAGTAAAAAAAATTGCAGCAAATTTGCTTTCCAGAAGCCGCACTTTATACATGTAAAGCAGTCAAAGAAGTTGAATCCATTGTTCACTACTTAAAAAGATTGCACCTTGCATACATTTATTGCTTATGTTTCCAATTTCTTTCCAAAACCCTCTCCAAAATACACTTTGTTTCCAGTTTTTCATTTAATTTCCTGTCATTTGCTTACCTAATGTTTCTGTTGTTATTTTGTAATAACAGTTGTCAGAACTTTTTATGAGTAAAATTTTTCAATCACTACAAAGCATGTTGCGAGACATTTACATAAAACTTGGTGATTCTGCGAATGAAAATTTTTTTCTATCAGTTTTTCTATCAGCTCAACATGTTTACAGGAAAGGACTCCTTTTTCATCACTATCTAGGAAAAGAAATGACCTCTTATGCAAATTAAGCATGTTATGCAATTTTGATGTTCAGTGTGATGTCTGGAGCTGGTATATCAAGATGCATAACTTTCTGCAATATGTCTTTACTCATTCATCAGCTTGTGCTTCAGTCCTTGTTCAAATACTCGTTCATGACTGTACCATAAAAAAAAATGGGCTGCAAATGACGTTATGAATTTTCCTAAGCTGGGAGAGCTAATGATGTCAGGATACTGAATAAACCATTAACTGTTTAATCCTTCCTGAAGCAGATAAAGGGTGCCTAAATGAAAATTTGTTTCCCATATTCACAATTCACTGCTAAATACCAAGAGGCATTACCACCCGGTAGTGTGGACCAGCAGGAAAGTACCACTATAGTGTCAACCACAGAGCAGGTAGGGAATGAAATGTTTCCTGTGGTTACTTCAGGTGTATTTCAGCTTTTATAGCCTTGGTCACTTGAACGCTCAGTGTGAATTATTAAATATAGTGCATGACTGTTCAGCCTGATTAAATGTATGACTGTTAGGCCAAAGCTAAAGACAATAATGAAAAATAAAATCAAAAGTGGAAAAGAGCCAGAGACAAGCAGGAGACAGAGATAAATAAATATTTAGGTGTTGTAATGTAATAGATTTTATGATTTATATGATTAGAAAGTTATTCTTTATGGTAGAACTTATACCTTCTGCAAGTCCCAGTTACTCCAGTTACTCCAATAGAGCAGAATTTACTTTTTCTGGATATTATCCCCAAGTTCCCATCTGTTTTGTGTGAAGCTAAGGAGTTCACCTCCTTCAATGAAAGAACTGCTAAAAGCAACAGCCTTTTGGTAAGATGAGGAAATGCAGACAAATCCTTTTATATAACTATCATCTCCTTACATGATTGAATCATGTTGTGCTGTCACATCCTATTACTGTTCAAAGTGTATACATGTGGTTTCATTTGTACTTACTTCACAAAGGTAAACTTGAGCTTCAAAGCCCAAAGTTTACAGCAGGTAATTTAATGGAGCTGAAGCTAAAATTTTAAGGCAGAAGAACCAGAAAAGTATCAATTCTTAAAGGAATTTATTTAGTTTTGTTGTGGATGCAAAGCTAACATACCATTTTCAGTTGGTATTTTAAGAAAGATTATTCAGCATAATAAAGATGTTGCAGGAAGCCCAAATAATTAATAATAAAACAAACCCTTAAAAATTCAAAGGGACCTTTCATAGGAGTCTTGTTATATACAAGAAGTTATGCTATTAGTCTGAAATTTAGTTGACTCTCTTCTCCCTGTATCTTGCTCCTCCCCCAGATCTCACTTTGACTTTGTATTCTGAAAGAAAGATGTGTGTCTGCTTATCCATCTTGTTAAATACAATGAGACATAAACATAGAAATAATAATTTATTCTCCAGGGCTGTACTCCTCACAGATTATCCTCCTGGCCAATTTTTACCCTACCTCAGCAAAGACTACCCAGCCTGCTTTTAAAACAACTGTGGAACTGTACTAATACCTGCAAGCTGTGCTGAATGCTGTGACTCAAAAATCGACAATGTATTTTGAAAGGGATTAAGTTTTTATAAAAAATATTTTGCATTAACTGAAAATATTCACAGTTGGATATCTTCAATTAGTAAATAATACCAGAAAAAAGGATTTATTATTAAATTTGTTTGGGTTTGGTTGCTTGGGGTTTTTGTTTGTCTGGTTGATTGGTTTTTTGTTTTGTTTTGGGTTTTTTGTTTGATTCTTTGTGTAGGAATTAACTTTGCTGCAATCCATTGGATAATGCTAGATAACTTAGAATAAGAAAGTTTACCGTACATGACTTTCAAAGTCATTCCAGGTGAAATCCCCTACTTTATAAGCTCTAACTCTAATACTTTGCCAGCCTGACACTCTTGAAATATGTGCATTTGAAAAAAGGCAAAAAATTATTTTATAAGAATATTTATTGCTTCAAAAAGTCATCTAAAATTAGAGGGAAAAAACCTAGGACACTAGGGAAAGGTCTTAATAATTTAATAATAGAACTTAATCAGGACTTAAAGGGATCACTGGAGTTAATTAGCAAGAAAGAGTGCTTGTAATATGCAGTCAGGCTGAGAGGAACATAAATAAAATGAAGCAATGATCTATGCCCTAAAGATATATTATGTATAATCACAGAGGCCATATACTGTACCAGTATAATAGAACAAAGATTAATTATCATGAGAAACTATTGCCATATATTCCATCTGTTACAAGATATTTTAATACATTTTATTTCAATATATCTGTATGTTCCTTGAGGGAGGAAGACAGAATAATCCTCAGTGTATAGGTTGCCTGCATAAACGTAGAAGGTACAGTGATTAACACCAAAGTTATCTCAGATATAAATTACAAGGAAGACTCATGCATGAGCTAAGCTTTCACAGCTTGTTCTGAGGAATGAAAAAAGAAACTTTCTCTGAGAAGAATCTTAGATATATGATAACCACTTTCAGCAGGACAGTATAACGGCTATGTTTTTTTCTCCCGTTATGTAGTTGTCAGACAAATACCCTGAAGGAAGAAAATAAGCTGACCAGAGGCACCCCTGCCCGCACCTGCAAAAACCACATCGAAAAAAGGAAAAACATTAGGGCTGAGCGGTGAAAATGGATGGGATGTAACTTCTTGTTAGGACTCCTTTTTAGGTTGGTTAGCTCTTTCTTCAAAATACCCTTCTCTCTCCCAGTATCCTTGCTTATTGTCTGTCTGTATAGCTACATTTGCATTAAGTGACTAGATGCATTAATGCATAGAGAAGCGCAATGTATAGTTGTAGCTGTACAGTTGCAGCATGGTTATGTCTGGTACAGAACTGCTACATAAGCAGGACTTGCAGCCTTGTAATTTAATGACAAGTAAATGGCAGTAATGACAATCTGCCACCCAGGCAAGTTTCTCAAATACTGATACAACCATTTTATGCTGTTTTAACAAAAAAGTGTTGACTGATGTTACAGCTAAGGCAATTTTCTACTCCCAACCCATTGTTGTGAGCAGGAATCTGGGGCTATATGATCATCAACAGTGTATTCCAACCATTTTTTCCTATGTTTCTACTATCAAAAAAGGCAGTTCCTGTCCTCCGCCCCCCTATTCCCTAATTGTTTTCTGGTGAGCAAGTCCATTCAGGGAGCTTAACTCATACAAAATTACTATGACCAAAAAATAAACACCCCTTTTATGCCATTTAACTCCCTGAAACAGTTCACCAACTGTTCAGGCAAGTTTTTGTTCTGGTACAAAATATAAGGGAGAGGGGGGAATGTGTGGCCAACTTGAAGAGTGGACAGAGGGCTGCCCTTTCCTGCAGCAGCTAACCTTTAGGTTGCACAGCTGTACCATCAAATTACATGCTAAGGAGTTTTTTTGATGTCACATTAAGTCAGGAAAAAGCTCAATAAGTCAAAATTTCCACTGATGTGTTATACCAGCTTGATCAAATTGCAGTAGTTATGTTCATCATTCTGTTGTCAACATTGTTAACAACACTGATTAAAAAAAAAAAATATATATAAGAAAAATAGCTCCTACTGACTTAATTTCATAAAACTTTCATGACATTTCTTTTCCTGAACTCCTTTAAAAAAAAATAAATTAATAGACAGCATGTGTTTTTAAAGATGGTTTATACATTTTAGTGAGAATGAAATGTTTCATCAGTGTTATTTGATGTCTTTGGTGAAAATTAAAAGCAAAATTAACTTAAAATCAAATAGCAGAAGGATATAAATCTGTTTTGCCTTTTCTTTATATTTTTTTTTCCCCTAAATGTTAGTCCTTCTGCTTTTAATTGTTTCAGTAACTATCAATATCCTGGTTTAGTGCCAGGAGCACTTTTATTTGAAGGTCTGTTCAGTTTGTTCAACATGGGAGATGAGTATAGGAAGATATTATCTCTGAAATGTGAACTAAGTTTGGCTATAATATGGATTTATTTAAATCTTCTTAATACTCATTAAGTTTAGTACGGGACATGAGGTCAAGTTTTATAAGGATTCTGTTTCTAATTGGTATAAGAAAATGGAAAATTAAAAATTGCAATTTGGCTTATATTCTGTGATTTGGAAAAGAAACATAATTTTAGTTAGTTTTTAACAGGGTAGCAAAAAATTGTTTTTAAAACTCTCTGCTACTGGATGTCAGGAGATTACTCCTATCACCTAGCTCTTGATTTCAGTAATTTCTTTGACAGTTTACAGTTTACCTGTTGTATGTCAGAGTTTATATTCGATCTATATGTTCAGCTAAGTGAGGTTTGGACATGGGACTGATATTCTTACAATACTTCTCTAAAAAGCCTTGTGAATTTAACTACAAGAAATTTTAGTTCCTTTGGAAAAGAATGTAACAGAACAAAGCCCTTACTTTTCGGATTAACTGTGCACAAAAATATTCACTTAGAAGCAAAGTAACAGCATGTTTACATAACTGCACAATTAAAATTCTGTGAGCAGCATACCCACTTGAGTGGTACTTAGCGTCTTCTTAAGTCAGGTTCATATTCAGCAGAAAACTGAAGTACAGTGAATAAGGACACAAAGACAAAGAAGTCCTGAATTTTGTGGACAGTTTATTTTCAGTGTGATTTCAGCAGGCATAGATAGGTATGGCACATACATGTGTATGTGTACAAATAAATCCAATAAACACTGTCATTATTTACTCATGGTGATGTCTGTTATCTTTGACTACAAGATATACATATATAGAACAAAGACTTCTTTGTGATGATGTAATTTAGAATTAAGCAATTTTGTATTTTATGTAATTCTGATATATGACAAATACACATGATATATGTTAATATATATCTATAAGTAGGTTATATATGTACTTTAACAATATTTGTTTTATTTTTACAAAATCTAGTTTTTTGTAGGTCTGTGTACATGTAAATGTGCAATGTCTGTTTTAATCTGTAAGGCCCTGAGGGTAGATGTGAAATTCAACAAAAGAAATTAAACATTGATTCTTCTACAGTAACAACTTTCCAAGGTTATATGCTACAGCTTTAAAACATTCAAGATTAATTGTACAAAGTATATGACATCTCATAGTATAAAAATCAGAGTACTTATATTGTGTATAATTTTTATTCAAATTTAAGACCCACAACTGAAAATGTTAGATGTTGAAAATAATAATCAGTAATTTAGTCCGAAATTGTTACCTAAGATATAGATAAATTACGTATAAATGAACTAAATCCTTAAGTTGCCTATAGAAATGTTGATTTATGTCAGCTACTTTTTTTTCCCGCAACATCTATATGAATGCAAATCAAGATTTTACTTCATATTTAACTAGTTGCTTCTTGACCTGTGGATGACAATATCAGCCTTGATAATGTCTAAAAAAAATAAAAGAATATGGATGTGTTTGTCAAAATTAATTACTCTTTCATTATGATTGTTTATATCAAATCTATATATTGTGCAGCAAACTTCATGTATCCAAAGTGAAGTTAAGAAAACATTTCTAGAATTAAGTTTAATTTTTTTCTAACTCTTTTTTTTTTTTGTCTTTATACTCCAGCAAACTATTTATCTATTTTCAATGAAAAGAAAAGATTCCTGGTAGCCAGATCTGAAAATTAATAGACTGAAAGAGAGCATAGGGTTTAGGTCAATTTAATTTATTATATGAGCCAGATTATGCAACCACAGAAAAAAAATATTTTTTATGAGTAATAGATAACAGTAATCATCATAAAAATTAAAATGTATTATCTTGAAATGTAGTGAGGACATACTGTCCTTGCTCTACAGTGTAAATTATTTCATTAATTGTTAATTATCCTATTAAATGAAAAAACCTATTTCAGACTTTAGAAGTACTGGGTACTTACTTTACAAATACAACAAGAGTCGCAACTGTAAGGAAACCGGGAAAACCAATTGGAGGAAGCAAATACTTTCTGCAAGCTCTCTGGTGCCCAACCCTTTTTCTTAATGCATTTTGCTAAAGGAGATGGTGCATCAGCTTAACACTGTTCCCTAGTATTTCTTCTTTTCACAGTTATTATAAAAATCACAAACAGAGTTCTTCCTGTAATTTACAAGCTCTTGAGGAGTAAGATATAAAACTCAGGAAAGACTTTTTATCCTTTCCTTTCTGAGGTCAGACAGAAGTCTGGAACAATATGAAAGCAACAAAGTCATGAAATTTCTACATTGCATTCCTATGATTGGGGAAATAGTATTAAAGATCTCTTCATATTAATATCTTTTTAAAAGAATTTTTTTAAAAAAAGTGTATTGGAAGTCTGCTACCCCTGAAATTCCGTGATAATGTGATATGACATATGTTTATGTTTATTATTTACAGAGCTACTAAGTAATTCACAGGCTTACTTAGGGTATTCATGTCCCATTGTCTACTCAGCCAAAACAGGTGTGAAACTACAGGTTTACTACTGTGCTGGATTTGGCTGGGATAAAGTTAATTTTCTTTATAGTGGCTAGTATGGAGCTATGGCTTGGATCTGTGCTGAAAACAGTGTTGATAACACAGGTATGTTTTAGTTACTGCTGAGCAGTGCTTACACAGATCTCACACTGCCCCACCAGCGAGCAATCTGGAGGATGCACAAGGAGATGGGAAGGGACACAGCAAAGACAGCTGCCACCAACTGACCAATGGGATATTCCATGCCAGGTGACAACATGCTCAGCATATAAAGCTGGGGGAAGAAGGACAGGAGGAACATTCAGAGTTATGGCATTTGTCTTCCCAAGTAAGCATTATACATGATGGAGACCTACTTTCCTGGAGATGGCTGAACACCTGCCTGATGATGAGAAGTGGTAAATGAATTTCTTGTTTTGCTTTGCTTGCACGTGCAGCTTTTGCTCTGCCTGTTAAACTGTATTTATCTCAATCCATGAGTTTTTTCCTTACTTTTAGTCTTCCGATTCTCTTCGCCATGGGGTGAGAGAGCAGCTGCATGGTGCTTAGTTGCCGGCTGGGCCTAAACCATGACAACTACTCAGCATTCAGGGAGAAAACTGCTCCATGGGAGGACAACTGACTTTCACTGAATTTCACTGAATTTTTAGAGTCGGAAGGGACCATAGAGATCATCTAGTCCAACTCCCCTGCTGAAGCAGGATTGCCTAGAACTTGTCAGAGCATGTTACTCCGAACTGCATCCAGACGGGTCTTGAAAATCTCCTCTCTAGAGGAGATCCTCCTCTACTAGAGTAGAGGAGGTCCTCCTCTACTAGAGGAAAAATTTCCTCTCTCCATACTGTCCCCATTGCCTCCAAGGCCACAGATTCATGAGGAGCAGTCCTAACGGTGAAGACTGAAGAAAAGAAGGCATGCAGCAACTCTGCTTTCTCCGTGTCTTCCACTACTAGGGTGCCCACCTCATTCATCAGTGGGCCCACATTATCCCTAATCTTTCTCTTACTGTTAACATACCAAAAAAACCCCTTTTTGTTATTAACTTTAGTGGCCAAGATGAGCTCAGCTTGAGCCTTGGCCCTTCCCCCTGCATATCCCCACCGCTACCTGGTATTTCTCCTTGCCTGCCATGCCCCTTTTCCAAAGATTATAAACCTTCTTTTTGTTCCTGAGTTCCAGCCGAAGCTCTCTATTTAGCCAGGCTGGTCTTCTTCCCTTCCTGCAGGACCTACCAGGAAGCTATAAACACAACCCTCTTACTTCTCTGTTCCCTGAAGGAGAGCAGGAGTACCAAATCCAACCGGTCCTCTTGTCCCTTTAGTCCCTCATGTCCCTCCCTCTCTGTTTGGCAGGATAGGCTTATTCTCCTCTCCTCACTACATGACAAGGGGGAGGAAATACATCCTGTGCGTTCTGCTGAGAAGCTCCTCATTGTTTGAAGGCTCTGAAGCTTCAAGCTCCATTCTGCTAAGCACTGCAGAAAGATATGTGCAGAAAGATATGTACAGAAAGCGCAAAGCCCTGCCCCAAGGAGCTTGCCCACTAAAAGCAAAAAAAAACCCCAATTTAACAACTAAGCAAGATAAAACCAGTAACTTATACAATGTTTTAGTGAATCGTAAAGTGTTGATGGCAAAATTCACCAACACACAGCAGTGAGCACAGCTCCTATCCTACCTTTCCATCTTACCAAATACAAGAGATCTGTATGCATTTTATAAAATTGGTGTTCACCTTGATTCCATTTCTGCTTTTGTCACTAATCCCCAGGTAAGCTTCAGATTTCTCTGAAGGAAAACTTTATTCAGTGAATAAATAGGTCATTCTGTTGCTGTTCTAATGATACATTCTGATCAGCTTCTTTGATCTTTAATACAAACTGTGGAAACCTCAATAATGTTGGGATGACATTTCCTGAGAACAAATGAATAGTTTAGATTAAGAAAAGGAAGACTGGGGTTATTTCTTCCATAAGACAGAAAATGCATGGGAAAACACCTGGTTGTTTCTTGCTCTGTTGGTCTTGCTTTGTTTATGAACATTTGCACACTGTTGAGGAAGCTTCATGCAGTGAATTCTAGATATGAAATATTATCATGTTTCCTAGCATCAAGTGCAAAGTCTGGAAAAGTAAGACCTGTTCCCACAATGATAGAGACTAATGGAAATGTTTAACAGTTTTTAATATAATTCTCCATTCTTTGACATCTAGTGAAATATTCTTCTGTCAACCAAATGCATAAAATGTTTTAAAATTACCTCAAAATGAAAACTTTTGTCCCTGTAGAAGAGTTCTGTCCCTGTGCAGAACAAGCAGGAGACTCATGATGGTTACATCAAAACCAGAATATCTTGTGGAGGTCTTTTGTATTGAAAGGCACTCATTTCTGGAATATGCAGACCTCAGAGCCGGATAAACACTAATCCCATTGGTTCTTAGGGTATGACATAAAGCATGTCTGTTTATACATGTTTGTTCATAAAGTCAATTTCTGGTTAATGTTATATATGTCAACTACTATTTTTATAAACTAAAAAGACAAGAAATAGAGTCAGATAAAAAAAAAAAAAACTATATGCAATTTTCAACAGCGACAGAGTAGGCTATTATTTTAACACTTATGTGGAGAACAGTCAAGTAGTTTTGAGATACCAGAGCTCATTGCTTTATTCTGTGCCAATTGGAATAATTGACCTTAGGAGAATCTCTTCCACCAGCTTTTCACTGAATTTCACTGAATTTTTTAGAGTTGGAAGGGACCATAGAGATCTAGTCCAACTCCCCTGCTGAAGCAGGATTGCCTAGAGCTAGAGCACTTTACTCAGGACTGCATCCAGGCTGGTCTTGAAAATCTCCAAAGAAGGGGACTCCACGACCTCCCTGGGCAGCCTGTTCCAGGGCTCTGTCACCCTCACTGTGAAGTAGTTTTTCCTCGTATTTGAGTGGAACCTCCTATATTCCAGGTTATGCCCGTTGCCCCTTGTCCTCTCACTGGCAACCACTGAAAAGAGTTTGGCTCCCTCCTCCTTCAAACCACCCTTTAGGTACTTATAGGCATTGATAAGGTCTCCCCTCAGCCTTCTCTTCTCCAGACTAAAGAGTCCCAGCTCTCTCAGCCTTTCTTCATAAGGGAGATGCTCCAATCCTTGAATCATCTTTGTTGCCTTTTGCTGGACTCTTTCCAGTAGCTTCTTGTCCCTCTTGAACTGGGGAGCCCAGAACTGCAGTATTCCAGTTGTGGCCTCACCAGTGCAGAGTAGAGGGGGAGAATGACTTCCCTTGACCTACTAGCCACACTCTTCCCTATGCAGCCCAGGATTCCATTGGCCTTTCTGGCCACAAGAGCACACTGCTTGCTCATTATCTTTTTGCTGTCCACCAGGACCCTCAGATCTTTCTCTTCAGAACTCATCTCCAGCAGATACATGCCTAACCTGTATTGGTGCTTGACATTCTTCTTCCCCAGGTGCAGGACCCTACACTTTTCCCTGTTGAACCTCATGAGGTTCTTCCTTGCCCAGCTCTCCAGCCTGTCCAGGTCTTGCTGGATGACAGCACAGCCCTCCGGGGTGTCAGCCACCCCTCCCAGTTTGGTATCATCAGCGAACTTGCTGAGGATACACTCTGTCCCCTCGTCCAGGTCATTGATGAATATGTTGAACAGGACTGGACCAAGTATTGACCCCTGGGGGACACCACTGGTTACAGGTCTCCAGCTTGAACCTGCTCCATTAATCATTACCCTTTGAGTCCTGTCGCACAGCCAGTTCTCAATCCACCTCACTGTCCCCTCATCCAGCCCATACTGCCTTAGTTTCCCAATGAGGATGTTGGGGGAGACAGTGTCAAAAGCCTTGCTGAAGTCAAGGTAGATGACATCTGCTGCCCTTCCTTCATCCAACCAACCAGTTATAGCATCATAGAAAGCTATCAGATTGGTCAAACATTACTGACCCTTGGTAAACCCATGTTGCCCACTTCCAATAACCCCCCGCTCTTCAACTTGTTTGGAGATGACATCTAGAATCAGTCTCTCTGTTACCTTTCCAGGGATGGAGGTGAGACTGACTGGTGTGTAGTTACCAGGATCCTCCTTCTTGCCCTTTTTGAAGACTGGAGTGATGTTGGCCTTCCTCCAGTCTTCAGGCACCTCTCCTGTTCTCCATGATCTTTCAAAGATGATAGAGAGTGGCCCAGTGATAACATCTGCCAGCTCTCTCAGCACTTGTGGGTGCATCCCATCAGGGCCCATGGACATATGAATGTCCAGTTTGGCCAAGTGCTCCTGAACCTGGTCCTCTTCTACTGAACGAAAAACTTGCTCTCTCCCTACCCTCCCCCTTGGCTCCATTGGCAGAGATTCATGAGAGGCAGACTTAGCAGTGAAGACTGAAGAAAAGAAGGCATTCAGCAACTCTGCCTTCTGAATGCCTTCTTTTCTTTCTATCATCCCCAAGCCAAAGTTTCTTCGTAGATGTGAAAACTGAAACTCATTCATGAAATTTGTGTTGATTCAAGCTTAAGGAGCTCAGTATCAACCACAAATTATCTTATCTATTCCAGAAAAAAAAATAGCTCTAGGGTGTTAAAATTCCTGTGAGACCTCAGTGCAGAGAAATGAACATTTTAACCCAAACCAGAGAAGAGGGTTACCAAATTCAATAGTAGGTAAAATTTTGTCGGTGCCCAGCTAAGTTAAACAATTCTGTCAAGTTTGAAGGGCAACATAAAAAACTGAAAGTGGGAAAAAAGGGGGAAAAAAATCTTTTTTCAGTCAAAGTGCATATAAAGATAGCTACATTTTGTTGGTGGTGGTGCTGTTGTTTTTTCCTTAGCAGTAATTCACTCGAGGTTCTGTACAGAAAGACAAATAATTGAAATAATATTTGCTTTTTCCTTGCAATTGATAATAAAATCCGTACAGAAACCAGGTCAAGAGAAGCTTCAGTTGACCTCAGAGGAAGGTATTAGTGTTTTAGGAAAGAGGCCACTGACTTAAAATTTTAGCTTACGATTTAATTTTGTGTTTAATTTGTTTAAAAAGTTAAGGAAGTGGTGATCGACTACTTGATGTTCAGTAACATTAAACAGTCATACATTAAATGTAAAATTTTACAAGTCCATGTCTGAGTTATTTTTTCTTTAAGTACCAATCTCTTCCGAGTGAAAAAGAAATTAAATTTAAGAAACACTTCACTGTTGTATACTACTTCTTACCTATACTTATGAGTACAGAAAAAAAAACATTGACATTTTACAGATAAGAAACAACCAGAAAAGAATAGTAAAACTCCTTGATTAGAAATATTGTATGGGATCTCCTTGCCCATTCTCCCTTGTTTCCTTGGCTCCATGGTATGCTTATGCAACTGCGTATCCACTAATATCATACACAATGATTGAGATTCCTTTAGTTCCTATCTGGATAGCAAAGGACTTTAATGTCACAATATGACTTCATCTTACTATTTAGAAACCTTTTCTGCCACTTAAATACAATATAATATTTATTTCCTCTCACTCCAAACCTTAAAGAGCTTATCATATGTACAAAAAAATATTTTTTATTTATATTTATATATCTCTGATCCTTTTTTGTGGGGCCTCTGCAAAGACATATATGTCTTTGAGACTTCAGTAGTAATTCACTTACTCTTCAGCGTCTGCGGTAGTCTTCTGTGTCATTCATAAGAATATTTTAACTTTTCTTTCTGTGAATAAGCAAGCCACATTTTTCCTTGAATAGTCTGCTTCCATATGTCACTACAGCCATGAATGTCTACACTGGTATTATAAAAATTACACTTGTTTTATTCTGCATTTCTCTTTTTGAGTGGAGCCAAGTGAAGATGACACTATTATTTGTATTAATGAGAATAAATCACAAGAAACAATGTTCTATTCCTCAGAAGAATGAAAACAAAAGCCTTTCAATGCTGTTTTGGAGACAACTTTGAACCTCAAGGATTTATTCTCTTCCCTATAATTTTAATTACCGAAGGGCTGAAATTAGAAGTATAATCTTTATGTTCCCATGATAGTCAATAGAAATAGAGACTGTGACAGATGGCAATACAGAATTAAGTTAGAATTTTCCTCTGCAGTACTATGTCTCTTTGCTATATGCAGTGTGGGTGACTATCTTCTTAATCTAGAAGTTAGTCAGTCACTCAAAGTTAGGTGTTCTGACTACCACCATAAATGTTTATTTTCAGCTCTTTTCAGCCTAGGTATGTCATAGTGCCTAGATATGGCACAGAGTTTCATAACATATTTTAATAAAAATTAATTGTTTTTCCTAAGATTTGTAGTGTTAAAACACAAAAGATAGCACCAGATTTTCTTCTTTCATCCAAACCTATTAGTCTGTTTGCTGTCACATTCCCTTACATATGTAAAACACCTCTTTTACAATATTTTCTTATATTTGGCCATACTCTTATAGTCATTTGCAACACATCATTATTTATTTTCAATACCCGTAACTAAATATGTTAGCTATGCTCTCTTTCAAATAACAAATAAAGAAACTAAATACTATTGTTATTATAATTTTTTATTTATTTGTATGCTCATATTGTACAATATTATATTAGGGATAATTATATGGGATAACACAGGCAAGCCTCTGATGTGATGTGTCCTTATTCAGCTTGTCTCTATGCAAAGAAAATTATTTGCAAACATTCTGAAAAATTAAAGAGGGGATTAAATTTTGCAGCATCTTTGACTTTCTGTGTTCGCTTTTCAGGAATATCAACTGCTTCTGTGAGAGTCTGACGAATTTCAAGTTTATTCAAGCTTGTTTTGTGACAAAATAAAATTATTTTCAGATGGAAATGAAACAGGTTTTTCTTTTCAATTTGTTGTTCTGTTTTGCAAAAGCTCAACACTATCTTATACCAGGAGCAGTGACAGATTGTGGTGATAAAGCACTGTCAGAGCTTTTATTGTGAGAGAGTCCTTCCTCATGTTTTTATGGAACCTAAACACATATTTGGCAGTCCCTGGCCTGTCTTCACAGATAGCATTTTTATTCTCCTTAGGCTTATGATAACACTAAGCAGTAAAAGCAGCCCATCATAGAACAAAGGTTAATTAACACACCAGATGGAGAGAGACACCTGTTGAAATATTCTACTGATTCTTGGCCAAAGCCCAGGCACATTAAAAGGTCTTGCCAGAGTTCCAGCCAGCGCTGGACTCACGACACCTACCGCAAGGGTGAATATACATACAGTTAGTAACTGTACTGGAGTATGTGACACATTATACCAGGACATGTTATTGTGCAGGAGATGGAGCAGCTAGGTGTACTAGAGGATGTCTTGCTGCCCCATCCAAGGATCTTTCATCTGATTTGAATGATTAAATGAAAATGCCCTCTGAAGTCATTTTCTTGTCATGTCCAGATATGAATAGATACAATTAATATTAAGCTCATCCCTTCCAAAACTATTAAAAATAGTGACTGGCTGAGGCTTCTAGGCTAACCTAGTCATCCAGACTCCCTCTGAAGCCAAAAGAGACAGAAAGATACCTCCCAAGAAAAATTCATCCCTTTTCTGGCAGACACCTATTAATTATATGAGATGAGATCCCAGTTAACCTTCTTCCAGTGCTTCTCACTGAACTATAGAAGAACCACAGGCATAAACATTTGTCTAGAAGAAAGATTCATTAACCACCAATAAATTTAGATATTATATTTATTCTTTTAAATTGTATTAAAAGCATCAATACTGGCTTCTAACATGAAAAAGATTAATAGGAACTAAATGGTTTTGTTTGGCCAGTTTAGTGCTTCCAACATCAAAAAGATTAGAAGGAATTAAATAGTTTTGTTTAGTTGCTGCAAACATCTGTGTAGCACAGAGAAATAGAGGCATCCTTAAGCAAAACATATCTGAGAAAGGACAATACTTAGATTCTTGTTAAAATGCACAAAATTATTGAAAACTATTAATGATTCAATCTGATGTTAAATGGAATTGTCTTATGACTTCTTTATTTTGCTTTGTCTGGACTACCGCCGTGGATTTTCCTTATGTTTTCTGTGTTAATTAGAAAGCAAACCCATGCCTAGAGGTCCATTTTATTGCCCCAGTGGAAGTAAAGGAACTGAAAAATAATCAAAAAAGAGAAAAAGAGTCAAAAATTCTAAAGAAAAAATAATAATTTGGAAAAACTGTGGTTTGAAATGCTTGTTCCAGATAACTTCAAATAAAATATCATGTGTTAAAAGTGATCTGCTTTTGATTTATAATTGCTTCAATAAAAGGACAATTAGTTATAAATATATTTCCAGAATTTAGTGCATTAGAGCCATACAGGATGTCCAAAACCAAATACCAAACAATTAGAAAATGCTTTGCACTGATATATTATGCAATTATTTTAATATCTATAGCAGATAAAAATACAACAAATGCAGCTAATTGCTTCTTTAATCTGTGCATTATTTTGAAGCACCATCTCCCCCCCACCCCGGTTGTTACTGGTTACCAAATATAAAAACTGACAACAGTTCAGTATGAGGCCCCCTGTTTTTTGAATTCCATTATGGAGAGATGCCACCACTAATGGCAATAAAGCTTTGCAGCACTTGATGATCTTGCTTATTTCCCCCTTGTGAGGTTTCCATCAGATTAGATATGCTAAAATGATTTCACCAGAAATATCAATAAATGAAGTTCAAATGAAATCAAATTTGTTTAATTGCTGGTTATTCCCCACTTTGTTTAACGGGAATTTGAGCAGTGTTGTAAGAAACTTCTGATCTGACTCTTTTCTATTTATTTATACATACAACTGTTTAAAGTTTAGAAAGGCATGTTAAATAACCTTTTGGCTACTTTCTCCAGCACCTACTTGTGGCAGGGGAAAGTGTGGGAGAAATCTCATTTTGTTAGGTACCAAACTTCTGGGTCCCATCCTTTTGAATAACTATAACCCCTAAGCTATTCTCCCTAATAGACTTTTACCTTACTGTTTTCACAGTTTCACTATGTTAAAAATAACAAGAACAGTTTATTTTAAAGAGGTATTAATAGTTTCAAATCATTCCCAACACAAGGCAAAATATAGTTTATTTTATAACAGCTTGATTTCTCCTTTCCTGTTAGAAACCATATTCAAATATCAAGTTATTCATGGTCATTGATTATCCCTTGCAAAGAGAGATACAAAGGCATTTGGATTTATACATAGTTTTGGCAATAATAATTTGAGTTATTGAAAATAATGTTTGCCAGAAAAATAATAAATTGAACTTATTGCACATTTGAAAGAAATAATTGCGTTTGAAATTTGTTTTTAGTTTTTAATGTTAATGTCTCAATTTGACAAATTTAAAACATTTTAATTACTTAATGGTACAATGCCTTTGTTCATGTCACTACATTACACCTTCGATAGTATGAAAGTTAGGAGACTGCTGAAAGTTTGATGTTTCAGTTGCAATGTTTTTTAATTGTATTTTAAAATAGTTTTGAGGTGGACATTTCCCATACGTATAAATTCAGAATTTTTTGTTCATCTCTTAAGTTCATAGCAAAGCCATATTTTATTGCATTTTATTGTACCTCTGTCTTTCATTTCAGTTATTTCATACAATAGGCAGGCTCTGGATTTATGCATAGAACACAGCATGAAAAAAGCATATTTTTCAAGTGTTGAATGACAGTGATATTCTTATCGTCCCCTGCTGCTACAATTAGATACCATTCCTGTGTAATCTAGAACGAAAACAAGTGAAAGCCACAAGCATTGTGATCATTGACCCTCTCCCAGGCTTGCCATTCCTATTCCAGGAAGTTCCCAAGCTAAAAAATAGCAGAAAAGTTTATTTCTAGTATTAGCAAGAATTGTTGTTTGTTCTTGCTTTTTTATGACTTCTTCCTGGCCCTGCAGTAATGGCAACTCCTAAATATTAAACTAAATGGATATTTGATCCTACCTGGCCATATACTTTCCTAAACACTGCTAAGACATGTTTCTTGCCTTTCACTGTCAACAGTAAATTATATATTTAGGTCATAAAAGAGAATCAGGATGGCACTATACAACATGGAACCAGTAACTAACGAATTCATCAAATTTGACATTCCCAAAGCACATTCTGTTGGCCATCAGAGGCTCAAGAATAGTTTGAAGAGGTTTCTCTAAGTGTGGTATCCTGCCACACACTGGATGGAGATAAATTTTTTAAGCAGCTTTCAGCTTGCTATCCTGCATGCTAAATAGTCCTCTGAAGACAAAAGCTTGACAATACTTGCTCCACATAGCTAGAGGGTAACTTAAATGATCAGTTTGCTTACTGGTTGCTTACATACTTCCTTTTCTCTGTCATCGTTTAGACTTGGGTCTTGTTTTCCTGAACCACATAGCTCAGAAATTAAGTGGAGGAGTTGCTTGGTAAAAATGAGACAGTCTGGGCTCATTTCAACTGTGAATTAAAATATAACAAGACTGAGGCTATGACAGCTCATTTTTTATTATTTTGTAACATTATGTAACTTACTAGAATTATCATCTTTTCTCCCCCTTTCCATTTTACAGACAGAAAATCCTTAAACAGCTTCATCTATACAACCTGTTTGACAGCTTTGCCTGGGAAAGTGTATGAATTTCCAATTAAGTCAGACCAGATTAATTTGCCTCTGCTATCATCAAAATGTGAAAATCAAATCAAGTATTTGACATATTGCAGCCTAGTGACACAATATACGAGCAAGCTGGTATGTAGCAGAATATTTGTTATCTAATAGACAGTTAAAGAAGATGATAACTAATAATACAGGTTACCAAGCAGGAACTCTTCTTTCCATTCCTCCCTGCATCTTTGGTCTGGAACAGCAGAAGAATATACCTTTGAAGTTGCTCTTTGAAACACCTTTTGAAAATGATGTAACTAAATGAGCTGCCTGCTTTATGCTAGGGCATAAGACCTGTTATTTTTACAGCTCTCAGGGTCTTGAGGAGCTATTGTCATCATTTAAACCTACTGGATTTCTACTGCTCAGTTCCTATCAGAATTCCATTGATAATGCCTTCAAAAAGTCAGACAACTGCCAGCAAAATAGGTACCCCAGTAAGCATCAGTACAATTGAAGCACTTTAGGGCTAACAGAGTCCATTGATAATGCCTTCAAAAAGTCAGACAACTGCCAGCAAAATAGGTACCCCAGTAAGCATCAGTACAATTGAAGCACTTTAGGGCCAACAGAGGCCCTGTCCCAGCTTCCGTAGTTTTAATGCACAGGAAATGAGAAACAATCTGTATTTTAGAAATGGAATTAGAAGCATTATTAACCTCAATAAAGTATCATGCAGAGACATAATCATTACTTGATATCTTTGCTTGAGACGTTGACATATAGCAACCAATTTCTTTTGAATTACCAGCTAGGTTACTTGTGTATTCTGTTTCTACTCTCTTTTAGGCAAAATTAGTCAGATTTGCCAATAAATATGGATTAAACTCTTTCTGTAACTGAATCTATTTTGTCTTGAAGTGATCACACAAGGAGTGTCCTTGTGTGCACACATAAGAGGGTGGAAAATGCTGACAGTTCAGTGGAGGCTAATGTTTGGGGGATAACAGATAATAGATACAAGAGAGGATGTATGGTGTGATTTTACCATAAAAAAGACATGGGTAAAGGCAGCTATATATTCAGGATTGCTTGCAGCATCTGTCAGAATACATCAAGGGAGTCTCTCCATTACGTCAAATCAGTTATTTCTCCATAATTCATCTGAAGTTCAACAAGAAGCAATTATGAATATTCCAATTTAGATGTTGCCTTTTAAGGAGGACCTCCATGTCAGAAGTTCTCATATGACAGATTTGATCATGGAAGAAAGCAAATGTGTATAAACAAGGACGTTAAGTTAGAGCACTCTAGCTATGTAGGTAGCCTATACTCACTTGCAGAAACAAAATATCTGGGTTCTACCTCACTCTCTCCCATTCACACAAAGCAAGAACCTATTTTTCTTATGCTTTCACTAGCTCTCCCCTTATTGAAAAGTTCTCATTACAAATAGTATTTACTAGATCTATGTCACTGCAAGTTTTCCAGAAAAAAATAGCTGATGGTATGGCTGGATGAACAAATTCATTGTTCAAAATCCATCAGTGTATCAAATGACAGAAAAAAAATATGGGTATTCTGTAACAGCAAAAAGGTGAAAAGGAAGAAAAAGGTATGTAAATTCAAAAAAGCTATGAGTTATATGACAACGACTGTAG
The DNA here is from genome assembly GCF_001431845.1 of Calidris pugnax. Classification (NCBI taxonomy): domain Eukaryota; kingdom Metazoa; phylum Chordata; class Aves; order Charadriiformes; family Scolopacidae; genus Calidris; species Calidris pugnax. The sequence continues at coordinate 4,710,877 of NW_015090859.1, read as the reverse complement.
TACATGTATCACATAGTGATGGTGGCACCTGCCATTTATAGATACAGGTAAGCTGAGTGAATGATGAACTTTAATTCCCACAGAGAAAGCCTTTCCTTTGGCTGCAAGTCAGAGATGAAAGCGGTCTTAAGCTAAGAGTGTTTCAGATAATCTCTTAGACCACAGGATACTCCAGACAACAATTTGGAATTTTCAAAGATATTAGTAAAAGACATTTATTAAATCAAGAAAGGGAAAGAATCAGCGAAAAGCTAAGCCAGGCAAAAGGATCCAAGATGTGTCATTGAAGAAGGCTTTCAGTAAAGATTTCAGTAAAGATTTTTTTTCTGAGCAGATGTATAGTTTGTGCCACTGCAGAAGGTATTGCAGTAGTAGATAGTATTTTCAAGCAGAGTTTAATTGTAGGCCTTGGTTTCAGAGACTTGTATGTTTGCATGATTAACAGCTGGATAACTGGAGCACATACTATGACATGAACTTGTGCTGCCTTTAACAATACCACTTGTACATACTTCTTGTTAAGAGTAGTTGCTATGGAGCTGTGCAAGAGCATGACACTCTCAGTGGACCTTGGTGTGCCATCTAGAAAGTTTATCAATGCACAAGTAAAAGGCTGATACCTTTGTCCACTTGTCAGAATGCTATAAGGATGTGAAGAACATTGAGGCTGGAGAACCTCACCACAGACGGGATGCCGTGATCTACAAGAAAGGGCTTGTCTGATGTTACAGCCGCCAGGATTCCCAGCACTGAAAGGGACGTAATATTGCTAACATCTCTATAATTCCATCCTTTATTCAATGAACCACTTAACCAACCTTGAATGTCAGTGTCTTTCTTACTGAGATCCTGAAAGAATCATCATCTCCCCTGTGCAAAACAAAATGTCAGCGCCTCAAGACTAAACAGGGAATAGATATTTCTGATATGGAAATGAAAGGTCAATAAATTAAAAGTAACTAAAGTTGGTAACAAACTCACTAAACAAACTGCTAGTTATTACTTTAAATATTCAAGCTCAGACTTGCTGTAAGATAACTGAATTAAACTGGTGTGTTATTCTGTTATATTGGTAAAGTGATTACATATAGACAAAGCCCCAGAGCCCTAAGTTTTGTAACCTTTGTCATTCCTTCATACTAACTGGCTATGTAATGGAGTACTGGAATAAATGAAAAGTGTCAGATCCATCTATTTGTTAGATGATGCATGTTTTACAACTAAAACTAAAATATATGTTAGGGGGAAAAAACTCCTCTGATTTTTATGTGAAAGTCGAAAAATGTTCCCTTTCCTCAGTAGAGAACAGAATAGAACTGAAATATTTTTTGAAGAGGATTATACATGTATCGTTCCTTTGTACTTGGCACTGGTGAGGCCACACCTTGAGTACTGTGTTCGGTTTTGGACCCCTCACCACAAGAAAGACACTGAGGTGCTGGAGTGTGTCCAAAGAAGAGCAAGGAAGCTGGTGAAAGGTCCAGAGAAAAAGTCTTACAAGAAGTAACTGAGGGAACTGGAGTTGTTTAGCCCGGAAAAAAAGAGACTCAGAGGAGATCTTATTGCTCTCTACAACTACCTGAAAAGAGGTTGTAGCGACGGGTGTTGTTTTTTTCTCCTAAATGGCAGGTGATCGGATGAGAGGAAACAGCCTCAGGTTGTGCCAGGAGAGGTTTAGATTTAAACTAAAGTTGCTGGGGAAAGGAAACCTCAATCCATCCCACTCCTACAAGTTTGATGCCAATGAAGCAAGAAATGCTTAGAGCCTGGAGAAGGATCACAGGTCAACAAGAAAACACCTAAGTGCAGCACAAAGGAATTCCCACCCCTCCAGCCAGTAAGTTAGCTTCATCAGGGGCCTAATTTAAATGCCCTTATGCAAATGCATGTAATACGGGGAATAAACAAGAGGAGTTAGAGATGTACACATGCCTGTAGGGCTATGATCGTATTGAAAAGTTGTGGCAGTCCAGTGAAGTTCCTACTGACTGGAAAAGGGGAAACATAACCCCCATTTTTAAAAAAAAGAAAAAAGGAACACCCAGGGAACCACAGGCCACTCAGTCTCACCTCTGTGTCCAGCAAGATCATGGAGCAGATCCTCCTGGAGACTCCGTTAACGCACATGGAAAATATGGAGGTGATCAATGAGAGCCTGTGGTGGTGTGCTCTCCCTGTTTCCCCCCACCCACTGGCTCCTGCTCGGGCCTTGGTCACCATGGCCATCACAACATCACTTGCAATAACTTGCACCTGGACTTTGGGGATGGCTGGCAACATACCCAGAATACTGTCTGGAGTGGGGACTTAGAGATTTTGTTCCCATGAGAATATAACTATGTGGCAAATAAGGGCACGGACACTGCCAAGTGATGAAGCGAAGACTATTAATGTTTTATTTTTACAGCATATATAGTTTCTCTCTTTTGATCACGTGCTGTGCTCTCTATACAGATAGGTTGTGGGGCCTGTCCACACGCCGTTGTGAGCAATACAGTTGGCTACATAGAAGTGTTCATGCGCCCAGGCCAATTAGTCATTATTATTTGTTTTGTTATTTTGTTATCTATTTTGCTGGCTTGCTATCTATATTGTTGTCTTCACATTACCACACAAGGACATTGTTTACTCTTCTCAAGGCTTCCTTCCCATCACTGCAAGAACACCTGCCGAGCTCTCACTCAGCAGAGTGTCTCCACAATTCCTTACTCCACACATGACTATAGGTCAATTATCTTACTGTATAAATAGTGTACAGCCCAAGAGCCCCTTTGAGCTCTCCTGTATGGCAGCGGGCTGCACACCAGGATCTCCCCTTTTGTGAGGATGGTCACTTAAGGTTCAACTCCTTGAGGCTGAGACACTCCTTGCTGCAACAGATTCTTGGTAAGTGACTAATAGCATGCTAAACTTTGAAATCTTAGCTAAGTAATATAAAGGGCTGATTGCGCATATATAATCCTTTAGACATAAACCGTTGACCAAGTCTGGGACTAGGATTGGATCCAGCTGCACCTAGACTCCTCTCTGAGAAGGAGTTTAGAAAGCAAGGGGGTCCTTTCTGGACCTCGTGACTCAACGGGGGGGTCTCTCTGACAGCTTGTCTGACCCTGTCCTCTGTGCAGTAAATAATAGAGTGTACCTTGACATCGAATCTCATAAAACATATTGCATTTAATACTGGTTTTATCGTACTTACTACTGATTTTGTTAAATCACTGTTTCACCTTAATAAATATTTCACTGCTTCACTCTAACTAGTGAAGTTAATCACTCCGTCTGCAACAGTCACCATGGTTTTGCTAAAGGCAAATTGTGCCTGACAAATTTGGTGGCCTTCTACTACAGGGTTATAGCATTGGTGAATAAGGCAAGAGCAACTGACACCATCCTCCCTGACTTCTGAAAAATGTTTGTCCCTAACTTGGAGGCACATGGATTTGACAGATGCACCACTTGGTGGATAAGGAATTGGATGGATAGTCACACGCAAAGAGTTGCAGTCAACCACTTGATGTCCAAGTGACAACCAGTGACAAGTGGAATTTCTCAGGGGTTAGTATGTGGACCGTTGCTTTTTAACATCTTTGTTGATGACATGGACAGTGGGAATGAGTGCACCCTCAGCAAGCCTGTGGTTGACACACTGGAAGGAAGGGACGCTGTCCAGAGGGACCCTGAGCCTTTAGAGGTGGGCTCATGCCAGCCTCATGAAGTTCAACAACCCAAGTGCACCTGTGTCATGGCAATCCCAACCATAAATACAGGCTGGGTGGAGAATGGATTGAGAGCATCCCTGAAGAGACAGTGGGAATGAGTGCACCCTCAGCAAGTCTGTGGTTGACACACTGGAAGGAAGGGACGCTGTCCAGAGGGACCCTGAGCCTTTAGAGGTGGGCTCATGCCAGCCTCATGAAGTTCAACAACCCAAGTGCACCTGTGTCATGGCAATCCCAACCATAAATACAGGCTGGGTGGAGAATGGATTGAGAGCATCCCTGAAGAGAAGAACTTGGGAGTGTTGGTGGATGAGAAGCTCAACATGAGCTGGTGATACGGACTCACAGACCAGAAAGCCAGCCGCATCCTGGGCTGCTACAAAAGAAACGTGGCCAGCAGGTCAAGGGAAGTGATTCTGCCCCTCCACTCTGCTCTGGTGAGACCCCACCCGGAGTAATGTTGCCAGCTCTGGAGCACCCAACATAAGAAGGATGTGGACCAGAGGAGGGAGACAAAAAATGACCAGAGGGCTGCAGCACCTATCCTACGAAGACAGACTGAGAGAACTGAGGTTGTTCAACCTGGAGAAGAGAAGGTTCTGAGGAAACTGTATAGAAACCTTACATTGCCTAAAGGGGACCTACATGAAAGATGGGGAGGGACTGCTTATCAGGGAGTGGAGCATTAGGATGAGGGATAACGGTTTTAAACTGAAAGAGGGTGGATTTAGATTAGATATTGGGAAGAAATTAAAGACACGGGAACAGGCAGTCCAGAGAAGCTGTGGATGCCCCATCTCTGAAAGTGTTCCTGGCCAGGATGGATGGGGCTTTGAGTAACCTTGTCTAGTGGGAGGTGTCCCTGCCCATGACAGGGGGGTTGGAACCAGGTGATCTTTAAGGTCCCTTCCAACTCTAGCCATGCTATGATTCGATGATTAGGAAAATTTCTTCACCAAAAGGGTTGTCAAACATTGGAACAAGCTACCCAGGGTAGTGGTGGAATCAGCATCCATGGAGGTATTTAAAAGACGTGTAAATGTGGCACTTAGGAACATGGTTTAGTGGTGGACTTGGCAGAGTTAGGCTGCCAGTTAGACTTGATGATTTTAAAGGTCTTTTCCAACTTAAATGATTCTATGCTTCTATGATTCTAAAAAGGGTGGCAGCTAGTTGGTTTTCTGTGTTCTACTTTCTTGTTCAAAAACTTTTTGTTTTATCTTCCATTCTGAACAAAATTTGTTGTTTTCTATTGATTTCTTTCATACTTTTCTTCTACGAAAAAGGATGTTTTAAACTATATCATTTTGCACTGATAATCCAGAGCATGATTTTCTTAACCAACAGGTATGATGAAAAATTTACTCAGTAAAAAAATCCCATTCTGTAAGTGAGATTATTCCTGTAACTGCTTTGACATTAAGAACATAGCCATTATAAGCTAATGATTACTAGAAATTCATTTTTGTAGATTTGTAGGTCTTCAGAAATAAAGGAAGAGGTGGAAAATCAAACTCCTTTCCTGTCTACAAACCAACAAACCAACAAACAAATAATCTTTTCCTTTCCTGTAGATATGAAATGAGTAACAAAAATAATATTTTCTTCTTCTGTCTCTGTGCCTTCAGTCAATTTTTCAGGGCCAGGCCAACACACTCCACAGACACTGCCAGTTTAAACTGACCTAGTTCCTGGAAAAGAGAGCCATTGTTTTTCAATGTTCCAATGGTAGGCAAGTGAGGGACCTATAACACAGCTTCTTTTGACAAACAATGCACTGGGGGGAAAAATAAAAAGAAAAATCTGAAATAAAAGATTCTGTCAAAAAAATATTGAACTTAATTATTCTTTTTCAGGACTTTATTAAAACAAATTTAAAACTTCAACCAGCTTCTTTCATCTACAGAAAAGCGAGTATTTCTGAAATTAAAAAATAAAGCCCTTAATAATTTGTAAAATATTTTTGATGTAGTAATTAGGCCTCTGGTTTTTGTCTGCTGAATTAATAAATAAATAAATAAACACATCAAATTCTTGACATAAGTATGATTTGTGTCAATCATGCAAATTGTATAAAGCTTCGAGATCAGATCTTGTCAGCTTTGGTCCAGAGATGTTACAATGTCTTCTAAATATTCTTCATCCACTAGTATGAATGTATCAAAGAATTAGCAATATTAGGGTTTTAAAATTATTTACAAAGTTGCACGCAAAATTCCAATATCAGTTAGGTTTTAAAATTTTATTTTAAGAATACTTTTTAAATTTTCTGAATTTTATGTACCTCCTAAAACTTCAAATCATAGTATCAAAATCTTATACATCCTAAAATTCTTTTTTATGTAAAAATTTTCTATATGATGTACGGAAGTATTACAAGTTCTATTTTACAGTGGAGAATGAAAACCCTTTCAAAGTAGAAGAAAGCCTTTGATAATTCACAGAAATACACTCAACTCCTTTGGAACTTTAATCCTTATAATTAATGACACATTCTTTCCTTAAACTTTTTAATATGTTTTGCGTAGTCATCCAAGCAATTAATTTGATACATAAGAAGGGCCAGCCCATCTCTCAAGAGTCTGGCAATCAAGGGAAAAAGTACCCAGTCTGAATGTCGCACAGGGAAAACATCATGACCAAATGATTTCTGTATGCATAAATATTGTGGAAATTAGATTTCCGGACTCTGGATGTTCAATGGAAAAGCTCCTCTACATAAGCTTCTCCAGAGGACATTTCATTATAAAATCGTTTACACAAGACTAGCATGTATTCTGGATACAGATACTGTCCAACAGATTTTAGGATCCTAAAAAGCAGACATTTCTTAACACCCAGAATGAAGTCTGTTCATAATTACAGACATCTACAAATTAAAAAATCAAAATAAAAACATGAAAAACCTACTCCCCAAAACTTGGCTATTGTGTGTAAACAGGACAACTGACAACTGTGTCTGTTCACATATATATAGTTCACTTCCAATGCTCACAGCTCAGGTATACCAGATTCATTGTGCCTATTTGTTAGAAGATACATATACATTATATGAATAAAGTATACAGGCCCTAAATCTTCATATTAATCCACTTTATTAATTCATACAACAGATTTTCCATTGATAAGCAAATCTTTGTGCACATGCTTCAGGCTGAACTTTCGTTTAACAAATCCTTTGTTAGGTTGTATTTTGTCTAAAACCAAGTTCACAATAAAGATTCAAAATAAACTGCAGTTTTGAGGACCATTTGTAGATCCCATGTTTAACGAAAAAAGCTGAGGCTGAGTCATGACTAGCTTTGGTAGCACCATATGAGATACAGCTCTAGCTCTTTTCATTTTGATACGTAGCCTAGTTTAATCATTTTTCAGTTGCTGCAGAATTTATGAATTCAAATCTTATGTTTTTGCCATTTTTGAAACACGCCATTTTAAGATATAGGCCAACCTACCAGAGACAGTGCAATTTACAATATCAAGACAGTTGATAGACTTAACTGACAATTATTTTGTTTTCTGTATTAAGCATTCCTCTCTGTGGTTTATGATAGTACATAGAAATATGTTGAAAAAAGAAAGAGAACAAAGAAAAAAAATGGTGAAGAAAGTAAAGAGATGCAGAAAAGGATTCTAATTTTTCAGTGAATGAACAAAACCCTGGAAGCTTTGATTGGGCCCAATTGCCATGATGCCTCCTGCTCTCTTTTAACTTGGGGACTGTGTTTTAACTTTCAGAGAGGGTCAGGTCACCCTTCCTGGGGAGAACAGTGGAGACAGGATCCATCTGCCCTACAGCTCTTACAGGCTGTTGAGCTTGAGACCAATTAATTCTTTTTTGATTTAAGGCTGCTGGGTTTTTTTGGGTGAAAATCCAGACCAACTAGGCTCTAGAACTTCATATAACATCCATAAAACTACAACAAAATGTAAACCAGAAAATTTTAACCCAGTGTATTTGACACCACGCTTTAATCCTTTCAGAGTTCCACACTTGAAATGCTTTGCAAAGTGCAGAAAAGTGTGAAGTTAAGCTGAGGTTTTTCTAACTGATACCAAAAAACACTTGAGAATGAAATGTTTTTATGAATTACAGTGACAAAATGCACAACAGCTGAACATATGTTAATTTAATGAATGTCATCATCTATGACTGGAAGTAATCAGTATTAATCTTGATGAAATATAAGAAAGTATTAAAGGAGATCACATTTGTGAGAGCATGTTCAGTGATAAAAAGATGAAAGGACGCACAATATTTTCACCTTTTTGCTCTGGCTTTCTGCTTAATTTCTTTTCCCAGAAATGTTTTGTTACTACACTACAAAATAGAACTAAATCCATCTGTACACCCCTGAGAACGTATCTATACTTTATTTCCTCTTAGACCTTTTCCTTAAAGTATCAGTTAAAGATGGCAGAATGTACACTTACTCTCAATAAAATTGACATTATTATGCTAATGATTTTCTTACACTATTCAATCAATAATTTTATTATTTAGAGTGTTTTAAATCACCTCTTCTCCATATCCTTCAAAAAAGACTGTGTACTACCACCTAAAGTTCTCTGGAAGCAAAAGTAACAATGTACATAACTGAATCCTTCATGTACACCAAAAGAAGACTTTTCAAATCTGTAGACAATAATGGAAACACTTCAAAAGAAAACATAGAAAATTTTATCTCTACAAATTTAATGAAAAAAAGAATTACTCTAACACCATGTATCAGTAGGAACATGCAGAACTAATGTCACTGTGAATAACACTGTTGGAAAACAATTAACCTATGAAGCAATATCTTGCAAAGTCTTCTGCTCAAGCACTTGAAGTTCTGATGCAAATCTCAGAACACAAAAAATTCTGATTATTCAGTGTTGACTAATACATTATCACTGTTTACCATAACATACCTTTGCTTTTCATGCAGACTAACACAAATTATCTAGCTTTCCAAAGCCTGTATTTTGATTTTATATTGAGCTTCTTATTAACCACAATCAAATATGCAAAGTCATATTCTAAATTTGTACCTTTTTTCCTCAATGACTGTTATTTTCCCATTAGTCATATTGGTATAATCAAGAATTTGTCAAATTATGTTTTGATTAATGATTTTTTTCTGCTATACTTAATAAGCACACAATGACAATCACCACTGAGAGAAACCTTCTCCCATCTGGGTTTTCATATTATAAAGAATGAATGTGTTATTAACTGGCAACAATTTTCCTCAGAAACGAAAAGATATTATGAACCACAGTCAGAAAGTATGTATAATGACTGTTTGCATGTTTAAACACAAGTGGGTACTTTGCAGCATCATTTTATGGTTGTTAGCATAACTCTGAAGACAGTCTTCCAGTAGTCTCTGAACATATGTTTCAGGAACTGGCAGCAGTAGTGGCATTTCTTGAAATAGTTCTTTTAAAAAAGAGCAAGTTCAATTTTAAAGATACAGAGTCCTTTCATATTCCTGTCTAACATGTTTACAGGAAATAAAGTGGGATTGGAAAATGCAATTAGAAAGTTCTTTCACACCCTTCTTAACTTCTTTGGCTTAAAAAAAGAAGATAATATTATTAAAGAGCTACTGCAGTAAATAATAGATTCAAAGCAAGTACGAAGTGTAGGAGTATTTACACATCAGAATAGATTAATTTCTAGAAAGGATATTGCAAGTGGAAGGAAAAAAGCATTACATAAATTGGGAAGTAAGAAATTTAAGTCCAAATTCAGAGCTAAACAGAAAGTTACAGAAAATGAAAGTGTCTAATTTTCTTGATGATATCCAAAACATTGTTAAAGCTAATAATAAGATTCAAACGAGAACTGCGATCAAGATAAAATGAGAATATACAGACATTTCGCTTTTGCTACCCAAAAGTTCAGTTCAGTTCATTCACAACAGAAGGTGAACGTTTTGCTGTTGTAACCATAGTCTATTGAGATATTTGAGCTTTCACCTAGTGACTCTTGTCTAATTAAGGTGTTTTTACCAGCCAGCCTTGCTCTTCCCAACCAAATTCTGTATATCCTGAATGTTTGCTTCTGTCTGATGAACAGATTTGTGGCCTAATGGCAGTGAATACTGTTTCTTCTTTCCCATGCCTGACATCACCCTCTCATCTGAATCCAATCTATCCTACGATGTGAGCTTTACCAGACATACATGTGGGTGTCATCTATGTTTATACAGCTACTTTATTCCTTTGTAGGTTTGTACTATCGCTGAGACTAATGGTTTATTGTTCCAGCTCTTTCTGTTTTGCTGCCACCTCTGCATGTGCACATACACAAGAGACTCAGACCAGGGAACTGATTTCTCTCTTAGCAAAAATGAATGGGTTTTTGTTAGTTTGGTTTTTTCCCATCTGTATTTTGTTGCCTTAATGAGCAAATGAATATACTAATGTAAGGGAAGAGGAGGATCAAAGAGCCAAAGGTATAGGAGAGGAAGAAAAAGCCATTTCCTTCTAGAATGTACTGGATCTAGAAGGGCACTGAGATAGAATTGCTGTGTGAACCTAATTTTGCTGTTTGGAATTGGTTTTCCTGTTCTCTTCTAAAAAATCTAGTCAGCAGAAGGAAGTAATAAGTAATATAGCAAGAGGGAACTGAATCAAACCAATAATAATAGTGTTTCAGTATGCAAAAGCTACAAGTTACATGATTTGAAGTTGATCAGTCAACCTTCTGATGAGTTTGAATGTCATATCATGTCCTACTTTCCCACAGAATGTGAGTCTAATTCAGTCCATGGAATGGGCAACACAAGATTTTCTTAGTTGATTAAATGCCCCAAGGACGCAGTCCACCATGGCAAAGTAATACGAGAGTATTTAAAATTAGGAAAATGAAGAAGAGGAATTAAATTCAGATCTTATCTGCAATACTTTCACACATTGTATTCCTAGATAAAATGTAAACTTTTCAAAAAAACAGAAAGCACAAAATAAAATATATTAAAACCAGAATTTGACATCACAAAGGAACAAGTGACCTGTAATACCATATATTCTTAGACATTAGGCATATTCAGGATTGAAAGGCCATCTGTTGTCAAGCAACCAGTCTCCATCTCATTATTTTCAATTACTGCAACTCCCATGTTTAATCAATCCCAGGGTACTTAACTATAATACTAATTGACCTGATAACATAGTATTAACATTAATGAGCAACAAATCATTCTAGAGGACACGAGTAAAACAAATAAGAAGTTCTGTGTTACAGTAAATAGGTCTTGATGGGAAGGGCAAATCTGAAATAAGAGTGGGAATATGGTGAGTAAATTCATAGTGCTGCTGTGTCAGTAAAAGAATTCTCCCTCCCTTAGCAAAATAAAATGGTATACATAAAAAAGATTTGATTGTTCAATGCACTGTATCATGTTGACGCCTTTTCATATCAGGAAGAATCCATTTAAAAAGGAAGACCTGAGACCTATGCCCCAAAATATTGTCACTTACTGAACTTTTTAAACTGCATTGGCAATAATTGGCCATTTCCCTTCTAGCTGTTCAGTGAAAAAATGCTTGCGTCTCTAAGGAACTCTGCTAAAATGAATTACAATCTGCTTGATCACAAGACTCTCAGACCACATCTTGGTTATCATCCACTTATTGTGTCCCACTAAGTTCATATTTCCTTTATTAACAATTGCACAAAAAGAACAACAGCCTTGTAATTCAAAGACAAATATGTACAAAGTTCTTCAGGCAGAATGCAATAGAATTTATAATAAAATCACTTAATGCAATTACTATTTGCAAAATAAAATGCTTCAGAAAAGTTAAATTCAAACCAATAAAAGTTGTATATTTCTTGTCATTTCTAGATATGCTTACTATATATGTTTTGTAAAGTTTTGTTTCTAAACTCTGCTTAAATAGAAAACTGAAAATAACACACGGAAGAATACATTTCACCCAACTAAATGAAGATATTCCTCACTGAAACTGGGAAGCAAGAGTGAATTATGGAAGGATATGACCTTGAATTCCTATTCACAGAGAAGTTCTCTATTTAAATATTGAATTCAAACATCTGTTTAAGCGTATTCTGCTGTCAGTCTGTCTACCTGAATGCACACTTCATGAGCAGCTTTATGAGAACTTAAAACATTGGCACAGTCTATTCTGCACAGTTAGTCCTTCTGGATGAGAAAAAGGAAAGAAGAAATCAAATAAAGTTAGGCTAAAAGAGATTTTGAAAGTTTAATCAATTTTTTTTTTCCCCAAGACAGGATCACCTCTTCCTAACGCATTCTTGACAAATGCCTGTTTTATCCTTTCTTAAATCCCTAAGGATTCCAGCATTCTGGCTAGGCAATACATTTGAATTCTTAATCATCCTTAAAATTAGCAAGTTTTCCCCTGTGTGTAATTTAAACATTCTTTACTGCAGTTTAAACTCATTACTTCTCTTACACCAGGAAGTATAGAAAAGATTTTCCCTTTATCTTTTCAGCAAGTTTTCTGGTGTGAGAACCCTTCTTTTCCCACCAACAGTTTTTTTTTTTTTTTTTTCAAATATTTGAGTCTTTCTGAATATGTAAACTTATGACTCTTTCTTCCCTTACCCTTTTCAGCCTCAGAAGCACAGACCCATCTGCTTCTGAGCTGCAGTTTTACTTTTCCAGTGTCTCACCTATCTCTTGCAAGATGCACCACAATCCTGCTCATGATATTAAAAAAAATAAATATCTCAACCTTGGTCCTGATGAAAAACAATATGAAAAAAGTTGAGCAGTTTTTCTCAACTGCTTGATATTAATTTGCATCTGATTAAAAAGTTTTAGTTCACTGAAGGAGGGAAAAGGGGATAGAGACGTGGTTTTACTTTAAGAAGTTATATTTTGATTATCTGAATATCTGAATGGCTTTTGAGATCATCATTGATTGTTAGTCAGTGGGAGTCTTTCCATTAACACCAGTAAGGATTTCAATCAGATTCTTAGAATTATAAAACCCCAAAGTACATAATTCTCATTATGTCAGTGCATGTTAGATGCCTAGCATCTGTGCGTGTTGCTGCAAAACCTGTCTTTTAGCACTTATTAATTCAAAGACTGCTGATGAAAAACATCAGCTTGTCCTATCAAAAATAGGATTAATGTGCCATTTTCACAACTTTTTAAAAGCACAGAATATAATATATATACAATTAACATGATTTTTACAGCAGAAGCAGCAAAAGTAACAATCTGTACACACCAGATGCTGGCATCTTAGAAGAGCACACGTTGATTTCAAATGTTTGATGTCTCATGTCATTTAGAAAGCATGAGATCTGGATGAACAGCCCTCTCCAAGCTTTTGACATACTCTGATAACCAATCTGTTCTCTTGGACTTAGTTGGTGTGCACAGGATAGATGTACCAACCACATTAATGAAGTACTGTAAATTTTAATTTAGTGTCTGCAGTATAAATAAGTTTGTTCAGAAGCAATCTAACTTACAGGTCACCATATCAATAACTGAAAGGTGCTTTCCAATGACTACACAGGCTACGTTTATCAAACAATCTGTCAACAGTTCCACTATTCCTCCTAGATTTTTCACAAAACTTATATCATTCTGACTATTACTGCATGTCTGACTTCCTATTTTTATTTTCAGGGACTAGCCCAAGCAAGATGAAGGTGCCAAACTGATGACATACACCCAGGATCAGTGAACAGCAGAGCACGTATCTATTATTTCCATTACTCTCTGGATCTCTAAGACCCTAGACAACCCCAGTTGCTCTCACAACTTTTTCTCCAACTCTCTAACTTGTTCTGTGAAAAATGCCTTTTTTTACTACATTGAGTTTGCTTGCATTCAGAGGTTTGTCTTCTGCAATTTTATATCTTTATCTTTGAGTAAAGTTGTATATTGTTGCCCTCCTTTTATATGACATCTGCACTTATCTCACATTCTTATGAAACAAGGGTTTTCCATAGTCCATTGAACTAGAAATGTCCATGTCTTCATATTTCATATTTTGTTTTCCTGTTAAAATTTCCCCCTCTCGAAAAGTATACGCCTGACTCATTGACACTGACTTATTCTAGAGGCCCAAGGAAATTTCACATGATATTGAAGAATTTTGTAAAAGTCTTTGAAACATGTCTATGAATGACTTCATTGCTGTAAGGCACCCTGATTTGGAGAGGACACAGACTAAGAAACAGTATTATTGTCCTCTCCAAGATTAAGTAACAGTTGTCAAGTCATTAAGTGATTGTCAGTTTCCAACATTCAGGTGTGTGTGCTCAAGGATGACAGAAAAAAAAAAAAGTTATATATGCACTACATCTTCTAGCTGATGATTTTAACGTCATCCAAAATTATAAATTTTAATAGTTTAGCATGCTTTGTGCCTAATCCCATTTTACTGGTTGTGACACTGAGGTGTATGAAGGATAAATTATTTTTTCATTTTCTTCTCTCCCTCTGTTTTATGTATATAGACCTGATATAAAATATAGTTGAAAAATGAATATAATACCTTGATTATACAGTTAGGCTGGGAATGAGGGACACACATGACACTTTCTAGCCCATGATGTGCTTCAGATGTTACTACAAGTACTTGTGAAGAATAACAACATCTCTGATATTTTTCTAGAAATTATCTTTTCTCTGAAATCAATTTTGCATACCAGCTAAGGATATATAATTTTAAGCACTATTTTTTAGTAGTAAAAATCAGAATTAGTTATATACTTAGGAAAAAACCAAACACACCTACGGAAGTATATTTATTTTAGAAAGAACAAACAATATTATAAATATTCTTAACAAGTAAATGAGTCGGCAGTTCCAAATTGAATATTTCCACCTCAAATGTCTGTCTGACTTGTCATTTACAAATAGAATATGACAAGATGTGTTTGATCTGAGTATTTGACGTCAAAGGAAGATGCTGTATTTAGTGTAGGTATCTTATTTCTTGCTGTTTTTGGAAATCAGGTTCTTCATTGTATATGTGAAAGAAAATAAGTTAAGGTTTTAAGAACATGTAAAGAATATCAAAAGTGTAACAAAATGTTTTTACTCAGTACTGGAGAAGTATTTTTTTATTGTTTCAATTTTAAAATTAACAGATATTCAGAGTCGTTAGGCAAAACAATTTGAAAAGAACTTCCTAGTGGCTTTCTCTTTTTTTACTGACAAGTCAGACAGTCAAAAAACTGCCAGACTGGTCAGGATTGTGGTGTGTTATTGACTGATTAGCAGGAAGATATTTCAAATTACTTCTGTTTATTTAACTGGCTTGTCCACTTGAGATTATGGCAATGATTTTGAAATCTCCTGGACAGCAGACTAAGGTAAAGCAAGTAGCTCAATGACTTAAATGGGATTATCTGCAAACCATAAAGAAAAAGAAGTAAAGGAAATAAATATATTTCAGGTTTATGAACATCAAAGCACATATGCATACATTTAATAACATCAAACATAAAGATGTGGGTTCTGTAGTACTTATGTGACTTTTTATGTCTATCAAAAGCACCAGCAAACTTCCACAATTTACTTTATGTATGCCTAATGACAGAGCTTCTGTAGGACTTCTTTTTTCTTTTTATGTCTATTTTTATAGAGAAATATTGAAAGATATATTTAGTTGTTCAAAAACAATAAACAAAAGTGACTAACAACCTAAGAATTCAGCAGAACTGCCTACCCTAATAAACAAAGAAAGCTTTCAATCTGAATGTACATAACTAACTTTTAATTTATTCTTTTTAAACATCTATCATTCTTCAGTTTATAACAAATTTTTATATTTTTTAATCAACTTGCTGAAATTACTGATACAGAATGATCTGAATGCACAAATTCATACTAAGATTTTCTTCCTTATATTTGTGAAGTTTAAAGTAGCTGCCTTGAAAAATATTTGCCAACTTAATAAGAGAAAATACATTATGGAGAAAGTCTTCCCTTAATAATTTTATAACTTTTTTAAAGTGGTATCTTGTTTCCGAAATTTTCAACTAAGATAATTTCATTGCCATGCCAGCACATCAAAAAATTGGTAAAATGCCTCAGCCATTATCTAAATGCAATACTTATATGGACAGTGATTATAAGAGCCTACTCAGTTGTCACCTAGAAGGTACATTAATCAAAATTGTATATTCTGATTAATAACAAATATGATTATCTTTTCCTTTAGTTCTCATACGAACAAGTCAAGAATCTTAAAACCCAATCCTTTCAGAACAAAAGCTGAACTATTCAGATCAATAAATATAATGTCACAGAATCACAGAATCAACATGATTGGAAGGGGCCTATGAGACTGAGTCCAACCTCCAAAAAAAAACAAACCAAAACCAAAAAACCAAAAACCCACAACAAAACGAAAACAACAAAAAAAACCCCACAACACCCCACCACATCACACCCACCCACAAACCAATAATCTTGGGCACTAGAGCATGCCCTGAAGAGCTATGTGTACACATTTCATAAATACCTCCAGGGATGGTGACTCCATCACCTCCCTGGGCAGGCTGTTCCAGTGCCTGACCACCCTCTCAGTAAAGTCATCTAATCTAAACCTCCCCTGCTGCAACTTCAGACCATTTCCTCTGGTCCTGTCATTATTCCCTTGGGAGAAGAGGCCAACACCCACCTCTCTACAACGCTGCAGCACTTCAATGTCCTTCCTGTAGTGAGGGGCCCAGAACTGAACACAGTATTGAAGGTGAGGCCTCACCAGTGCTGAGTACAGAGGCACGATGACTTCCCTACTCATGTATTCCACGAGTATTCCGTATATTCCATATATATATTCCATATATTCCATGTATAAATTTATATTATTATATGAATGTATATTATCATATGAGAAAACTTGTAAATGATCAAATAATGGCTGGAATAGCTCCTTCTGAAGCCTTAGTTTCAAATTATTTTCCAGAATACTGGATATGTTTGTTCAAAGTCATATTGTGGGTCTTACATCCCTGTTACCTGTTCCAATTTTCTTCTCTCAAAAGACATATATAAATGGTTTAGACTGGGTGATTTGTGATCTTGGTGGTTTTTTGTTTTGGTTTTTTGTTTGGTTTTTTTCAGAGCTGAAACTGAAGAAATTGTATTGACAAGTGTAAATATCTGTGGATCAAAAGCAAAGCCAGTTTTTATCCAAACCTAAAGACTAAAATTTTGGAATTTTAAAGTATTCTGTTAATTTTCTCCTTATATAATTATTCCTACAATTTATGTCTCCGCTTTAGTTGGAATTTACTTGACCTATTAAAAGTTTTACCAGAACTGACATGCTTCTATGAGAAGTTCAAGTTCTGGTGGACTAAATCCAGCAAAAAGACATTTCATCAGAAAGTCCTGTACCAAATATAGAGATAATTCCTTTGAATTTCGCTGTAACGTCAGCACGAAATCTCTAGCTAATTAACATAAAATATTTAGATATGCCTGATTCTGTGTGCCTATGAAGAGCTGGCACGCTGTTTACATTCACTCTTCTGAAACAGATACCTTAATCTTGTCTATATTGCTAAGGGGCCCTAGGGGACAATCATTTCTCTACAGAAGTTAAGAATACCTTCCTAGTTTTGTACTTTTATGAAGTATTATAGCTGGGCTACAAGGAAATTAGGTCTTAAGCGGGCATTTCACAGGTGCCTAAATCAAGATATTTAAACACCTGAGGTTGCAGATAGAAATTAAGTACAATTTCCATAACCGCATACACAAATTACATTATGTTACTTTCCTACCAGAACTGGTTAATAATTACATCTGAAATGAATGGAACTCTGTAAATATAATCAAAGACTTACAGAAATTAATGTATAGAAACAATATAGAGAACAATATAGCAGGAACATGTTCTGTATAAGCAGAGAATTTGTATTTGGTGTAAAAATGAGTCTATAAGTTTGAGTCTGCGAGTCACTGAGCTAGTTCTATTCAAACTACTGCTCTTTCTGTGTTATTATTAGATATTACTAACCCTTATATTGTCTCTACAACTACTGATCAGAGTACTACTAAACAACTACTATAATTAAATACGTGAAGTCACTGGGGCTAGGATACATTTCAAGTTCACAACTATTTATGTATATTTATGACTAAATTACGGACACTACTGCTACTTGCAAGAGGGATTTCTATCACTGTCTTTCAAGATGCTCTGTCATTTAATGTGGTTATTCAAATGTGAAAGATTGCTTGGATAGTAATATAATTTTGTTCACATTGTAATCGGAATCAAAATGAGCTTTCATGAAACTAGTATTCAGCTTTATCCCACCATATTGAGAATGACTAATAGAGAAATCCAACCTGATTCCTTATTTCTTTTTCTTTGGGTGATAAAGTAAGATATAACCCATCTTATTTTCAAATTCAAGAGTATCTGATAAAATGAATAGACAGACTTTATGGCTGATGGCTTTTATCCTGATCAACAGATGAACGACATCAAGGATATAAATAGAGATCACATATCCATACTGTGGTTTATCATTCTGTGTTAAAAAGAGGCAGTTCATATTTGAGCAATAGAAGGAACTCAATGTTCCATCAGAGAAGGGCAAAAAATTATTCTTAGATGAATCTTAATACACATATATCTGAAGCACATTATGAATTTAGCAAGCAGCTTTCATTCCCTCTTCTCAACAAGTTATAGTTGTAATTAATATGGCTCTGACTGAGAGATGATCTGAACTTTTTTTTTCCTCTCCCTTTCTGTGGAAGACGTGGGATTAGAAAGCTTGGTTAGACTGAAATCAGTAATGAATGCTCTCAGAGAAAGGAGTGGCAATTTGGGCCACTGTCAGTTCAGAAACCTGCCAGTTTCGGAGAAGCTAATGAGCGGATAATTGTAATCTTCAACTTTCAAGGTTCATTTGAACCTTGAAACAAAGTGAGCAAATTCATATAATTTCCTCTTCTTCTTTTACAAGAGGTCTAAGTTGCCCCCTTTATTCTTCTGGTGTAAAGGTACTGATAGGAAGATGAGTGGGATGAGCAGGACCTCCTTCTTGTTTTGTTATCTATTGGATTTCTTTTACCTTAATGGATCACCTAAAAATGATATAATGATGGATTCTGTTTTACATGCTTCTCATTTCTATGACTTTGGGACTATGGGCCTCTATTAAATGCTACCCCAAACAATTATCTTCATCTAGAACAAAAATTATTGGCTCATAAGCTATTGAAGCAAAACAACATGCTGATCTACACATCAACCTAGGTTGTGGTTGTACTGCCCTTTTAAGGTCACACTGTCAGATCTTATAAAATACTGCTTGCTTAGAAGTTACAGTCTGAACCTGAATACAGCAGGTGCAATGAAGAGCTTCCTTGCTTATTGGTGCACATTAATTGATAGCCAATAACTGAACAAAAACACCTCTAATAATAAGTGACACCAAAAATACTGAGTGATTCTTTCTTGGTATTCTGTTGGTGTAGGAAAGAGATATTTACAGAGTAAACCAGAATCCATTAACACTCTCCAGAGAAGCTATGCTATGGCTACCTGTGCTGGTGGGCAAATAAAACAATGCTGGGGCAAGATCATCTGTGTCTGCTAGTTGCTAGTACAGTCCCTAGTAGATATCTGATTTATGCCAATATGAACACTTTCAGACAGTGCGTAGGAATGATTTGGGGTGTTGAGTGATAAAGGACTTTTTCCAGTATGGAATATGCACAAGGGCACTCTGGGTAGTTGATTGGAAGTCAGCTGTATGAACACTAACTAAGCTGAGCCATTTGTGCTTAGAACAATAAAATGATGTTTAGACTATTTTAATCACTAATTTTAATGTGGGCACTAGGACCATAGTGAAAAGCTATAAAAGTTTATGTAAGATAAAAAAATATATACATGCTTAATTTGTAAGTGTCTTTCCCCTCTAAAAGTTTTCTGTTACTGATAAACTTGTGATTTATAGGGGATTTAAATCCCCATTCCTGACATTTTTTGGACAGAATATGTGCATCTAAAATGAAGGATATGCACTGTTGGTTATAGACACGTGGATTCATTCCACATATTTACAAAATTACTCAGCTCCAAAAGCTAACTAAAGCCTTAGATGAACTTAGTCACCCTTTGTGTGTCCAACTATATTTGCGTGCTTTCAGAAAGTTGTTGAGACAAGGAAGCCCTAAACATTTCTTCTTTACCTTTAATTTGATTCGGAAACCAACTAAGAAGAGTGAAATATCTCTTTTAAGTCATCATAAAATTCAAGCATCATGGTTTAAAAGTGTACTTCTCCACAAGGGGTATTAGTTTACATAAGAACAAACAGAGAGACAAATATCTGTATTCTTAAATCAAAACTACTTCTGGAAGCAACAGTAGCACTGACAGGGTGTGACATTTCCTGGCACACTATTCAAAATATAGTGATCATTATTTATTTAAAAAATGCTATGGACTTCATCTGATTATCTAATATGTCTTCAACCAATGGTCACCCACTAAAAGATACTATACTGAGCTACCATTCTGAATTTTTTTTGTGTGTTTTGTGTTTGGGTTTGGCTTTTTTTTTTATTTATTTAAGAAGAGATTCTGAACAAGCTCTTAAGATCCCAGTTTGAAGCAGGACATACCAGAAGGTTATGCTGAAATTCAATTATCTGAAGCAATTCAAGATTCTGACTCCAGAAGGGATCGCAATCAACTATATATATATATGTAGAGGGCAACTATCATTGCCCTCTACAACTACCTGAAAGGAGACTGTAGAGAGGCGGGCGTTGGCCTCTTCTCCCAAAGGAATAATGACAGGACCAGAGGTAATGGTATGAAGCTGCAGCAGGGGAGATTCAGATTAGATATTAGGAAGAATTACTTTACTGAAAGAGTGGTCAGGCACTGGAACAGCCTGCCCAGGGAGGTGGTGGATACCTCTTAAATACCCTGGAGGTATTTAAGAAACGGGTAGACGTGGCTCTTCAGGGCATGCTCTAGTGCCCGAGATTATTGGTTTGTGGTGGGGTGTAGTGTGTGGGGTTGTAGGTGTGGGGTTTAGTTTGTGGGTGGTGGTTTTGGGTTTGTTGTTTTTGTGGGGGTTTTTTGTGTTTTTTTATTTTATTTTATTTTATTTTTTATGTGGTTGGACTCGATGACCTCGGAGGTCCCTTCCAACCACTAAGATTCTGTGATTCTGTGATTCTGTGATTATAGGGACAAAATCTGAAAAGTTAAAAAATCTCTAACTTGAGTTTTTGCACTCTTGCCCAATACAGTTTCTTCTTTCTTTTTTCACTACATATACTCACATAGTTACTTACACATGATAGTATTCCCTCTTAAAAATAATGTTTTTTAAAAAATATATTTAATTATTAATACTTCTGGGGAAAATACAGGGAAATCTGCTTTCACCCTGAAATATGGAAGAATGGTATCTTCATATTTGATTGTGTAAGATCCCTGCTTGTAACATCTCTGAGGGCTTGATGTAGGAGAAATGTTTATATATGTCCACTAAACTCATCAGTTTTTCTATTTTATTCAAGATGACTCTACAGTCCTAGATATAGACAAGGAGAGTCCAACACAGATTCACACAATCTGTAATAAGTGCAAGCATTCTTCTGACCTCTGTTACTCAGGTCATACCACCTTAAAGTGAATCAGCATTAGAAAATATATAATTTTTTAAAAGACATTCATTATATGGAAAAGTTACAAGGAAAAGTAACAGAGAAAAGTGAAGTTAACCTTTTCCAGTGCAATTTACTCCACAGACTCTTAAATGGAAAAAATTGTCTTAAACATTTTTTAATTGTACATTGAATGAAATAAGAAAAATGTTACAGTAACAAAGACCATTCTAATTTTTCTCTACCACCTTTCCTTTAGAGAGAACACATTTACAACCTAAACTTCTATTGTAATTGAAACCATTACTTTTTTTTTTTTTTAATGCACCCAAATTAAAAGGGAATGAAAACTTTAACTTAGGAATTGGCAGATTCTTTTTAAAGGCCAATATGCTAGAGATTTTCATACTTCTACCTAATAAAGCTATAATAGAGAATAAACTGATTTAATTATTTGTACAGAGGAAGAAAGATCATGTCAAGGAAGAAGAATGAAAAATAGAAATTAATTAACTGAAATGTTGGTTAACTGTAGACATCAGTGACAATAAGATTAATCATGGACAGAAATGAGTAAGAAACATGCTGGAGTATTGGCCTACAAAGCACTAACAGAAGAATTAAAATTATTAAACACATATTTAAGATAATTTGCTGTATTAGTAGAGTAGTATTTTTCTTTGTTTCTCATTGACTTTTTAAGGTTAACATCTAGGAAAATAAGTCAAGCAAAAGCACAAATGGAAGTTAAAAGCTACATGAAAAAAGCTACAATAATTTGGCAATAGTCAGGGGGGATGGCAGAAGGGTGTATAATCACATACATTTTCCAGAAAATTATTAAAATATTCAACTGTTCATGCAAAAAATGATTGAAGAATTGTATTGGTAAAAGAAGATACATGACATTCCTACGATTTTTAAGGTTTGGTTAATGTTAATCGACTTCAGAATTGAAAACAAAATTATTTGTCTGATTATATGATCAGTTTAGAAAGCTTAAAAGATCAGCTGATTAGCCTAGCTAGTTTCCATTGCTTGTGTAATTGCATTTATTTGGATTACTTTTATGGAGATTGGTTCTAATATCAAGTTTCATACCTCAGTCTTTTTTTACAGTAAGAATATAGGGAAATTTCTGATGATATTGCCCTTAGTCATCCCCAATTGACATTAAAGTACCTGTTTCAATGTGAGCTGGGATTACCTGTCTTTGTTGCTGTTATTGAGCTTCTTGGGAGTGAAGATTTTCTTACATTACTCAATTAGCAGGACTGCAATTTATCTGCTTGTGTTTTCATGGTGGCATTGCCCAATATATGGCCAAGCTTTGTGTAAATAACTATGTGTATTTTGTCTATAAATTTCAAATGATAGAACTTGTTAAAATCCACAAATTCTGAAATAACAAAATCTGCAGTAGTTCCTTCTCTTTATCCGTATCAGGTATTGATGTCAAATGTGAAGTCAGAGTAGGAATTTTTCTCACATATGAGCTCAAATTTACCAACCAAGATCTTTTGCTGCCAGTTAATCCATTCCAACAGTTAACATTTACACCTCAGAGCTACCACTAATATTGAATCCGAAGCTGTTTAAGAGCAATCAGAAAGCTGAAACTTCATGAAGAGCCTCACAAAAATAATCTTGCTTTTTTAGTAAAAACCCATTAAAATGGTTCTGTTCTAAAACCGTAAACTAGCTAAAAATCTATAAAAATTTATATCACTGAGGATGATGTGATAAAATTTTTGAGCTATCTTGCCTTTTTCTTGGGCTACTGTTAGACTTGAATAATGATTAAAGGACATCTATAATTGTTTAGGTAGAAGTAAAATAAAATGAGAGAGTAACCCTGTTTCCTACAGCGATACTCTACATTTCAGACCTTGGCCACATGTAAGCAGCTTCCAAAAGGAAAAAACTCTGTGTCCTTTGTTACTGCATGTGCTCATTTTTTAAATATATACAAAAAAGGCAATGAAGACTATATTTGCAGATGGACACTTTTGAGGTTTTATTCAAACTTTTTACAACCTCTCCTGCACTGGAGATTTTGGATATCATGGTTGAGATGCTGTAATTGATAGTGTGAGGACAATCTATAAACTCATATCATAAAAAAGTTCAGTTTAATCACTAAAGAAAGGTGATTTAAGTTAATTTGTTTTATGTACAACA
Source organism: Calidris pugnax (assembly GCF_001431845.1). NCBI lineage: Eukaryota > Metazoa > Chordata > Aves > Charadriiformes > Scolopacidae > Calidris > Calidris pugnax. The sequence goes on along the minus strand of NW_015090859.1, from coordinate 4,687,365 downwards.
GGAGCTTCCTTAATAAAGTAGTCTTCAGGATGCAGAAGTAGTAATTGAACAGATGGGGACAGTAAAGTTTTACATCACTCTGACCAGCTTGGCAAAAATATGTTTGTGCGTAGCCTGTGTAAACTGTATATTTTAATCTCAGCCTTATATGATAAAAGAGGAAAATTTAAGAATACAATGTTCTGTAGAATTTCTTTCTAGCTGACCAACAGATATTTTAAAACTTATTATTGTGAAGTCACATTTACATAATCAGTATTCTTATATAGAAAAGAAGTAAGTGAAGTTTATAAGGGCAAATTTATGCAGAAAAATACACTGAAGGTCGTAAAATACAAGGATATGCTTTCTAGCTCCAGAAGCCCATAGCCACAAGAGGCTATGCGTATGTTTTAAAGAAGTATTACTATGAACTTTGACTGTTCTTAGACTCCTCTGGGGATATTCACTGTTTACTATTGTAAAAAGGATATTGGGCTACACATCCCTAATTTGCCCAAAGCTAGAGCAACTTCTTGAAGGTCAGCCTTTCCTTAAGCTTTGACAAAGACTGCTCATAATTTCTCACTGTTAATGGTTCATGTAATCATTATCTCTTTACCGACAGAATAATGACAATCACAGCCCTTTAAATAACTGGATGCAGATAAAATATAGACGATAATTGTCTGTGTAAATATAATCATAAAACACTACTACTTTCATTAACATTAACAGCATTCTTTTCTGGATAGTACTAATATTATTCTGCTACTCTAAACTGCAGTATGCATGTCTGAGAATGTGACCAGGGTAAAAATAAATCTAAATTTTTATTGCACTGTATGAGTCCATAATTCCCTTTCTGGAGTTCAATTAGTTGCTTAACTTGTCTGTTTTGCACCTTATTCTATTCTGTAATGAGCATAATGATAAGTTGCTTTTAGGGGAGGTTATATGAAACAGAAGAAATTTCTCACTGTATTTATCTTATTTACAGAATTGTGGGTGTGTGCAAAAAAGACTTATTCAGGCATAAAACCTATTGTAAAATGAAATGCATTCTAGGGCCATTGGAGCATGTCTGTAGAATTAAGAATACTACCTGGACTTTATTATAGTTCTAGTAGAGATTAGTTCTACTTCAGACCAGTTATTAAATCAGCTCACACTGAGCTTATCAACTCACAACTCATCAGTACTCCACAAGTTGCTTAGGGGTGCAGCTGCCCAACTCCTGGTTCACTTGGCAGGAGTTCACGTAAAGTGCAACACTGCTTCATAGAGATTTGACATGCTAAAAGAAGTGGTCATCTGTAAACTGTCAGACTTAGTCAGATAAATATTAGATAAATTTGTTAAATGGAGTTGAGAGAAATGTTGCACATAAGAAAACGCTATGAAATTTTTAGTGTGCACTCAAAAATATTAGCTTGGGTCTCAGATTTATTTTCTTTAAACATTTAATTGTCTGTCTGAAATTCCTTAGTCCATCTTCCAGGCAATTATGCATGTTGGAACATTCATGTCTCCTTTGGAAGAAAACTTACTCAAGAAGATCCAAGAGGCAAAATCACTTGTCACTGTGTAGTGGCTAGAAACAACGCTATTTCACCACAGCTTTTTTTAAAAGTGGTAGTGTCTGCGAAATGTGTGTTTAAATTTAAAAAAGTATGCATGGCTTACACTTTTTAAAGCCTGGGTTTGCTCTTTTCTTGTATGCTATTGCTCACAACATTTATTGTGCATTCATTCTGTTTCTTCTAACACAGAAGCAGCTCTAACATTAGAAAATTTGGCTTAAGACATTTTGTTTCTAACCATAAGGTTTTTCAAAGCTTGAGTCAAATGTTTGACACCTGGGAGTCTGAAATGACAGGGCAATGTTCATGACCAGTTTATTCCCTGGTCAGATGAAGTCAACTGATGGTATCCCCGCAGTCAGCTGGAAAGACTAAAAGTTACACAGACAAAAAAGCAAATCCTGCCAAATACATCACTGTTTGTAAGGACTATTGCATCTAGTTTCTGGATTCATTCAAATAAATGCTTATTCATAACAATTTTGCCTGAATTCCAAAACTTTTCTGTTTAAATAAAAGCAATGATATGGAGTTTTTAATAAGAGCTTTATGAAAGGCCTGTCAGCCATACTAACATTTGCAATGCTTCTGCTCTCCATCACAGAAATTTGCCATTGCAAGGAGTCATACTGCACCAATTTGGCATCTCATCAGCTGGCAACATAAACATTTTTTTTTTCATTTTTTATATATTTTAAAAGTATGTTTTATTTTCTGTTGTGTTACAAGTAATTAATATTCTTCACCAGCTATAAGTAACAGCAATCTTTTTCATAAATATTCTTCTAAAAGTAAGCTTGTTAGTCTTCTAAACTTTTTTGGGAGGAGTAATTTGTTTAGAACAAGTAATTATTAATTTTATGACCCCAAACAAATTCTTCCCAAGTGTCTTTTAGAGTGCCTTGTAAATACTAGAGAGTTTGCAGGAATGTCTAAACCAACCAACAAGTGTTGAGAATCAGACATGCTTCTTATCAGATGTCCCTCTCATCACTTTCTTTTGAGGGTTATCAAGTGCCCACATTTATGTTAATGGAATCTCAAAACTATTTCCTCTGGAGTTCCTCACATATGCAAGATGGCTCAGCACTAAATTATGTCTACACTGAGATTCTTTTTCACTCAGAATAGCAAGAAGGACTTCTGATCCCTGAAAAAAAGGTCAGCTAAAAACAGACCTTCATGACTAGGACCCACATTTATGTTGTTATGAGAACCTTTGTTGAAGATAATTATTTGTGTATAGAAATATTTCCATATCATGATCTTGAAATGCGTCTACTCAAGTCATGCGAAGTAGATTAATTGAAAAACGCTTTAGAGCATCTGTTCAGTTTCATGAGAATCCACTCTTTCTGCATGTCTGTAGATTCACATTGATCACACACATTTCAAAATACACTTGTTGACATTATAATAATATAATTATTAGGAGAATAAAGAAGTATTTATATTACTTATTAATCTATGTACCTACTGGTAATTTTGAAACAAAGCCAAGAATAAAAACAAGAGGTGAATGTTTAAAGCTCTTTGCTAACTTGTATTTTTGAAATATAGAATAGTTAAAGAAATCTAACTTCTGTAAATTAGAAAAAAAAACCCCACAGGTAAAAATAGGAAAACATAACACTGACATGTATGTAGTTGCATCATTCATTTTATCTCTAAACTGAAGAAAATCCTTAGAAAACATAGGGAAGGATAACAAAAGTCAGGGAAACACTCAGATGAATCATATAATGTAGAAATTAAGGAAAAAATACACTTATTTTAACTGGGAAAGGGTGGGCACCGAGTGTCACTGGTTCAAATCATATCAATAAGTAGTAGAAAAAGTAACTGTGAGATACAGAAAATGGGTAAATCTGATAAATTTAATTTTTGTTGTCCATATACTAGCCTTTTCTAAAGATGTCATTTACAGTAGAAAACAAACAATCAAACAAACAACAAAAGATACCATAAAGGGAGTATTTTGACAAAGCTACTTCTAACGTTGCTGTTCATGTATTGGTTACAAATGCATGAGGTGAAGTGTTAGTCAACTTTGAAAAACAAACGTCATAGAAGTGTTACATGGAGCTGGTCCTGATAATTATATATCTGCTTTAAACTGCTGGTGCTGTAATATTCCAAACAACAGTAAAGAACAGTTATGGAACTGAATAAACATTTATGCAAAATAAACTTATGCTACAGCACAAGCAGAAAGTACAATATAAAATTATTTTCCTATTAATTTTCATTTGACATTTTCTTTAGGTGAAAAAAAATAATCAAAAACCTAAAACCCTAAAGAAATATTTATGGATGACAAGTAGTGGCTTATGTTAGTAAACAAGACCAGTTTCCTCTTTACAACTGCCCATGTTCTCCACTGAAAGTTCATTAAGACTCAATGCTGTAGTATGCATCAACAAGCAATAGATCTCCAAGACATTGGAATCTCCAACTTTCCTTCAAAATTATTAGTAAAATCCTGTTGTATTTCAGAATAAACAGGATTTGACTCTAAAACATTTTATGATATACAGTTCTAGTTGGAATACCTGTTATCAAACTAATCAATTTTATATTAAAGTATTTTTAATATATTGTACTGAAGTATTGTACTAAAGTATTGTATTTAAGTATTTTTAATACTTGCTATGGACAGAACACAAAAAAATCATGCTTGCCAACTTTGGATTTCTGATCAGACAAGTTAGATGGCACTATTTCTATTCCCTGGAGGAATAAATACAAAATTATATCCCACATTTTTCTGTTTTAAGCTTTGGATATTATGGTTTATGAAAATCTGTGCCAATAAAACTATCATATGATTGTTGATGGATAAGTAATCCAAAAGGGCAGCAGGCACTGACAAATCATAGACTAATGACTGGTCACAGTCATTTTGTACAGCTTGACTTGCTTTTGAGCATATCTTGTGTGCTCTATCCAAACAGTAGCACAGTTCAAGCATATTGCTGAATATGAAATGCTGCTGAATGGAGTATTATAACATATAAAGCAGGCTGTTTGGTTGTATTTTGACCTGTGAAGCTCAGAATTCGTACTTCCTTTTTCCTACCACCACAGAAAACACTATATCCATGGAGTGAATAAAAACACAGGAAAATCTACAAGATGATCTTACAGACAATTTAACTGCTATATTATTATTTTTTATGCAAGAAAGTGCTTCTTACCTTAGGCATAACATGACCTGGGTGGCCATTACTGTCATTTTGAGAACAGGAATAGTATGAAAAAGGACTTCATAGCTGGCTTCTCAAAATCACAAGATCTAGATTCATTTGAGCTAGGATTTTAAATGAGACATCTATGTGACATTTTCTAGGTCAGAAAGAGAAAGAAATTGAGAGAGAAATTGTTTCAGCCCACTTAAGATATGGATGGATCTGAAGATGGATTGGATAGATTTGTGCCTAAGTGCCTAGGGATAAAAAAAATCCATAAACCTAAATGCAATTGTTGTTACATAGAGTCCACTAACACTGATGTGGCATAGTCCTGCTGGATCAAATCCTGAAATTCTATCCTATTTATAGTAATTTTCTCCTCAACTACATATCCTCTGAATTTATTGTGAAGTTGTCCAAGTAAAAATGAAAGTCAGAAGAGTAATATCTGTGGTACTTGTATCATTGATAACAGCAGCAGAAAATTTCTAAGAAGCAGAACTGTTCAACTTATTTGCTTTTAATTAAAATCAAATTCATTATGTGAAAAATATTATTAATTTGCTTTCACTGTTTCACAGACACAAAACCCGGCATTGATAAAGTGTCACTAGAAAGGGGAAGAACATACTTTTCTTTCTCTTTTTCTCAGTTGTGCTCACTGTGCGACTGTCTTCAAGAACAGCAAATAAAACATGACACAGTACAATATTAATATTGTTGTGAACTGAAGGTCTTTATGGTACCCATTCAATCACGTTCCTTTACTTCCAAGAAAATAGTTTACAGAGCCAGAAATTGAAGTCTGAATACCAAAGGATGATGGCTTCTGGAAAGACATTCACTGTTCCTCATGGGATTTTTTTAGTTAACAAGGATCCTAAGTTGTGCCAAGGTTCTCTGTCACTGAAAGGGAAATACTCATTCTTTTTCAACACTTACATGAAAAGGTGGTGAGGAAATATACGAACTCAGGAATGATGCAAAAATGAAAGTAGATTTCCTTCCTTGCAATAAACCTGGACACTGAAAGCTGAATAAATATGAAACACTGTATAATTTTGAGAGATTGAAAGAATAACTGCACAAGAAGCTCTGCTTTGATAATGTCTTCTCAGTTCTAAATTAATCAGAAAATGCTGCAATTTTTTATAGCTGAAATGTATGGGTTTATGAACTAGGAACATAGCAAAACCGACAGCTGAATATAGGTAGACTTCTACATCAGAATCTGTGCAGGATTGGACCCATCAGTAGGTCTAAGCCAAATAAACCCACGACAGAAAGTGATGAACTTCTCTGACCTAATACAAAGACACTTTCATCCAGCTCAAAAATATTATTGAAGCAAGTAGTAAAAAGACATAAACAGAGAAACTGAGAATCCACATTGCCACGCATACCCTTGCTTCCTAGAAGACTCAGCTCTGTCTTTTATGCTCCCATTACAACAAAGGTAATAAATGTTAAATGTATAAAAATGAAATAAATCTAAAGAAATAAAGATTTTGGTAAAAGCAATAGTCAAATGTTCATGTTCTGTAGATCTCTCAGAAGAAGCTGTTGTGCATCTCAGAAATATGGTGTGCTCTTAAAAAGTACACTAGAAAATATTTACTTCAGTTACAGTATATACCCATATACTTTTCTATTAGATTACTGAACAAACATACATCAATATGATATTCAAAGCTGATTTAATTACCTAATTGTAAAAGTAGAATATTTCTCTATTCATGTTTCAGTACTGGAAGCCAAATAAGAAAAGACTTTTGGGAATGTCCAAAAATAAAATTCTTTATGCTGTGATTCTGCTTTTATAGCTTACCTGAGTGTGGTTCCAGTTTTTTTACCATGTTATGTCTCACATTCAGTATGCATGTATGAGGATGATACTTTTATATTAAAGCAGAAAGACTTCTGCTATGTAACAAGACTTAGTTTTGCCATGATATTATAGTTAAAAAATAATGATATTGTGTTTCCTATGACTGAGACAAGGTAGAAGTTATATTCTTATTTTAGAGCATAGTATCCTTAGAGTTTTAGAATAATAGACCTGAGCACCTTTGATTTCCTGTTCACCTCTATACTATATCGAAAAGGAACTTTATATTTGAGACACATTGCAAACGAAGTCTTGTGAAGGCCAAAAATGTCTGGACAATCAGGAGACCATTGGAAAACCAAAAATAAGACCTCGATTCAATTAGTACACATAAAATAAGTATTGATGGTTTGGATGCTTTTGAAATCTATTAGAACTTCATGATCCACTCAAAATTATCTAACAATCTATGGGATAATCATAAATACCTGAGGGGAATTATTTTTACTGTCTAAGGATTCTTAGTGTTTTCACTTAAGTATAGGCAGTATCAGTAACTATAGTAACACTACCATTTGAGAATGCATTCACTTTCTAAATAATTTCTGGATATTTGTATACAAACTGCTGAACTGCATCTTTCAAACTGGATATGAGACTGTTCTGGATTCAAATCCTATGACAGGGAACAAAAATATAATGCTTCAAACAAGAGAAAAAAATAAAGATTTATGTTAACATAATTCTCCCAAATACACAAAGAGGTTTCTACTAAGAGCTTGCTCTTTTGTGCCATCTGTTCATTATTCTGCTTCTCCATTGAATGAGGTTGCAACTGCAATTTTCATTTCAATGAATATTCTGATTCATTAGGAAACAATAAAAGGTTATACTGTTTGTGAAGAGAAAAAAGCCAAAGTACAAATAAGCACTTTGATAACTTAGAAAGAAAGATGATGCTCAATACAATCACGATATTGCAATTATTTACTCTGTTGAGCAACAGTATTGTCAAATGCAGCTTATCAAATCTGAAACTTTTGCTAGAAAATCTGAAAGAAATCAGAGCAACAAAACTAACAAAACTGAGCAACTGGCTGATAAGATCAAATTGTTTGCAACTGATCTTTCCAGCAAATTTGGCTAATATTGGGAAAAACTAATAGAATTTTAAATTGAGCTCTTGGCTAATCTTTGCTGGAAGATGATAGAAAATTTCCAGTTTTGCTTGTTTAAATCTGTTTAATTTGTTTAATCTTTCAAACTACTACCAACAGATTTACGAAAGCAACGTATTCCTTCCAAGATTATACATATAGATAATTTAATGTGACTGTATCTAAGATATCTGAAGTTAAGCAAGCTTTCTTAAGCCCCTGTTCTGCAACAGAATCCACACAAAATGATCATTTCATACTCACTGCTCCAATCATATTGCTGGGCACCAGGTAGTGTAATTCATGGACTAAAAATTCTGCAGAGTAACTATATTAGCAAAGGCTAAATAGTGCAGTGCTGTGTCTCGAGGTTCTACTCATCCAACTTGCTATAAAATTACTAAATACAAAATAAATTCTAAAACAGAACTATCACAATTTCATATATCAATTCAGTCGCAGTTCTAAAACCAGTAAACAACACTTAACCATGATGAGTCTGAAGCGGGGAGCCTCTTTTCCAGGAATTTTTGAGGTGTTTATGAGGCGAGTTCTAAGATAAGGTTATCTATTGCATTAAAAACAGTACATTGATTGTCTCCAAAATAAAAATTACTTTTATTATCTAAAAGTTTCTTTTCTGAAAGCACAGATGGTGTCAACATGCTTCAGTAGCTGTCTTTTGGTAGCTGAGAACAGAACAAAATTGCAAAGTAGTGGAATATGTGAGATATAGAGAGCAGAGCTGTGTAGTTTTGATGAACAAAATGGAGTTTTATTTCATCAAGATCAAGGAAAAAAAAAAGCTCAGGTTATTTCTTTTCTTTGTTTTAATTTAGGAAAGTTTTAAAACAAAACTGCTGTTACATGTTAAAGGGCCATAATTTAATTACGGTCATAATTAAAAGGTCATAATTAAAAGGTCTTATATTTTTCTGACTGTTCTTGGGCAGTAATCATTGCTCAAAGCCTGAGTTTACAAATAAGTTTGCAACTGCTGAAACTATTCTCAGCTTTCAGGTTGTTCTCTTCAGTCATGCACCGTATTGAATACTTCCCCTCCATTGGATGGTTAAGTCCTTTCTAATGAAACCTATAAGTCAGAGAGGGGCAGATACTGCAGCTGAATATAATCAGGCACAACTCTTACCTGAAGATAGTTGGGTTCAGCCTCAACAGAGTTTTATAGATCTTGATAAAACCTTTCTTTGAGGTTATATCTTAACTGTCACATTCAGTAACAGCACAGTGCTATGGAAGTCTAAGAGAACAAATCACACAAAACAAGACCTGTGTAGATTATTCTTTTCCATATTAATCGGGGCAAAATGTTTTATTGTTATAAGGTCAGAAAAGAAAAATGGACATTATCTTGCAAAAGACATTGTAATTTTATGCCACTTTTTCACGAAATTGCTACTGAAGGTTAACGACCATGCTTATTTTCACTTATCTCCTGTGTTGTCATTTCCAAACTGGTGCAAAAGTGAACTGAAAAGCACAATTCTTGGCAGTAGGTCTTGGTCAGCCCCTCCATCTACAAGCTTGTATTTTCAAAGTATGCAAAAATGTCCCACTGCAGTAACCTTCAGTGGTGTTTTCTCTGACCATTGAAGCTTGCAGAGATGAGCATGTGAGATACAATAAATCTATACCACTCTTGTTTTCTGTGATACTGTACTCTTATTTTTGTTCCCTGTTACATATGCATAAATACAAATGTGCAGACACACACCCAAAATGCAAACAAATCTACTAAAAACTTCTTGTTAGTATCCCCATCAGTTAAGACCTACTAGAGCCACCACTGACCAACCTATTCCACAAACCTCTCTGCACCATATCTACTATGATGTATACAACCACACCTAATCTTGCACACCTACCCCTGCACCACAAATCCAAATAATAAGCTATGAACTCCTGTATTTGCCCCAAAAGACTTTTCTTTTTTGAAACCTACAGGTTGCATGACTTGCATAACTCCCTTTGTGGAACTGTATTTACAGCCAACAACCCCCTTTAATACTGAAGCGAGAGTACATTGAAAAGCTCCCAAATAATAAAACCACAAAACAGCTCAAGGTAAGGAATATATATAAGTTTTATGACCAACATTTGTGCCTGGTCCTGAGATGTTTGTCCATGTAGGACTTTCAAAGACCTCCCTGGGAAGACTGACTGACTAACTTTTGAATAATAGGATCCTAATTAAGGTAAGCCAGGACATAAAAGGACCTGTAAGAAGAAATGTTCATGATCCTACAAGTCTTCCAACATGAAAGGCCATAAAAGTCACCACAGAGAAAATAATTCTTAGCAGTGCTTAAAAAACATAAAACATTAAGGAGAAATAAGTTAAATTTTTTTCAGGCAAAAAATCAATAGAAAAGGAACAATATGTGGAAAATTCTCCACAGCTGACACTCCCCTCCTTTCTTCTGCCATTACCACCTACCACTTTCCTTTCACCGACTCTGGCAGATTACATCCCTCACAGGACTAGAGTTAGGAAAAAAAGGCCTTTACCACTGCTGGAGGGTACTTGGTCTGTCTGTTTGGAATACAAATGTTGATGCTATCATTCAAGGTAATCACATCAGTGACAAGACTGGTGAATGATAATGTCTCCACAAAGTTTTCAAGGGAAATATAAGTTAAAAATACTCCTCATGGAGCATTTTTTTCTCTTTTGCTGTTGGTGAGGTGGTTTTAAAAAGCTACAGGCTACAGTGAGCAGCATCTCAAGAAATACACTAATGTGCAGCTGGACAAAAACATCAGAAAAATTAGGGATATTCAGGTCTATTCATAAGGAAAATCTTATTTGCTTTCATAGAACTGGAGGCTGCAGTGCCTTTACCATATGCAGTTATCACAACTTGTCTTCAAAAAAGTTTCTGAATTAAATTCTTTTGCTTTTAAGTTGCACCACTGAGTGCCTTTTCAGAAACACAGAGCCCTTTAAATAGTACTAAAAATTATATTATATTTCTCATCAATTTTTCTGCTGGTAAAAGGAAGGAAATTGTTTTTTTAACCCTGAAGAACTAAAGAGTGCATGCATATAAGGCAACTGAAATGGCTGTGAAGGAAAAAGCTATAGTTATTTTGGTTGGATTAGAACAGGAAACAATAAGCTTAAATTGCAATATAAGAGATTTTGTTTAGACTGTAAGGGGAAAACTGTGTAGCTTTAGTTTGCTTATTTAGTTTCATTCTTTTTTCTGTCCTGATATTCCCAACATTGTTTTCCGCAAATACTAAGAAAAAAAGAAAAGGTGAGATTGTGTTCTTGCTATAGGGTAACAGAAAGAAAATCTTGAAAATAGCAGTATGTGGGCTTCATACAGACCTAATTTTGTTCTCTGGGACTATTTTTACGGTTAATGTCAGACTAACATTAGGTAGTACAGGATACTTCAATTAGTACTGAAATATTAAAACTTTATTATTATTGCATTAGTACTAACTAAACTATACTTATATACTTATACTATATAGTTGTACTATACTTATACTTTATATACTTATAAATGTATTGACTAAGTAGGATTGTTTTAAATTTGAGACAGTTAAATAGTCTTTATTTCTAATTTTTTTTCAGTAGTTGCATTGTTGCCTTTTTGGCAAGGGAAATCAAGAACAAAAGGCAGTTGTTGTCAGAACCACTTCCTCTCTCCTCTGTGCCATCTCTTATGAACCTAGTGTCAATTTTTTCAACAGCAGAAACAGATCCATATGGGATCTGTAATTGGGATCTGATTGTTTCCATAGCACTATATAGAAACAGTATAGCACTATATTTCAATTTAATGCATTGCTAGCCTCTAGTTTGCAAGGAGTTAAAGGCAGGATGTGAAGATATTTCAGTGCTAAATGTGTGCAGGGGGTCCCTTGTGTGGATTGCTGCCTAACCTCCCAAAGTCATAAACATGTCCTTAGAAAAGAAAAACAAACCAACAAAACAACCCCCAAACCTTCACCATTGGAGTGTTCTAGACTAAAGCACATGTACAAAATATGTATAATCAAAAAAGCACATCAGCACAAGGTTTTCCATCACCCTTGCTTGTTGCTTAGTAAGACAAAAAAAACCTCGTAGGATAAGGAATGTAATAGAATGATTTCTGTATTCATCTTTCTATCTCAATTTCTTCCCCCTCTGAGAAGTTGCCAGTTATTTAAATGTATTTTGAAATCTGTGGTTTCTGTCCCAATTTGTGGAACCTTTCCATCACACCTAATTCTTCTCTGACTTCGGCTGTCTAGTTAGATTAGGCTATTTCTGACCTTGACCTAAGCTGCCCGTGTTCTGAACAGTGTTTGCCTCTTAAAGGTTCTTATTTGTTTTTCCTCCCTACCTGCCTTTTTTTGATGAGGCTTCCACCAGCGTACAACACCCAGCGGATCACAGACTTTTCTGTTCTGCTTTGGGTAACTTTCCATTGTTTCAAAATGAACTCTTCCCCACAGACAGAGAAAGAACACTGACTCTCCTGGGTTTCTGCTAACCCATCATCCCAACTTGCTTTTAACTACCATCTCTGGTCTGGAGGGACACAGTGTGGTCCTTGCCAGCAGTACTGCGTGCTCTTTAATACGGAAGAATTAAAAAAAAACAAAACAAGAAAACAGCAGAGGAATTTTGTAGTAACTCTACCTCATGAAACAGAATCTGTAAACTGTGTATAGGAAATTATTCAAATCATCACAGCAATGAACTTATTTGGACTTGATATATTTTTTTTTCTCCCAGTGGAACTATTGAGTTCCCTGGCAGGGGGAGTCCTCCTGGGACAGAAAATTATATGAGATCCAGATAATATCTTTGCAAAAATCTCTAGGCACTTTCATTTCTCTAAGCTACAATGAGCTAAAATGACTGTAGCACACCAGGCTAACAAAACACTCATGGATTTTCATCCTCCACTCATCTTCTGTCCTAGATAGTGGAAGAGAGAATGAAAATAATGCTGTACATTTTCTCTCTTTATGGAAAGGGCCATTCATAGTCAGTATTTGTAATCTACAATACTAGTGAGATTTAGCAATTTGTAGATCTGTACTTTGCTATCATTTCTTGTCATTAGTACAAGAGATTTATTGGTAAGAATTTAGATGGATGATTTTGCTTTTTTTGATTGCCATGTAATGAGAGAAAACATATTTATATATATATATGTAAAAATATATATATATGTAACTGGAACATATAAAACCAGAAAATGGATGAAGCATGATTGGGTTTTCAATCTAATTTTAATGAAACAAGTTATAACTGGCTGAAGGTTAGCTTTCACATCAGCCATTAATAGGAGTTTATATAGTCAAGTTAATCTGTTTGAGAACAAACCTTGCCTGAATCATTAAGACTTAAAGTTTATATGCTATCATCCTATTTTGCCCTTGAAACTCACCAGTCATGTATAGACTGCAGGATGAATTTTAGTTGGAAAATTTCACATCAGTGAACTAGAACTAAATGTCTAATTCCATTTTACAGAGAGGGTGAGTGACAAAAAGAGGAATCATAACTTTCACTCCTTCTTTGTGATTTTTTTTTCCTGGAATAAAAAACAAATACCTTGGTCTAGCTTTCCAAAAAGTAAACAAGGTGATAATAACAACAACCATTCTGTTAAACTTTTCCTCATAAGGAAGGAACTTTGAGATCCTGTAGATTTCTGCCAAATAGCTTTGCTTCAGTGCAACAATAAGGCCAAATGAATGCATCATAGTTAGTCCCTGACTCAGCAGGAGGCAACACAGAGCGAGGACACTGACTGGCAAGTGATGACAAATCTTGCGACAGCCCCCAGCTGGCGACTCTGCCCTTCTGACAGAGGTCAACAGCAGAGTCAGCAGAGACAATGCAGGCCCGCTTGTCAGCTGCTTCAGCACAAAGTCCTTCACTGGCAGAGTAAACTGAGACTTCCAGCTTTACATTTACAACTCTGAGGATGAGAGTTTGTGATAAAGCTGAACCAATCTAATGGCTCGTTTCCAGTAAAATCAACTGTCCCTTTCTCCAATGTCCTCCCATCCTAGATGTCTACTGCCACCTCCTCCCTGCTGCTGACTTTGGCACTCATCTGACCTCAAAATGAGACAGGTCAGCTTGCTTAGCCAACCAAAGGCTAACAAAATTAAAACAGGAAAGGATGCCTAGTAGTGTAGGTGGCTCAAAGGAGGAAAGAAAAGTGTGCTTGTAAGTGAGCAAAGCAGGACTGCTTCCTTTGGTGCAAAGAGTTATTAGATTGGCTCATTCAAATTGTAGAGCCTTGTTCTGTGAAGTTGAGTAGAAATGGCGAACTTGCCTCATACACCAACTGCAGTGGATATTTACTGTCACTAAACAGAAAGAACAAATAGTCGTGGATGTTAAGGCAGTCACAGCACGAATGACTAGAATTAGCATGCTGCCTGGGGTTATCCAGTATTCAGATTAAGTTGGAATTAGCCATTAAATCAGCAAATTGCCAGGATATCCACTGCTACAATCTAACTTGCTGCATCACTATTGTGCTACTATCAAAATCCATCAACGCTTGAATTCCTACTGCTCCCACAACCAAGCTAGGTAGGATGAAACTAAAACATCACTTAGGCTTGTGTATGCTGTAATTATGAAATGCAATCACAGCATGTGCAAGATACTTGAATTAGCTTTAATCTGGCTATCACATCTATTGAGAGCAGTGAAACTGAAGAAGTATGGCTTCTGCCTAGGACCCTGCATACCTATTTGGTTGTGTTATAAATGTTTGCTGAACTCAGAACACCTGAAGGTCCTTTTGTGCTTACCAAAGCTTAAAATTAGCCTGAGAACACTGAAGTCAGCCTCAAGATGCAACACAGATACTGCCTTCCTTTGAACATTTCCAAACCCAATTGCTGTTGCTCCTCATGAACTACTGAGAAATCCAACAGCCCCATTTTCAGGCTCTCAATGCTGAATCTGTCAAGGAAATCTTTGGAAGGTTGGCCTGCTTTCTAGTGTTTTCTTCAGCAAACTAAAAACATTCTAAGAAGTATGCCGATTTAAGCTAGTCGACATCATTGTACAAACAATTTCTGACTACTTTCATGTCTCAGATTATTTCTACTGGTTAGCTGGCTCTTGATTACAAGAATAGCACAATTATCCTCTTAAGTACAATTCCTAAGAGGAGGAATTGCTTTGCAACATGTTTGTTCTGGATGACGCAGATGCAGTTCTGGAGCTCAGAACACAACAGAGCCTGAGTCCTGGGATGCAAAAATATTGCCATGGAAAAACATAACAAGAAACAGGAAACATTACTAAAGACAAGTAGCTCTTACTTTCATTTGACTGGCAACAAACCCTATTATTTAACAAATTTACAGTTCTCTGTTTTGGATCATAACCAGGCAATTGAAACAATATTTGCAGGAAGGGGGAGAAAAAGAGAAGGCAGGCAAGTTTGCTCTAAACATTCTGTTCCACTTCTTGATCTTAAAACATTTCTGTTCTGTTAATTTCGCGTCATTCAGACTCTCATTGTGAATGTCAAATGCTGCCACAAACTGGAGCAGATAATTTTCCATTCATACATCTCAGCCTAACCAAATGAAGGACAAAATCCACGGTCAAAACCTCATGTCAAGTTTGCTCAGTCCCTGTCAAGAAACCGTGTGCATTTCTCATTGAGTATCATTTCCTAATTCTGGGATTAATTAAGTAAAATGTTGGCACACAGAGCCTGGGTGGAGCTGAAAGCTTCTGGAGGAAGGACCTAATTTAAAGTGATGAAAGTGCCCTGGTAATAAATAGAAAACTTTAGAGGAAACAGCCTGGCCCAAGCTAACATGCTGCAGTTAGCTGAGTTTACATCTCAGTAAATTATGAACAAATAAAAGACCAACACAATATTAACCTCTTCATTTTTATACTAAATTACTCTACCTAAAGTACTGCAGGCTTCCTGAATACTTTTTTCTCAGGCATTTTCATACCTACTTTATAGAAGGGCATGATTCATGTGTCCTTCCTACAATCTCTGTTACATATGAAAACAAGAAACTGTGGCAGAAGCAGTTTATTTTAAAGCAAAACAAATTCTGATGATTTGAAAAAACTCCTTCTCTAAAATTGGTTCCTTTCTTCAAGAAATCAGAGTATTTAGAATTGCTTACACAGGAATAAATTTTCTTCCTTCAATTTTAATACAATGAAAAATGTAATTCTTACTTTCTGTTACCTGTGCAAGCTGAGTAGCTAAGTATCTTGCCTTATCTTTCCAAAGAACAAGAGACAAACATCACATGGATACAGTACAAATGTTGTTTGTTAATTAAAATTTTAATTAAGGGTCAGAAATAACCTGGCATGTCCTGGCTCTTGAGATGTCCTAACCAGTATTGTTGATGAAGACTGTATGAAACAAAACCTGTTGCAACAAGAGTCCAGCTCTTCTTTCTGTTCCTGGCCAGCCTTGGAAAATTCTGTAGTTTAGTCCCTTTTTTCCTGCTACTTCATGGGAACAACAGTATTGGTTATTGAGCAGAAGTTTTTGATGCTGTTCGCATAAATATTTACATCCATCAGTTCTTGCGTTCTGTACATAAATATGCTTTGCTTCTTACTATATGCTACCTCTGTGAACATTTTTGTCAGTAAACTTATTTTTTGTCAATAAATTTATTTAAAGATAATCTATCAGAAACTAGATACAATAGGAAAGAATAATAAATTTAAACTAATCTGGATTAAGTATAAAATAGAATGGTACTGACAATAATTTATGTGACTCCCATATGCCACTAATTATGATCTTCTCAGCAAGAAGTTTCCAAAACTCCAAGCCTTTTTCCTTTAACTTGTAAATGTAAATAGAAGGGACTATGAAATAGAATAAAAAACTAAGCATCTTTGTTTTAGCAGCAGTAGATCTTCATTTAGGCTTTCACTAATGAAGTTTTTTTCTTGTTTTGTGGCTGCTGCTCATCTTTTTTATTTGAGACCCTTTTTGGTGATTACTTGCCTCCTGTATTCTTCCTTTAACCAGCCATCAAATGTTACAGAAACATCTAGTTTTCTTATCTGCCATTGTACTTTTTCTTTTATACTTTATTATTTTCACATTTGCTTTATGTTTCTCATCTGCCACATTTTCACCTCCAGATCTCTATCAAAAATACATTTTCTATAATAGCTGACTCATCTAGAGATGTAAAGGCATAGTTTAATTATTTCATTTCAGTTTTTGGCAAGAAGACAGTAAGAGCTAAAAGTGTTAATCCTAGGCTTTCAGAGCCCTTGCAAAATTAAATATTAACCATGAACAATAAAACAGATCAAAGAATAAAATGCATAAAAGCTCACAATCCACCTAATACTAACCTGCAACAGTCAAAATAAAAATGGAAAAATGCTGTGGTAATGAGCATAATATTTTAACTGAGAGAATAATTTATCATTGGAACAATTTGGTGGTAGCATGTGGTAGATTCTGCACTGTTTGAAGTCTTTATTATTGAGCTACTAGTGTGTTTTAAAGGAAATTTTAGTCAGAAACCTTTTAATGAGTGGTTTAGATTCATGACTCACAGGAAAATCTCAAATATTTTTCAAATCTATGCAAGAGAGAAGTTCGAAGAGGAAGTCTTGCAGGCAAAGTATTCACTTTTCATAAATTACTGTCTTTAAAATGGTTTGGCTGCTTGAAAAATCTAAGAAAATGATCTGGTGAATGTAGAGAAGAGTGAATGGGATTTAGCAGGATTCAGGGATTTTCCAGAGCCCAGAAACAGGTGGGAGAGGTGTAATTGCAAAGGCCATGCAGAGAAGTCTCCACAGCACAGAACAGCCTTCCTTCTTCTTATGGTCCTTTGCAGCCCCAAGGGAGAAAATACAAGTTGGTTCAGGCAAGGTACAGTGCACAAACTTGGAGAAGGGGTTGTTGGAAACAGGCAGACACTACGGTGGCAGCATGAGTGTTTCTTGAAATACCATTCTGTGCTTAGCAACCTTCAGATAGTTTTACTAATGCATTGTATTAAAGAAGTAGACTGACAGCAGCATATATTACAGCTGTCAGAGATGGCCCCTGTCTTTCTTGTTGCTGCAGAGCCTGTTGGAAGGTGATGCAACTTTAAATCTGTGCTGGGAGCATATGTCTGTAAACAATACGCATATTACTAAGGAGAAAAAAAAACCAAATAGATTGTTAAAAGTGTTATGCAGTTGCCTTTGTATAACATAATATTCAGCACTTATACACATAGATTCATTCACATAAAATTATGCAGCGTATTTTTTGAGGCTATCGTATTTCCATTGTTTTTATTAAAAAATTGGGATTACCTTTGAATCTTGGAACAGTCATCTCTCCAAGGGTATAACAAATACTTTCTTGCTCAACGACTCACCCAATACTATGGCATAATTAAAGGAGAGTTTCTGTTAAATACTAATAAGTAATATGAATTTATCACCCACCAAAAGTTATAACAGCAGAGGCATCACCTTATCTTGAAATTATATATTATTATATATTTATTATATATAAATATAGCAGATATGTCACCTAAAAAAGCTTAAAAAATGAGCTGTTTAGCTCATGAAAAAAGCTTGCTAAGCTTTTTAAGAGCATTTAAGGACATGGAGATGCAAACAAGCCTTTAGGGAGGTTTATTTTCCATCAGATCAGTGGATGTCAGATTCCTTACGGCAGGAGCCATGAGCTTGTGTTTTTAAGCAGCTCACAAGTAGCTTCCTTATAGCTCCCTTGGGTTGCTCCTCTGCTGAGGTGGTGACACACAGTCAACAACAGAGCTGAGCTGACACAGAGACTTTTGGGTAGTTTGAATATTTGGTACTTTATCTCCCACTAATCAAACACTCCCACACTTCACAACCTCCTCAGCTGGTGTAATGTCTTCACACAGGGTTTGGATATGTGACATCTGGGTCAGAAAGATTGGTCATCTTTGTATTTAAATGGTTTTCAAAATGTAACTAGGATCCCAGTATATTCATGTTCCATGTTTTCCTTGTTGGAAGCATCCTGTGCTTTATATACAACATCCTGCAAGCTTACTATATTCCCCTGAAGCTATGTCAATTTAGCACTGAGCAGGGTAGGCTGCAGTACACACCTTGCTGTCCCTCCCACCCCCACAAACTTAGAATACATCTGGCTTTACTCAGAAAAACTGTGGGAAAAAAAAATAAGTTGGCTATATGTCAACTGGTTTCATAATGGAAGCTCCACTGGAAATGAACTGGAGTATTTTTGTGGATAAATTGGTCTTTTACAGGAACAACTTTCTCTGAGAGGTGCTTGAAAAGTGGTTTAGGGACCCTGCTACACCTCCGGAAAAGTTCCTCTGGATTAACGACAGCAATGGTCCCATCTGCCCAACTCAATATTTCAATCTGGTGAGTGCAATACAACTACAGACAGTACCTATATTATTCTTACATATAATGTTGATTATAGGCGCCATCATGTCAGACTGAAGTAGTAGTACACCCTATATTTAAAAGGATATTTTACTTCTACAAAAGTTCACAGGAAAACAACATTCTCTGGAATAGGATGCTTCATCATTGTGTTGAGGGTACGTTTGCCAGTTCTCAAGTACATCTCAAGTGCAGTCTCCCAAAGGTCT
This sequence comes from Calidris pugnax, assembly GCF_001431845.1. NCBI lineage: Eukaryota > Metazoa > Chordata > Aves > Charadriiformes > Scolopacidae > Calidris > Calidris pugnax. Next base: position 4,667,987 of record NW_015090859.1, on the reverse strand, counting down.
TGATTTCCTGTGGAATCATCAGCTCTTGGCTCAGATGCCACTTCCCTGGGACAGCCTCAGAAATTTGGGTTGGAATCTTTTGAAAAGCTCATTTATTAAAGAGAAAGTATCAGGAAACACAATACTGCTGTCGGCAACATGCTCATCCCTTATGAACTTGACTGTGTGTCCCTGAAACAGGGGAGCCACCCTTTCTCTCTATAAAGTTCCTAAAGGTAACAAATACCCTCTGCAGAAATACAGAAGCATCCCATTACCAGAGAGACACAGAGGGTAATTTTTTTTTTTGTAATTATTTTTTTTTAATTTTACATTATTAGAAAGTTTCTTGAATACAAAATACTCCATAATTCAGTCTGAAGTCCATATAGCTGTATTTAGCTGCTGTTTCACTTTAAATAAAAGTTTCTGAAAGAGTCCATCATCAGGTTTAAGACTGCGCTTTGCAGACTTCAAGACTTTGATGGCTTCTGTAATGCAGAGGGCTGCAGTTACTCTGGCTAAAGCAAAACCTTCTCTTAGAAAAATAATCTGCTTTCAGTGAGAACAGATGCTTCAAATTGACTTTCAGACCCTGATTCCTCTAAATCAGGGTCATGTTTAACTGTAGGGCAGCTGAACTGCTTTGCTATTGTGTACAAGAGGAGATTCTGCAGCTAAGCTTATTTTGTAGCAATGATGTTTTGTTTTCCAGAACTATGTTCAGTCTGTGGGGAAATTTTTCAAATACTACTAATCATTTGGAATCATTTGGATGAAGTGTTGTCCATTTATGTGAGTAAATATACATTAAGTGCACTAGTTGAATCCTGTTGGAAATTTATATTCATTTCATTCTTTTTTTTTTTTTTCTTATGAAACAATGCTTCTCTAAATGATCCAGGTCCTATCATTTAGTTTAAATGATGTTATATGCTATGTTAATTTAAAAATAATGCTTTGGTTAGACTAATCAAAATACTATGACTCCAATGTCAAATGTTAATAGCCAAAATGAAAGGCACACATAAGGGAAATACTGTAAGAAGCTTTAAATAATTTGGAGTTTGTGGAACAGACCCTCTAATTTTTGTTACGTGAATCACTAAGTCAAACCTACAAAATGGATAATAATGAAAGGTGGTTTTTTTTTTTGTGAGACAGCAATAAAAAAAAGATACTGTTTTAAGGAACAGGACATTGTGTAGCTCTCTGTCCTTAAATAGTGGTGTATTATCAAAACATCTCACCTAAATATCTCAATATCAAAAATAGAGTCAGAGACAGCTGCAATACCCTATTGCAATCACATTAGTTAGGAAGGTCATAATAGCTTTATCCTCAGGGCAAAAGGCTGTGCATGTGGTTTATATTGGAGACTGCAGTTCACTTTGATCAAAAACTGTATTTTGATCTGTTTTTGTAAAAGAAAAATTATATAAGTGAAACCTGTTCAAAGTAAGCTGTTGACTCCTTCCTATTAACATATTTTTGATATATTTTTGCAAAATGCTAATAAGTTATAAGTGGTGTATTCATTTGAAGTAAGAATACCCCAGCTCCTGCTTGAAAGGACACTCTGTCACCCACAGAGAACAATATACACCTGAAGCACTGATACCATTTCAACAATCAAACTGAAGAAATTCACCAAGACTGGATCATTTAGCCAAGGGCATCCCACAACACAGCAGGACGCAAATTTTAGTAGCAAACAATGAGACAATTTTAGTAGCAAACGATCCCAATCCCAGTAACAATGTGCTTCCAAATACCTCAAATTCATTTTTAATTGCTTGTTTTCCAAGAACCCACAAAACTTGCACAATCCCCTCAGTGGCACTTTCCCACTAAGCAGCAAAAGTGTTTGGAGTTAATTTTGTAACAGCATGCTTACATGAGCATGCGCTTAAAGTAGAAAAGATCCATTCAACCAAATAATCTTGACAGAATCATATCACAGTAGACAGGTTTTCTTTCTATCTATCTATTTATTTTCTATTGTCTGTCTATTTCCACTGAAAGAGAAAGCATTTTAGAAAGACCCTGAGTTGCACATTTCTTTTTGGCTCATGTCCCACAGACCAAGTTACCATAGAACAAAAGGTGACAGTGTTAAGTCACTTTCTTCACAGAGCAAAGAAAAGGAAGATGTAAAACAGATGGACTCTTGTCTTACATGACCTAGAGCAGCAGAAAAGTCTTTGCCACTGATCTGGGTTAGGGGAGCATTTTATTGCTTCAGACTAAGGGAAAATGGTGAGATGTACTGCAAGACCTATTCCGGGACTGAGGTGTTAGCAATTCTGTAGCCCCTACAGGAGCTGTGGAAGGGGGCAAGAATGACCCCTGTAGCAGCAACAAAGATATATAGATGTGCTGAGTGATGTTTTCATTAAATTCAAAACTATTTTATTTTTTAAAAAACAAATCACAGTTGAATAACTATTTTAATTATGCTACAATTGATCAAGAAAGTGAAAATAAAGCATACAGAAGAAATTCTGAAATCTTAATTCTGAAACATTTCCAGATGCACACTTTCTTCTTATTTGCTACCACACAGCTTCTTTTGGATGATTTCTTCAATAACTGTTAAAAGTAATTTCTCATACCAAAGAGAAACAATATATACTCTTAGAAAACCTGGTCTCAGTCTGCTGCTTTCATTTAAGATTCACCTCATCTTTACACAAATTCAGAGATTTAGGAGGTTACCAAGAGGTGATGAAATATCTCTCTATTCACCTCTCAGCTCCAAGCAAGGGTCAGGTTTCACACAGTGATATATCATGATATACTTAGAACTAGTGATGTTCACAAGCGCTCTCCAGATGTCTTAAGACCAAAGTAAATAGGCTGTAAATAGGTTTGATCTAAAGTCCTATTGTTACAAGCCGATATATTTCACAGTCTTATTCATAAATGTAGCGAAGTGTGTTAGTCTACATTATTTGAGTCAGAAGGTTGTTGTCGTCTGCCCTGCCTAAATTTATTATTCTGGTGGTCAGAGACTTATTTCTATCTTAGATTTATTCATTAGTTATGTGTACTTATTTCTTTTTGTACCAATAATAACCTATTGTGTATATGTTTCTTCTTCCTCACAAGTCTTTATGTCCCTGAAGGATTTAAAAAGAACAGTCATATCCATTCTCAGCTACTCTCCTGCAAAAGAACAAAATTTAGGATTGGATCCTCTAAGGTATTTGTGTGCCTAACTCCTATTTAGGCCTCACATTCCCACTGAAACCAATTACTTCATTAGGCATCAGGCTCCTCAGTAGGAGTTCAGTATCTAAAGGACCTAGAGAGACTGAACAGAAGACCCTCTGTTTTTCTTTCATTATCCTTCTTGAACTTTTGACAACACAACACCAAAGATAACATCTTCTCTGTGACTTAGAAAAAGCTATTAATATTCTCCCAAGTCTTTAGGTTAACTTTGCTTTTATTTTGAGTTAACTTTGCCTTTTTACAGGCTGAATTGTACTTGAGGTACTATCTGTGTTCCACTAGTATAATCAAGCCTTTCTACCCATTATCAATAAATGATTTAATAGTAAAATTATCGTTTCTTATCTTAAATTGCATACTTGTAACTATAAAATTTCATCCTAGTTCTGCTATGCTTGAGGACACTCTGTTCCTCCTATACAGTATTCCATTCACTTCTGACTGTCCACACCCTCTATCTTAACATTTCCACAACCTGTCATTAACAAAATTACTATACTTCTCAACCCTGGTCTTTGAGTAATTCCACTAATAGCATCTCTCCAGGCTTCCGATTCATTTCTCCAGACAATTCACCAGTGGTTTCTCCAAGGTGGGCAGTTGTGGTTTTGAGCAAGATTTGGAAACCAGAAAAATACAAAGCTGCATAGCTGAAGCTTTGTCTTGTCTTTGCTTTGTAATCCTTGTGCTTCTGCTATGCTTTCCCAGCCCAATTAGTGGTTCCCCATGGGGTACTATATCAACGTTTTACTGAAGTCTCTACAGATTAGACTAACCACTAAGATTATTTAGAAGATCAGTTGTCAAAGATAAATACAAGCTTAGCCTGACATGATCTACCTCTGGTTTAATTTCATTTTCTGTTTACTTCAGTGAGTTTAAGTGTTCTTTTCATTTATCTGCTTGATCTAAGATGTAAATAATCTCCTGAATGGCTAATTTACCTGCTCTTCTCCCCCTGTAGAATGACTCCAAAGTTAGAGTAAATTTCTCTATCTGTAAATGTCACCCTGAGGTAGTCACTTTTCTGGTTGTCCCACACTTCCAGGCCACCTCAAACATGGACAATTCTGCTGCTATCTGAAGCCAGTCAGAGTCAAATTTGTAGCTGCTCTGTTTTAATGCAGTAATAGGATATTAAAGATTTATCTGCATCAAAAAGCATTCAAGAATCACTGTTGTCTTTATAAAAGGTTAGAAAAATTGTCTCTCCATTAAAATACAAATGTAAAGTGCACTCTGACCAAGTTGTTATGCTGATGAAACGTAATTACCTGTTGTCCATGAAATGTAACACGTTGCAGAAAAACTCAGTTGCTGAGGCACAGTCGACACTGTTCATGCATTAACCAAATACATAAACTGCAAAGCTAAAGGACTTTCATTCTGCCCTTGTTTATATGATCGTCACACCAAAAAGGAAAATATTTGTGTACTGGTCCAAAGAACATTCCAAAGGGCAGCTTGAATTCCTATTTGAATACACATTGCAGAAGATTTTGATTCTATGCTTAATGTTATAAATCTGTGTTACTTCCCTACTAATACTTGCCAGTGAAAAATCTCTGGTACTTACAGTCTCTCCCAACCATTTCCCCAATTAAGTTCAAGTCACAGTGAAAAAGTGTTTCCTGATGTTGAGATTGAGCCTCCTGTGTTTCAGGTTGTTCCCATTGCTTCTTGAAGGATAATGAAGGATTAATTGATCTAGTTTTCTGTTGTTTTGGTTTGTGGGCTTTTTTAGTTTTGTTTATGTGAGTTGGTTTTTTTGGGGGGGGTGGGAAGGGTGTTTGTGTTTGAGGTTTTTTTCAGTACTACTGAAACATAAAAACCATTATGAAATTGTTTTGCCCTTCAGAAAAATAAATGGAGCTCTTGAGGTGCAGTGATTAAATGCTGGATTTCTAGATCTCTGATCTGTAACTCCACACAGGTTTATGGGGTTTGTCCTGAAGGTCACTTATATCAGCATAGGATAACCTAGGAGAATTTCAGGGGATGGTATAAGAACCAGTGAACAAATAATTCCCCTTGTTCAGTCTGTTACTCTCTCCCAAGGGTAGTGATATTGATGAAATGTCAACAGAGACTCTCTGCAACATTTTTGCAAATGGAAATAACGCCTTTGTCAACTACCTTTGTTATTACTTTTATATCTCATAAGTAATTAATTTCAAATTTTGTTTACTCAAACCTTAGAATCTTGAAGCTAGGATCCATTTAATAGATTTTAGATATTTATGTAATAGGGACAAAGCACAATAGAAACTTATTTGTGAGTCAGTTTATGACTGCTTTAACTCCATAGGGAAAAATATATTAAATATTACATATATTAAATATCTTAAAGCTCAAACTAAAAGAAAATGTTGAGGTACATGATAATTTTTTTTTAAACATTAGTTCCATAATTAATAAAAAAAATATTTTAATGATGTTTTAAGTTGACTACTAATAAATATCATGGATAATTAAAGTGTATTGCAATCACTACATCCCATATGAATTTTAGCATAAGTTTTATTCCCCCACTCCTTTCCCTTTACCCCCCATTCCTTTCCCACTCTAATAACCTTTAATGAGATCTCACCATCTGATGACTGCAGGAGACTGATATCTTTTTAATAAAATATTTTAACTTCTGTTGTAAGGAAGGGAGAACAGATTAAACTGAACAGATTTGTAAACCTTTTCTTGGGCAACCACCAGTTTTGAATACACACACTTAGATTTACAATAAGAGTAGCAGGAGCAAAGATGCAACTACTTATTATAATTTGCTCATTTACACTTTAATGAATAATTTATTATGCTGTATCAGTTCTGTTCTGCTGTCATGATAAAACTTGCATTTATATAAGCTGTAATCAGTTTGACTATATGCACAAGGGAAAAATTGATTTTGAGATGGCAACCACAAATAATTTTTTTAACACACCACTTGGTTTTGAGAATTTACAAATGGTTTGTAGCAACATGCATAAGGGAAAGTGTTATTGGAGGTGTGTCTACAGCAATTATTACTGCGCTGAGAGTTAGAACGGATGGAATGAATAGGCTGTGCCATCCACATTTTCACTTGCCTGAGCTACAGCACATATTTTGCTTCTTGCCATTTACTTTGTTGCTACTTTGACTGTTTTGTCAGAAGGAAGAAAAAAAAGAAGACTTTTTTTCATATCTACACAACATAAGAAAGTGGATTTCAACATGAGATTGGTTAATCCCAGCAAACCTGAGGTATTTTGCTAAATATACATTTATATTACGTAGGTACCACTCTCTCCATTGAGATTTTTTCAAATTCTATAAATAAAGGCATTAAATATCATTCATCCCCATCCTTAGGAATCTTTTAAGTTTTAATTTTTCAGATCTTCACTGAAAGTAGAAAAATTGTATTAAGTCTCATTTTGTTTTCCCTTTCACAGAAAACTAGCTGGTTTCCTTTTTCTGTTGTCAATTGTCTGTTATTCAAAGCAGTTGACAAATTTGAAGGTTAACATCAGAATATGAGGGGAAAGGAGGGTAACTTTTTAAACATCACACATAAGTCTTCCACAAAATTCTCACAATTTTTTTTTCCTCACCAGGAAGGACTAAAACTTATCTGCAGAAACTAGATCTGTAGCTTTAGCTTCATATATTCATCATTGCCCTGACTGAGTGGTACAGCTCTTCTAGTGGCATAGCCAACATCCTCAACATTTTGCTGTAGTTGTATCTATGGTGGAAAGAAGTTGAACAGAAAAATGCAAATGTGTAGTTTTGCCAGCTTTTATGGCAGGATAACACGGTATCCTTCTGTATCCAATCTTTTTTCATTACCTACCTATCCTCTATGTCATTATATTTACAACTTGTCATGACAAGACAAGAGAACAACTTCAGTGCCACAGGCAAGCAAGCGGTAGGGGCAAGAATAGGAAACCTAAGTAATTTCATGGCAGCCCTCTATGCTTCCCAAATAGTGTGAATTTATCTTCACAACAATCCCATGAGGTAGCAAAACTCCCAGTTCTTAAACAGATCCCAGAAGCCTGGGACTTGCTTCACCTGTAGCCAGGCATGATGAGGAAGATGTAAGAAGTTGGAAGTTGAGTACATGCACATTCTTCTCATTCATGGTCAAGAAAACTTAGGTGATGTCTAAATACAACCTCTGAAGAATGTTTTACTAAACTGGCACTGTAAGTAGCCTGAAACACTTCCCACGTTGCACTTTTTATAAGGGTTCAACTCAAGCTTCTTATTTGCCCTTATCGTATGAACAGACTTTCCTAATGTCCTCTTGATTATGAAAACCGGTACATTTCCATAAGTAGTAGTTCTGAGCTCCCCCTAATTCCCAGTTCAGTAGTATCCCAGTGAAATATTTATGTTAAATTCTGGTCATACTGAAATATTTCATTCTATTTTTTCTTTTCTAGCTTGACTGCTATTAAAGCTGTCAAAAATGTTAGACCTAAAACTATAGAAAGGGAGACAAATAGCAAGACATTTGCTATTTTTAAAACTTTGTTTTGCTTTACTTATGCATAACATAGGGTCAGAATCTATCTATAATGCTCATAAATAACTGGTAAATTCTTATTAGATTTGCTTAAATTTTCAGCCCTTTTATTTAATTTCAGAGTGCTTGCTAAAAGTCTGAGATATAGTAACTAAGAGCAATTTCCACATAATAGCTCTGCTGTTGATCTAAGGTTTTTTGAATGTGAATGCCTCATTCTGGAACATAATTTTTTCTTTTTCTTTTTTTTTTTTTTTTTTAATGAAGAGTTGTCCAAGTACTGTGAGAATCAAATCTTTATTCCCACCAGTTCTTTGGCTGGTATCTGTAACATGTAACTTATCTCCCAGCTCTGATGACACATGTTCAGTAGTCTGTGAAACTTCCCTGGGTTTTTATTTATCAGTATATTGGCATGCTGCACTTGAACTTGGACCTCCTTTTGGAATTACTCTTTTCAAGAGCAGCTTTACAAGAAAAAAATGTTCGGGGTGAATCTGCAGAAGTGGTTTCTTTTGTCTCGCTGTCTTTTTTTTTTTTTTTTTTAATTCAGGAAAGTTTCACTCAGTTTTAAATACAAATCATCAAACACAGTGCCGATTCATGGTAAAAGAGAGAACCAACAAAGATTTAGAATTCAAGCAGTGGTAGTTCTACATCATGCAATAAACATTCTTTAGTTAAATCGTGTTTTCACAGCTAGTAATATTTCAGTGATTCAAATCATGTCAACTGCTGCCACTGTGGCCCTCCTGAGAGGAGATGGGTGTAATAAAGGTTTTCAATTTGTCTGCACTGGTTTAGCTGAGTGAAAAGATCAAGCGGAGCTTTCACATTTATAATGAATATGATTAAAGAAAGTATTTGTAAAAATGCATGACTGAAATATGAAAATAAGACTAGAAACAGAGTTAGGAGCATTGAGCCATATTTGGGAAGAGGATTGTAAATTTTAGTAAGAACCTGAAGGATAGTACTTACCTTCCAGTCTCTTAAGTATTTTAATAATTTATTTTTCTGTCTTACATTGATTAACGGCTGGCAGGCACGTTTATATTTGTTTCCAGACAATATATGTGTCGTCCAGCAGTGAGTAATCTTTGCTTTTGTGGTTCAGTTCTTTCAAAGAATAGTCTTTGAGGGCCAGGAAAAGAACTGTGGTGCCAGGCAGAATTAAATAAGTATGCATATCTGCCAACTTGGCTGATCTTGGGAATTCAAAACAGCAAGCATGCAAAGAAGTTGACTTCACTTGAAATTTAAAATTGAAGTGTGATATGAGACATATCTAAGGACACAGCGTCATTGTCCAAAGAACAAGATAGTTCTTTCTTTTGTTGACAATACTTTATTAACCATACTTTAAGCGTGTTAAAGAGTAGTGGCAAAGCATAGAAAATGACTGATCATTTGAATTCATCATTTACACTAGTAAGGTATTTGGTCCACATGGACAAAGTTCTGGTTTTAGCCACAGACTTTTACTGGGGGTGCAGGGATTTCTCTCCACCTACTTGGAACATTTCTGTGAGGCTTTCTCCCCACCTCAGCTTTTCAGCATTTGAAGATGAATACGGAAACAAAGTGGCATCAGGGGTCTAAAAGCATTAATGCAAAGAGTAATAAGGAGACTACACAATGGTGGTCAGAAAGGAACGCAAAAAGCACGTAGAGAACCAACGTATTTGGGTTACTTTCTTATCTCTTCAGTAACACTAATAAAAGATATTTGGGAATGCAAAGGATAGCTTACATTTATGCTACTTGTTCTGGAAGTGCTTACTTCACAATATAACCTTTGCAAGAACCTGTAAAGGAAGTAATGAGAAACTGGTGTTCAGCTGCAACAGTCTTCCCACTTTCCGCTCCCAAGCCTGGCAGAGAATGTATTTGAATTTGATGAGATGACACAATTTTTGAGGTCTCCTTAGCTGATCAGGAGAGGACTGAAATACTATAGAATTTTCTTATTTATATTTACTTTTTCTTTCTGGACTTTTTGACCCTTACAAATAATTTAAACCATCAGCTATTTTAATTTTTGCTTTTTTTTCCTCCCATTACTTTAAGATTGGGAATATGAAATTCCACTTAAGCCAAGAAAGTAACAGTGATTAAGCTACAGAATCATTTCCTGATAATTCACAGCAACCTTAATTGATTTACCCCCAAAATGGGCCAAATAAGTAACCCTCTACTCTTTGGAGATTGGTACCAAAACCCACAATCCCAGACACTCTCTCATTTGTCTAATTCTCTCTATTTTACTGCTAAATTTTATTTATTTTTAACCATAATATTTCATTGCATCACAAATCTTTCAAGTATATACTTCCTTATCTCTTGTACCCAATTTGTCTCAAAATACAGAAGATAATTAATGAAGAAATTTCAATTCTGCAATTATTCAAACATATAATATCCATATACAATGTGTATGCATTTATGAAAACACACATATACATATGTGTGTTTCAGAGTGGATAAAATATATGTATATAGATAAAGAGTATGTACTTATCTTACAGATATATATATGTGTGTGGTACTATACATATATACAAGTACACTCCCTAGAAATTCCATAACAGATTATCATTATGAATATCAGTAGTCAGGAACATTCAAATACTGCAGCATGCAAGAGAAGCCAAGCCAAGATGGCCTGAATTTTTCTTTCAACCAATTGTTCTGTTTTGTTTTGTTTTAATGAATATTGCATGACTAAGAGACTGTGGTGGTCAGAATTTGGATCTTGATATTTTATGTTTATAAGGCAAAAAACTGGTTTCCAGTGCTGACCCAGTAATCACAGTGGGCCAAGACTGAAGATCTGGTTCACATTTTCAGGAAACTGGACTTTGAAAAAGAGACCACCTATCCATGTATATAGCAAATATTCCCTACAGATGGTTGTGACACTTAGGCAGCTATCTACAAAAGCTTCAACATAATCTAGATGATCTTTTACTATTTTAGAGCTCAGTCCTAGAAATTTATTCCTCCATAAATTTATGAAAATGGATAAACCTATAAAAGTCAACAAAGCCACTTATGATTGAAACTACTGCTCCAGTGGAGTCAGACCAGTATACAATAGTCCAGTGAACTCTGAATTATATGCTTTAGCTAGTTGGGTTTTTTTTAATCTGTGTATGAGTGAATAGATGTATACACAATTTGTTTGAAAACCATGACAAAAGGACAGCGTATTGAATGCCATAAAGTAAATCTAGTGAGAAAATAGCCTTGATGATAACCTTCTTGGAAATGGCAGTATCTGTTATATTGAAGGAAATGGAATTAAAACAAATAACACCTTCAAATATCCTAACATAAAATCTGCAGTGCAGTAGTAAATCCCAGTTATTGTTTCCTCAAAATTACCTGAAGTTTCTAAGTAGGATGTAGTGAAAAAGTAAAAAAGGAAGAGAATGCATTTTTGTGCCTTATATTGTAGTTCTTTTCCATTGCACTAGAAGGTGTAGAGTTACAAGGAGTTAACTTTTGCTGTTTTCCTTATTCTGGCTTTGGCTTTTGTTTTATTGTATCCTCTCTACAAAGTCAAGGAAAGCATTGTATTTAGGATGACTAAAAGAAACTTCAGGAAAAGAAATAGCGACTTTTGGAGATATAGGAAAATAAAGGCAGATAAGTCTGAAAAAAAACCACACAATGGATTTGAAAAAAATACAATGGAGAATCTTAGTTTTCTGAGGATTACGTGTATATTCATTCATAAAAAGCAAGTTTAATAGTATTGTATTTCATAAATACAAGAGTCTGAACAACCTTACAGATACTAGGAATGAAATCTCTCCTTCTGTCTCTTGCCTACTTACAACCGAGGCTTTTCAGAGCAGGGAACACCTCTTACTGAGATCTGTGATCTCCCTGAAAGTTTCCAGAGCACTGATAACCAATACATAGAAACTGTTCTGTTAAATGGGAACCAAAAGGGGATGGATACAGCAGATGAATGTATGCACAAAGAGCAAAGATCCAGAACAGCATTTGAGAAAACATTCCTGAAGAAGAGCCATCAGCAAGAACGTATAAAGAAAGGAGTAAAGAAAGAAAAATGTTCTGAGGAAGCCCAGAAAGGATTAATGTTCAGTTAATATGAATGATTTAGAGCACCTTTTTAATCCTCATTTCAGGGTCTATATAAAACTGATAAGCACAAAATTAAGAGGAAAGAGAAGCTGAGATGTTATTAACATTTCTCAATATCAGCCTTTGTATTCTGACTGCCCCACCGTCAGAGGATGAAATTGCTATGTGACCTATTTGTTGTGCTGCAGGCAGATTTTATGAGCAGCATGATGAAGAAGCCTAGTTCTTTCTAAATATGCCTATCTCTGTACTTACTCAACTTGTTTTCAAGAGACACGAGAAACTGAGGTAAACCATTCCATATCAGTCTCAATTAAAAGAAACCCAAACCAATCCACATAAAAATACAATTGATTTAATTCCTGTTGTCGAAGCACTGCAATGTAATGAATGAATTCAAGTACAGTGAAGTACAGGGAAACATAGAGCTGTTTGCAAATGCTCTTTTGTTAGAAAATTTGTTTTCTCTCTATGCAGTTTCAGACTTGTCCTCTGAGGCTTGTTTACAGCCTATAAAACACTCAAGCAAGCCTTGTAGGGAAGGCCATGACCTAGACCCCTCTTTTTCCTGTTGTGCACTAACTACCAAATTGCAGAAGCATCTCCCTTTTGTCTGAATCTTACTATTATTACTATTACTATCGACATCATTTAATACTCAAAGAGGCACAGAGTAGTGAACATTCATCACACATATATATACCCTGGCCCAGTTGAAGGCAAAGATTTAGGGTGTTGCTTTAAGAAAAGTGTGTGGGAATCACCTCTCAGGTACGAAGACAGAGAGCTCAGTTCTCCCAAACACCGGGTTAGTGCTGTAATCGCAGAGGTATTGGACAAACTACAATAGTAATGCTCCATCTAAAAGCACAAGTGAAATGAATATGTTCATTCCTAGTGCACCTTGTACAGCACTCAGTCCTGTCACTATTTATTAAGGAAAATAGGAGTACACCAGTTATGATATATCCCTCTGGATACATAAGAAATGAAAATGCACATGTAGCTGGAGGATCTTAAAACAAAAGAGGTACTCAGCTGCTCAGAGTTTTCAGGACAGCTATTTCTATACAAGAACAGGTGATCCTTAAGCATAGTGAATTTAGCAGCAAAATATTAGGCAGCTAGAAGCTGAGTACGTGTTTTTAAGATTATAGTCTTGGACTTAGATGAATAAATTTGACACAGTATCAGTTTAAGTGCCTTTATAAATCTTCTTCTGTGGCAACTCAGCAGCATTTTGATTAACAGGTAGTTTCTCTGGGATTCCCTCTGATGACAAACCCATTTACTTTACATGTCAACCCTCCAGTGCAGCACTGGTTCACTGCACCATTTGAATCATAGAATCATAAAATAATAGAATCATTTAGTTTGGTAAAGTCCTCTAAACTCATCGAGTCCAACTGTAAACCTAACACTGCCAAGTCCACCATCAAGCCTCGTCCCTCAGCACTACATCTACATGTATTTTAAATACCTCCAGGGATGGTACCTTCCCTGAGCAACCTGTTCCATTGCTTGACAGCTCTTTTGGTGAAGAAATTTCTCCTAATATCCAATCTAAACCTCCCCTGGTGTAACTTGAGATCATACCCTTTTGTCCTATCACTTATTACTTGGGAGAAGAGAGTGACCCCCAGCTCTTTACAATCTCCTTCAGGTAGATGTAGCAAGGTATATAAGGTCTCCTCTGAACATCGAGGTGCTAGAGCGGGTCCAGAGAAGAGCAACAAAGATGGTGAGGGTTCTGGAGCACAAGTCTTATGAGGAGAGGCTGAGGGATCTGGGGTTATTCAGCCTGGAGAAGAGGAGGCTGAGTGGAGACCTTATTGCTCTCTACAACTACCTGAAAGGAGGGTGTAGAGTAGAGAGGTGGGGATCAGTCTCTTCTCTCAAGTCACAGGCGACAGGACGAGAGGAAATGGCCTCAAGTTGTGCCAGGGGAGGTTCAGGCTGGATATTAGGAAGAATTTTTACACTGAAAGGGTTATTGGCACCATCCCTGGAGGTGTTCAAGAGACGGGCTGATGTAGTGCTGGGAGATATGGTTTAGTGATGGTGTTGCTTTTTGTTTGTTGTGTGGGTGTCTATTTTTGTCAAAGTTAGGTTGACGGTTGGACAAGATGATCTTTAAGGTCCCTTCCAACCTAGAAGATTCTGTGATTCTGTGATTCTTTTCTCCAGACTGAACAACCTCAGTTTGTTCAAGCCACTCCTCATGAGACTTGTGCCCAAGACCCTCCACCAGCTTCATTGCCCTTCTCTGGACACACTCCAGCACCTCAATGTCTTTCTTGTAGTGAGAGGCCCAAAACTGAACATAGTATTTGAGGTGCAGCTTCACCACTGCTGAGTACAGAGGGACAGTCTACTGGTTCTACTGGTCACACTGTTTCTGATACAAACCAGGATGCTACTGGCCCTCTCAGCCACCTGGGCACACTGCTGGCTCATATTCTGCCATCTATCGACCAACCACCTTTCCCACCTGGCAGCTTTCCAGGCACTCTTCCCCAAGACTGTAGCGGTGCACAAGGTTGTTGTGACCCAAGTGAAGGGCCCCACACTTGGTCTTGTCAAATCTCATAGAATTGGCCATTGCCCATCAATCCAGCATGTTCAGATCCCTCTGCAGAGCCTTCCTACTCTTGAGCAGGTCAACACTCCTGCCCAACCTGCTGTCATCTGCAAACTTACTGAGGGTGCACTCGATCCCCTCATCCAGATCATTGATAAAGATATTAAACAGAACTGGCCCCTGGTTTTTTACCCAGTGAAACGTACACCCATCCAAGTCATGAGCAGACAGTTACTCCAGGAGAACGTTATGGGACACGATGTCAAAGACTTTACTAAAGTCCATGTAAACAACACCACAACCTTTCCCTCATTCACTAAGTGGGTCACCTTGTCATCGAAAGAAACAGTCAAGCAGGACCTGCCTTTCATACACCCATGCTGGCTGGGACTGATCACCTGGTTGTCCTGCACATGCCCTGTGATGGCACTGAAGAGAATCTGCTCCATAACCTTCTCAGGCACCAAGGTCAGACTGACAGGCCTGTAGTTCCCCGCATCCTCCTCCTGGCAATTTTTGCAGATGGGTGTCGTATTTGCTAACTTCCATTCAACTGAGACTGCCTCAGTTAGCCAGGACTGCTTGTAAATGATGGGAAGTGGTTTGGTGAGCACTTTTGCCAGTTCCCTCAATACTCTGGGTGGATCTCATTTGGCCCCATACACTTGTGTATGTCTAAGTGATGTAGCAGGTTACTAATCATTTCCCCTTGGATTGTGGGGGCTTCGTTCTGCTCCCCATCCCTGTCTTGCAGCTCAGGGGGAAGAGTACCCTGATAACAACTGAACTTACTGTTAAAGACATTTAAGAATAAATTAATGCAAAGAAGGCTTTAAGTACCTCACTCTTCATACCATAGACAGGTAACATTTATAAGCCTCTGTTATCTGAGTTTCTAAATGATCCTCAGGTGCCACTGATTAGGTTTTCAGAATGGATTTTTTACATTTTCCCTGAAAGTAGAACCTTATTAGCTCTGCTTCTACGCTTCCAGTAATGACAGATTTTGTATGTGAGAATCAAAATACAAAAGTTAAAGAATTGGTACTGGTCCAAATATTTCATTATTTTTAAAAAATACATATATAACATTTTTTTTTTTCTAAAATATAAGAATAACTGGAAAAAGTGCCTAGATCCACGAAAAAACCTTGAAATAAAAATGTTTTCTAATGTTGTTAAGTGACAGAAGTATATTCTGGCACCATGGAACTGAATTAATTCCCCTTCCCTCCGGAGTGATAAAACTTCCGAGGACAAAGATCTCCTTTCTTCTTACCTGATCAGAAATTGCTACTGTTAATACTGTGGCTTAAATGTACCGACTTCCACTGGACACCCTCTTACACTCCTTTGTAGGCAGGCCTGAACTCTGCTGATATAAATGAGCTCTACTTGGTTTGTCCTCAGAAAAGTTTTTCTCAATTACATAGCAGAGATCTTTGTCTGCAGATTAAGGAAAGAGTGAACTCAAGAAAAAAAGAACAGTCTGCATATTTTATTTATATTCCTTCTGTTCTTAAGTAGCATGAGAAATGCAAGAAGTGGTGTGGGTAATGGAGAGATGTCACCAAGAAATGAGATTTAAAGAATTTGAAAATGAAGAGACTGGTTTGAATAGGCAAAATGCAATGCCTTATGAGGACAGCATTTAAAAAAAAAAGAAAAAAAGACAAGGAAGTTAGAGTGAAAAACCATGAATTTACTGCCTTTTTTTTCGTCTATTTGCATACAAAAACATTTAGATACAGTCTGGACATTATAGATGGTTTCTCTCTTCTTTTATGATTTGCAAATCAAGTAAGAAATCTATCAGTAATGTCATTAAAAGAAGTTTATCTAGTACACACAGCTATGCTGGGATTATGAGTAGCTAAATTATATTCTGCCTGCTTCTCACTTTGATCTCTGCAAAAAATTTTAAACCTACATTTCTTAAAAGAAAGAAAAAAGGTCAACTGTGTCATTATTGTATTCTGTGCTGGCTTCTAGGCAATTTTGTAATTGCCTTTCTCATAACACTTTGAAGTACTTCAAAGTTGCTTAAAACTTGGAATACTTTGACTGTAACATACCATCAAAGCATAGAGGCATAGAAAGTAGTAAGATAAGAGAGATAACGTGTCATATCTACCAGGTCACATAAAAGCTAATACTTAGATATTGATGTAATATATACTTATGGTGTCTTTTGTGCTAAAATAGTAACTGGCTGCTACTACAAAATGCACATTTTTTTTTTACAAGGGCAGGAAATAAAAACAAATCAATCTTTTAAGGAGAAAACAATTTTAGAAATGTTAAATTGTGCAAATATGTATGTATATAATATATATTGTATATGTATATGTCTGTATACCAGCTATATATAAAGAACTGTTGTCACATGTAAATAAATTGTCATCTAGGTAAATAAAAGAAAATTAGGCTAATCTGTGTTTCCAACTTTTCGAGAAGATATTGGTGGTATCTTTGTGGATTGCAGCTGTACCTTGCATGCCTCCAAATAGGCTCAATTTCAAAATGACTGCAAAAGGTTAATTCTCCAACTTATTAAAAGCAGCCACTAATTTATATTGAGAACAGAACAATCAATCAGAGCAACATCCTGTGTGGTAAAGGCATAATACTTATTCAGAATTACTGCACCTCACTAATAGTTTATGACTGTACAGGGAAAGATCTTCGATCTGGTTTTGAAAAGATCGAACAGCAGAAAATTTGTCATAAGGTAATTTATCCCAATATATGTATCACTGTTATTCCGTTGATTTCATGTTTGCCTATACAACTGAAGAATATTCTAGAACTCAATAACTTCTCCCTACATAAATAGATACGTAATAAATACGTCAACTACCATTCTCTGAACTCCTCCCCATTTTTTTCATAATAAAATATGTGCTGAAAGGAACATGGACTTTAATCTCCAGCCTGGCCTTGTAGACTTCCTTCCCAATATCAGAACAATGATAATTAGCCACCACAAAGATTCAGCTACATATTTATTGCTGACACACCATTCACATCATATGCAAAGTTGCGGCTAACTGCAATGGAAAAAACTTTTTTTTTATTTAATATACTTAGCTCCACCTGAAGAAACAGCAGGATATTTCTCAGAATGAGTTAAGTCTTACCAAAGGCTCAATTTTTGTGAGCAGTTCCAAACTTATTTTAGCTTTTGTCTGTTGTAACACTGAGAGTACACAGTTCTGATGGAATAAATGCACCTTGCAGTTTATTCGTTGCCTTAACAATAGAAATAGACTGGATGCAAACCCCTCTGAATTCTTTAAGAAATGGAAA
Organism: Calidris pugnax; assembly: GCF_001431845.1. NCBI lineage: Eukaryota > Metazoa > Chordata > Aves > Charadriiformes > Scolopacidae > Calidris > Calidris pugnax. The sequence goes on along the minus strand of NW_015090859.1, from coordinate 4,650,252 downwards.
TTTTTCTATTAACTTAAAAGAAAGTGTCCCAGGCCTTAGATTTCTCCTGTCAAGAGCTAGTATCTGGATACTGAAAAAAGATCTGAGAAGAGATTTTTTGAGAACCTATCCTGCAATAAGCTGCCAGCTTCTACTTGCATCCACTTCACAAACACAATACAAAACACAAAAGAGTACCTATTGCCTGCCTGTCTAAAACTCTCTTTTATTGTCAGAAAACTGTCACAAAGACTTTATGCTATAATAAGGAGTATACAAAAATGTGATGTTCTTAGAACAATAAAAGAGATAAGTAGTAAATACAGGTTTCATTTTGCTTTTCACAAATATGTGCACATGGCAGTTGCCACGGAAATTCACGGCTGGCAGGTTGAGGGAATGAAAGGAAGGGTTTCAGCATGTGTACAATTCCTTCAAGCAAAGCTGGGTACTGATGTTTTTTGTTACTCAGCAGCGTCAAAATCTTCAGAATTGCAAGTAATTTATCTTTAATACTTCAACAGGCCATTGTCAACTTTATCTGATTGTGTTCCACTGCCTGCCTGTCTGCTGCTCTTTTCTTCAATTGACACACATGCTTCAAGATAAAAAGTAGCACATGGGTCTGTGAAGTTTCGTTAAAAATGTAACCCTGAAATAGTGTTGTATAGTAAAACTTACCTCAATTCAGGTTGAAGAACACAACAGTACAAGCACCAATGTGCTAGTTGCTGAGATTTAACACCTAGAAATCAGCCTTTAAACTGGGAAAATCTGTATGCATGTGACAAACTATTTGCTCACACAATCATGGTTTCAAGGACTGCTATGCATTTGTATATGCAATTATACAAATTATGTCTGCAAACTCATCAAATTTACTCACACGCCTGCCTGTATCCTATCTGGATTTGTAATTTCAAAATTTTTCTCTTAAAAAAAAGAGGCTTTCTTTTTGCCTAAATTTAAGATTGTGGTTCACTGTTTTAAATTCTTTTCTTTGCAACATGATTTAGTATTAAATTCAGGGGAGTCTCATATGAACACATCCAGAACAGATTAAAAAAAAAAAAATGTTATTTTATAAAATTTGCAGGAAAACAAGAAGTTTTATATACCTACATAAGCATGAATAAGCATAGTTAAATTAATATTAGTATTTATAAAATTCAGTACTATTTATTTCCATTATGATGAAACAAAATTAAATGAAAGTCTCATTTCACCTGAGCTATTTGAAAACGGTTTACATTTTTATCAAATGTTTAATTAAATCTTTTATCAAATAGTTTCTTAAGATAGGTGAGGTAGGAGATGAAAATTCAAATAGAAACTGCAGCAGATAGTTCTTATTGAACAACAGAATGAAATTCACACACACAACAGTGAAAATAGCTGTTTAAAAAAATAAAATTTGCTTCCCTATGAAGAACTGTGTTATGTGATTGATACTTTTTGGAGCTAAACTAATTTGCTAGAATATTTGCAGTAGCTAAACACATAATAAATTCAATCACAATAGAAGGTAATATATTCTTTAAAATAGCCAGAATGTAGTCATTAATTTCTATCTTGGTTGAATGGTATATCCTATTTCAGTTGCCACATCTGTCTCCTAACTTCCAGGAATCCATGGTGTCGTAGGAGCACAGGGGAATGCCAAAGTCTGATAAAACATATGCCTGATAAAAGGGGAGTTTCATGTTATCTAACTTTAAGAAGTTTGGTTAGGTGTGCAAGTCAAAGGCTTGTTTTTTGATACTCCTTACAGAGCTCTTCAGAAGAGACTTTTCCATCCACAACTTAATGCAGTGAAATAAGATATAGGATCCTTCTCAGAATCACCTTTTAAAGAACCATCTCTTTCCACCACATAAATGAAGTGTAGCAAGATAAACATCTTAACTGGGACACATAAGAAATTTCTTTCAAATTAGGCAGCATTGGCAAACCCTAACCTATACAATCATTCCTAGTACAGATGAAGGACGAGCACTGGGAGGACATCAGCAATGTTGTAAGTCTGATACTGTTAAGTTCATTATTATATCATGATTATGAAAACATGGCACAGTCCAGGAAGCAGAACAGGATCTCTAATTTGCTCCGTCCAGAAGCCCCAAGATTCTCCAGACCCAGGGAAAATTCATGCAGAAATCTCAACTGAGGATTTGATGTACGGAAAAGGGAAGGACATCTGTTTGGATTTTGGCAAGATCAAAAAGCAGAGAATGTGAATGCTTGCTGTCTGAGATGTACTTTGGAGCAAATAAACAGAGAATTTTGAGAAACCTAATAAAGAAGTATTTTGGATTTAATAAAGCAAATCAGTGGTATCAGTAACAAAGTGGGTAGGTATACAAGTCTAACTGCTGTTTCCCACAAAATTTAGTTCTCCTTTAATCGGAAAACACTAGATCCTTTCTTGGAAAACACTAAAATGCTCTTAGACACTGAATGAAACCTGTGCTCTCAAAGTATTGTTAAATTACGATGAATCAGAGTGCAGTGAATTTAAATGAGAAGTTATATGTTTTTTCTGAAGACTGGTTGTGGGCAGAATAAGTAATGTTACTTTTTAACAGGTGTATATTTTGACTAAAGTGGTTTCTGTGTAGAAAATATTTGCAACCCAAGATTTTGATACTCTATAGCTAACTCTAATAAAATATTAGTCTGGTCAAATTGCTAATTGCATGAAATTCTGGTAACCTTTGCTGAAATCCTACAGGAATAAATTAATTTTGAGGCAAAATTTGTGATAAAAAAAATAAACAGGCTTCTTGTAGCTTCAAATCCAATTCCACAGATATATTGATCTCCTCTCCCCAGAAATTATTTTTACAATATAAAATGATGAAGCAAGCTTTTCTAATCAGAGTTTGAAGAGGGCCATGGTAGCATTTTACCAGAAAGATGTGTTAGGTGATCAAGCAGACCTTTTACATTTTTACCTCTTATAATTTTACATCTTCCTATAAGGTAGGCTGTCGCTTTCTTACTCTGCAAAGCTCCAAATAATACCTTTACTGTCCAAGTGGTGACCGCTGTGATAATAGTGGCAGTTTGCATTGCAGGTTATTGCCCTCTGCTCATTTGTTCAGTTACTGAAAGGAAGAATCACAGATGTCAGGGGTGTCTGAGTAACTTCGAACAGTGTGGTAAATGTCTTGTTTCAGTAATAATATATGTAAACCTAAATATATCATTATTTAAAGTGAGTAGCACAAGAAAATACCAAAACTTAAGTAAATAACTATGTCCCTACTGAAGGAATCTAACTTCTTGCAGAAAAGAAATATGATGCTATATTTTAATGGCAAAAGAGTATTTTATACTAAACTCAGAAACAACTATATCTGTCAAAATTTAAATCTTTTATTTGTGCTTTTCTGTTCAAGATGCCCTTTTTATGTTAAGTACAAAAGTGAACATATGTGAGACAAAGACTTCTCCCAGCTATCAAAGAGCTTCAGAAAAAAAAAAAAAAAAAAAAAAAAAAAAAAAAAAAAAAAAAAAGGGGCGTGGATTCTGTCGCTTTCTTACTCTGCAAAGCTCCAAATAATACCTTTACTGTCCAAGTGGTGACCGCTGTGATAATAGTGGCAGTTTGCATTGCAGGTTATTGCCCTCTGCTCATTTGTTCAGTTACTGAAAGGAAGAATCACAGATGTCAGGGGTGTCTGAGTAACTTCGAACAGTGTGGTAAATGTCTTGTTTCAGTAATAATATATGTAAACCTAAATATATCATTATTTAAAGTGAGTAGCACAAGAAAATACCAAAACTTAAGTAAATAACTATGTCCCTACTGAAGGAATCTAACTTCTTGCAGAAAAGAAATATGATGCTATATTTTAATGGCAAAAGAGTATTTTATACTAAACTCAGAAACAACTATATCTGTCAAAATTTAAATCTTTTATTTGTGCTTTTCTGTTCAAGATGCCCTTTTTATGTTAAGTACAAAAGTGAACATATGTGAGACAAAGACTTCTCCCAGCTATCAAAGAGCTTCAGAAAAAAAAAAAAAAAAAAAAAAAAAAAAAAAAAAAAAAAAAGAAAAAGAAACAAGAGGTGTCTGGATCTGCAGAGCAAGGAGAAAATCCTTTGCACTTTCAAAGAGCTCTGAGAGAGAGTTCAGAGGAAGCTGGCATCATCAATAATGCCTAAAGAAATTAATGAAATAAATAAAAGGAAATAGCTAGGTAATTTCTAAAGACATATTCAAAGAGAATTTATGAAATTAAATAAAAATAAGAGTAGAAATCCTAGACCACTCCCACCATATTTTCTCGGTAAACAAAAATAATAGTTTTATCAGCCTTTGGCAGGAAAGAGGCTATTTTTTTCTCAGTGGCACTGTGTCCCAGTGGTATTAAGAATATGAAAGAGATTAATTACAATTAAGAGGACATTGTCAGTAAATTTGGGAAAAATGTACTGGTTTGTTTGTACCTTAACTGAAATCAATGGGATTTTCTCCACTGATTTTGATGTAACAGGATTAAGACTTCGGTTTTATCAAGTAAATTATTAAAATTTAGGAGATTGATTCTGAATCTTGCTTTTATGCAATTAGTGGTCACATCTCTATGGGATTATGCAAATGACTACTTAATGTGGATTTAAGTCCAATAAAAATTTTTGTTGTTGTTTTCACTCATTTTTTATTCAGTGAGAAACCATTTAAAATGAGGGGGAAAAAAACCCCAAAACTCAAACCCAAAACAAAGCCATTTTTTCCCTTCAGGTGCTTGCAGCCAAAATTTTGTAGTACTGTGCATTTCAAGTACAGACTTGAAAAATACTGGATATCAATTCTAAGTAAAAGTCAAGTTGATCTTTTTAATTTTAATTTCCCAGACTGAGAAGTGTAAATGAAATGAAGAACACATCGGAAATACACTGACAAATAAGATGTTACTGTCTAATCAAGACATGTTTTTACACTGTGTTATTATTTAAACCAGGATGAGAAACCAATAATATAATTATTTTTCCTAACCATTTGATCAAGGCTCACTACTTAAGTAGTAAAAGATGTATTTTATGACTTATAAGTGTGGGAAAAGCACGTTACTGATTTTTTTTTTCAGGAACACAACCATTTGATAGCTGACTACAGGTTCCAGGGATCCAGCTCAGTCACCCGCATTCTTCCTGCTCTTCCTGTGTTTCCAGATGCTATTTAAAGTTCCTTTAAAAAGTATAATCTTTTTTTCCTTCCATTTTAACTATATTAAAATTCCATTGTTCAGGCTTAATATTCTTTGTAAGCTATAACTAGAGAGAAAGCTTTATTTTTATTCTAGTGAAATTATTCATTCATTTCTCAGAATTACATCGAGTTCACTGAGGAAATCTAGGATCTCACTGTTTCAGAGTAGGGACCTGCTCTATCACAATGACAAAATGCTGTCTTTTGCATTACATTATGCCTCTTGTCTTGCCTTGCCTTGAAATATAACCAAATTTGCTGAAGTCATTACTGTCTAAAACAAAAATTGTACTTCACATAGAGTTCAATTAATTAAAGTCTCCCAAGAATCAGTCTGCAATAAATATTCCTTCAGTAAGCCAAGAGACGGCACCTCTGCTACCTTCCACAGACACTTTAAGACTATTTCATGCCCAAGATATGAGAACTGAAGGGACTTTCCATAGAACTGTTCATTCCAGCTTCTGCATAACCATCGGGGAATTCAATTCCCTGATATGATACCTGAAGTCCTCCTTTCATGCTCTCACTGACAGTCCTGAGGATGCTTTGGCAGAGAAGACGAAGAGTACATAAAAACATAAAAAGTCATATATGCAAAAGAGAAAGGATAGTGGCCTTATTGTAGAAGCATATTACTTGAAAAATGTATTTTATATGGGGAAAAAAAATAATAATTTTGTGTGTAGATGATTTCATACATGAGGTTGGATCTTTTTCATAACAGTATTTCCCTGATGATGAGCAACTCGCCTAAACCAAAGGGTTTTAGAAATGCTTAGTAATAGGTTTTCATATTTTCTGGATTAACAATTTTGGTTTTAGTAATAAGCATTAGCAACTGAAATGTGAATTTTCATATCATTTTACTGTTACTTACTCAAAAAAGAAAAAAAAAGCACCATAAATGGTGGATTTGTTTCATCTGAGAGCTGATATTTGATGTTTAAAGAATAGGTTTTTAACCTGTGACAGTTATCCATTTCATTCATCGTTAAGGGAAACAATTGACACCCTTAGATGGAAATTCATCACAATCTAAGTTGTGCTGGCATTCTCCACCTACAACAGAGGGCGGTGAAATGTCAAGTTTAGGCTAAATACACAAGTGTTAGGTAGATATTATAAAACAGTTTAATTCAACAGTGATTCATAATTTTGGAAAATCATTAGAACAAAATCATTACTCCAGAAAACACTGTTTCTAATCATGATCTCTGATTTTCTGCGCAAAAAGTGTAATTTACTCTAACAGACAAGATAAGTACTTCAGAGTTCTAAAATAAGTAAGATACTGGATTAAATTTCTACCACCACCCCCCCCGCAAAAGTTATCCCAATGGAAATTTTACATTTGGCGATGAATTCTCTGAATAAATGAGAACATTGATCACAGAAAATGTGAATCCCAGTGGCCTGTAGGCAGAAAATAGTGTCTAACTGTAATTAGATAATTTCTTGTAAGGTTTCAGCACTGATAAGTGTAAGTTTTCTGAATACTTGAAAAAAAAAACAGGTTAAAAACATTACCAGAATTCTTGTGTACTTTTTGGCTCAGGCAGTGCAATACACCAAAGAAAACAATTGATGAAGTAATATATTTCAAAATGTATCTCTGGTCCTGTGACTTCCTGTACAGCGTAGCTGGCCTTTGTTTTGCAAGGTCCAGTGACTCCACAGTGTCACACAAAGTCACAGACTTTGTGACAAACTAAAAAAGCTGTTGGCCAGCCTGTGGCTGAACAAAGCAAAGAATATTTTTCCAATACATGCTACTGAGCAAGAGTACTATGCACTTTTTGCAAATAAACATCTGAAATCATTTTTTAAAAGACACAAATACTGGCCCTAATTAAGAACTAGCACAAATGTGGTAAATTAAGGTCAGCTTAGATATTCAATGATATGAAAACATGACGGGATTCCTATATATACTAATCTGGTGAGTTAATCAGTGGTCTTCCTTTTCCTTACCCTGCTGAGATTGATGTCAGCTGTTTCATTTGAACTCTTCTCTGACATATGCCTTTTGCTGGTTACCAGGCAACCAGCATCATCGAGAAAGCTAAACATGTGCACCAACTATTATTCACTTCAATGCGTTATTTCAGAATACCTCAAAACATCTTTGCCAATTCACAAGTTTGGTTTCCCAGCCTGCAGTCCCTGAGGAATGGCTTCACATCATCAAGTTCAGTAAGAAATGTGGATGCAGTTTCTTTGAGCAAATAAAATCCTCTTAAAATGTTACTGAAGGAATATATAAACATAGGTCTGGAATTCTGAGGTCTTGATTATTTTTTTTTTCTTACAAAGCAAACAAACAAAACAAACAAAACCTTAATTATTTATTATTCATTTGGATCTCTTCAGGAAATATTTAATGAATATATATAGTGTATATGTAGAAGTATATGTATAGACTTATACTCTTTATCATAAGTCATTTTCTAATGGTCCTTAGAGGTTGTGAGAAGAAAAATCTGAAGAGTGACATCAATATTGGGCTATTATGAAATAGAAAAATAGAGATGGTCTGAAGTAATGAGTTGAATTTATCATGGTACTCACAGAAAATTTTTCAGGTGAAAGAATGAAAACGTAAATTAAAGCACCACACAGTTTAATAACTCTCTAATATTCTTTTCTGTAAACCCAATGACATATCAAATACATGGTTTTGGAATCTGATGGTTGGGTTTGGAAAGGTTTGTGTATATGTGAAAGGACTTCTAGTAAATCCTAGTAATTTAATTTACTGTTTATTTCTGATGGGAAGTGGCTAATGTTATGGTAATTAACACAAAAAATGTCAGGATTCCAGCTTGAAAAAGATTACGTTGTAAAAACCCCAAAGCATACACAGATAGGCAAAGAAACACATAAAAAGAGATACATAAAAAATGAGAGTAATGAGTATGGCAACTTGCCAATACACATTTTTTACAATCCAATGGTTTTATAAAAATTACGAACAGAGCTTTTGACAAACCATAGTCCTTTGAAACAGAACTGCTGACAAATATGTTCACGCTTAATTTTTATATATATGCAGTACTTTCTGATCTGAAGCTACAAGGGTAAAATTATGACTTCATCCTCACTGTGTAAGTGCAGTCTGTTAATCATTTTATATTAGGAGAAAAGTAATTTCATGGAATATTTACACTAAGAACTAAAATCTTTCCTAACTGCATGGTGTTATTTCTACTATAACATTTTTGTCTCAGTTAGACTTCCTTTCTTTTTTTTCTTCTTTAATTTTTTTTAAATTTTATATATAAAGTCCATTAAAAAGATTCCTATTTCCTTTGTATGCTATATGGCAGCACATGTTCAGGAAAATTATATAAAAGTGCCAAGTTTCCTAATTAAGTAACAGTAAAGTGAAATGGAAATCAGAGCTGTTCTGTCCACTTATTTCCAGATACTGTCAGAGAAAGTTAATCAGTAAAAACTATACAGTGTGATACTAGCTCTGTTCATCTCATACTGGAATAAAAGATGAATAGTTTTGGAGGTTTATTCTGCAGTTGTAATCTATACAGTGAGGGTTTCATTTTCATGTAGTTCTGGTCACATTATGGTGATTTCAGTTTGTTTAACCTGAATCCTTTGATGAAGGTGGGATTACTTACATCGGACTAACATTTCACTAGGAATAATTAGCTTTCTAAAACTTGGAAAAGAAAGATGTCTTTCAGAGTATGAATAAGAATATTCATGGGCAGAATCTGGGTCCAAATATTTTGGTTTTTATATACACACACATATATATACGCGTACACACGCATACACATGCTGTCCTAGATATGCATATTAACATACGTTCTCTTCTCAATATAAGATTTCTGGATGAGAATGTTACTAGCTGAATATTAGGCAGCATCTGGGACAGTGTCCTTTAATTGTGGCCTTGGCTATTAACTCACTATGTTTTTCAGAGAAGTTTAGAAGTTCAGAGATCACAGGAATACAAGATAAGCCCTGAAATATGTGAATATACATAAGTCCTTCAGTTCAACTCTGTATGACCCTCAAAATCTTATTTTAAATATCCACATTTCATTAAAATTCTGTACCAATTAAAAGCAGTGCTGTTCTGCAGAGGTTGCTGGAGCTAATTTGTGGAGCTAATAAATCCTGGCATGGAATTGACATTGGAGGACCTAGATGGGTCTTCCAAACATCTTTATTAATTTTGTGTATTTTTGTTTGATGCTAGAATGAAAATTTAATTCAGGATATAAAAAATATGCAGTGGTCACAAGTTTGTGATAGCTCACAGTGAGGAAACATCTAAAAGTTCATAACCAGGCTAGTAGGAGTTCTCAGTTTACCTAATCATTAAGAATAATTCATTAACAATCAAATTGTGCCTGTAGTAATTGTGGAGACAGTTCAAACTGTTTTATGCTCACCTGAGTCACACAGTTTTCAGCAGACGTATCATCTAAATATAACTTTATATTTGTAAACATGTGTTGATTTTTTAAAATCACCTTATCTGAAGAAAATAAAATCTTTAATAGCCCTGAAATTTGTAAAGATGACTTCACGGTTAGTGCATGGCAATATCCCTGATAGAAATGTTAAGGAACAGTAGGAAGCAAACAGAGACAACAAACCAATTCTAGCAAGTAGGAAATTATAAATAATACATTATCTTAGTCTAAGTGGAAAAAAATATTTAAAAGCAAGTGAACAAATTAAAAGCCTTTTTAAATTAAAAATTAAGTGTCTGCTTTTCTAACTTCCAAAACCTTTTTATTCAATCTTGTTTAAATCTTCCTTAACCAAACAAAATCAGCTTGCAGAAATATGCAGTACTTTTTGTTTCATCCTCTCTCTCTGTTTGCAAGAGTAAAAACAACCTTCATATTTGCTCCACAGTTATTCACAAGGGAAAATTGCATGTTGCTATCTCCCATTAAAAAACTAGCCAAAACAGTTCTTTTCCAACTTGAAGAATTCCTAAAGGTTGTTATAAATTAAACAGAGGAGGAAGAAAAAGAGAAAATCCATTCTATGCAAAGTCTGGAATTGTTGTTAATGTTATCTGTATGATGTGCAGGTCTAGCTGGTATAGCCTTGCTGTTAGCCTTGCTTCTGTTTTCACATCATAAACAGGTAATCCAATAAGATTTGGAAGTAAAAAGTACAGTTTACTTCCCTTTCTTTCCAAAGTTATATTTAGAAGTAAAATTAGCTATATGCTGTCTTACAGAGTTCAGTAAGTTTTCTGTGGTTAACACAAATTACAGTTATTTTATTGAAAAGGAGGCTGCCATTCATGACTGTGGATCAGTTAGTCAAAGAATTATTCAATAATTTCAAAAAAAAACACCAAACCCAGCAAGAAGAACTACAATACATGGATGTTTTTTCTGGGTCCACGATGTCTTTAGAAATTTCAAATAGAAACTACATCAAAAAGAAAGAACTCTGAAATATAGACCTGTTTCTTACTGCCCCGCTTAATCCTCTGAGTTTGTGAATCGTCTAATTCAAAAAACCATAACAGACCTCCTAACTACATATCCCCCAAAAGATTAACATAATGGGAAAATGCATCTACTGTAACAACTATTCCAAAACTAAACCTAGTCCTCAATTACAATATCAACAATAATGAAATAGTTTCCTATGCCACATTTTTTAATACATCAGACTGGAGCCGGTAAATCTTCTGCCAATTCTACCTTCACACCATGTTTGAAATCTTCCAGCAGAGCTGTCTGGGAATTGAAAGCTGAGCAGTCAATGCAGCACTCTCCAACTTAATCCATGGTGGTTACAGGGGGACTTCTGAACTCCAGGGCAGCCCTGTTAGTCTCTTTTCTCTTGGATGGATCCTTTTGCTTCCAGGAGTCAATGACAGTAGAGCTGGGGCAGAGGGTTTTTTCTTAAAACTCAATGACCTAGTGTCAAGCCCACCACTGTACTGATTTCCCTTTCCTTTGTAGGCTGTCCTGGAGAATAGCAATTCACTGCTGTGTGAAGGAGCGCAAGGAGATTGAACTACTCAATAGGTCTTACAATCTCGTCTGACACTGAGGACCTGGACTTCTGTGAATCATGTCATAGACAGGGCAGTATATATCGCAACCATGATTAAACAGTCTGAAGCTAAGGCACAGTATCCAAACATTCATTTTTTTTCTGGGATAGTTCCCTCAGCTCAGACTTGGAGTCAAAAGTTCCTATTAATATAAAAATAAAACAAAATTGAAAAGTTTATCAAACTAATAAACTGCTACATATTAAGTGCTTCAAATATCTATGTATACAAGAGTTTTCTGCAATTCAGCTATCCCCATATAAGTAGAGATGACCCAACTAGGTCTTTTACTTTGCCTGAACATGCTTCCTGGGATGTTTTAGAAGATAAGCCTGATAATAGGACATCTTATTTTTGTTATTATAGCTATTTTAAGTGTTATCAACACTTCCAACAGCCAAGATGAAGAAGTGAAAAGCAGTATGCAAGTACGGACAAGCATTGGTATGAATAACACAGAGAAGTTCGGATATTGACATTGTATATGCGGGCAATTACTTGTCAAAACTGACCCTGAGACTACCCAAGACTCTGCTTTTTGCAGCTTATTCCCCCAAATTAGCAAAAATAGCCATTTAAGTTAATTTTTGTCAATCTTGCAATCCCTACCACAACTGCTATGGCTCCACTTGAAGTTGTGACTCCTAATTTAATCATTATTTCCTTAAAAAAAGGGAAATGCTCCAGTAAAAGCATGTTTGCTTCCAGAAGGTGTGGAATGCCCCATTTCTCTGTTTTAACACGAATTCTGAAATAAGGCGTGTAAAGGAGTATCAGGTCACTGGTGTAGGAAGTATTTTGCAATATAAACTACATTGCTGTATTTTTAATGAAAGACTGGAAATGATGGCCCAGCTGTTAACATAGTATAGCAACGGTTGTTAAGCCATGCCTCCAAACCATGGGTATAGATTGCATAAGATGCATAAGTTTTTCCAGCATCTTAACAAGGTTCTGTAAATGACACCTAAAGAACACAGACATGAATATATTAATGCAGCCAAGATTTTAAAAACTATTGGATGTATAAGAATATCAGTACATTTATACTTCCCTTCTTCAAAATGCTTAGGAGCAGATACTAGGCTGACACACAATATCTGTCATGAATTCAGAAACCAACATGTTTTACTTTGTTTTTTAAATCCCTACTGAGTGCTCTTCTGTATTTTCACACAAAGAGCCTCTGCTGAATATTTGCTCCATAGTAAAATTCAGACTAGCTCTGTGATGAGATTCTGGTCAATTTGGAGGCTGGATGATGCGTGTGCCAGCCACCGTCCTCCAGTACCCAGGACTCCTCAGCAGTGGGTTAAGCCAGCCCTGGTAAGGAACCCCCTTCACAGAGCAGAGGGTTCGGAGCCTTTTGGAGACCATCACTACATACATTACCTGACCTTATCAGGAAGGTTTGAGAAACAGAGAGGTCCAGCACATCTGCACTTTCTCATTTGTTTCTCTCAGGGTAACCAGCGCATGTCAGTTCTGCACCGAGGAGCACAGGAGGAAATAAAGGGAATTGGGGATTGTTCCAAAGATAAATGGCATTTTTCCTCAGCTAATTATTTTCAGACTATAGAGGAAAGGGGGAATCTTCCCCTTCTTTCACTGAAACATACACAATTTATAATATATTCCTGGGAAAAAACAGTATGTAAAAAGTAACTTTAATTGACCTTTCTGAGGCTGAAGGTGGTTTGACATGTGTTATTGATGCATTTTTAGTGATAATGATATTGGCAATTTTATGTAACAAATAAAAATTCATTGGTTTACCATTATTAAAAGGCTTTCAATATTTTAATAATAAAATAATGTAAGAAGAGGACAATTTGACTGACCGTAAATTGCTCTTTGAGCCTGTACGGATCTTTTATATATTATTTTATTTTACTAGTAGTGGACAGAAGGGGCTGGTTTAGAATGAAATGGAGTAGATACGGGCTGGGGTTTAACTACAGCTGGCAGCCAAGCTATTTGCTTACCCCTCCCCAGTGGAAAGGGGAAGAGAATCAAAACAGTAAAAGTGAGAAAACTCGTGGGTTGAGATAAAGACAGTTTAATAGTAACACAAAAGCCACACATGCAAGCAAGGCAAAACAAGGAACTCACTCACCACTTCCTATAGATAAATAAGATACTGTTAAATAAAAGAATTTATCCTCATAATTTTAAATTTAATTTTTGTTAAAAGGTTTAATGTTTACTCAGAAGAAAACCCTTCATTGTCCAGATAGAGCTAATAGTCTGATTAATTGGTTAATTGCTTCAGTAATATTTGGTGTTGGGATTAGTAATGTAATATGGAAAAAGACTTAAGGAAAACATGCAAAACATGCCGTATCAGGCCTATGCTTGCACAATTCATTTTTGTACGTGTAACTAGGTTAGTACTGAGAGTAACTGCAAATAAAGACATTTCCTTTAAAAATCATCCTTTGCATGACCTAATCAATTAATAGTATACTACTGCTGTATTAGTAATATATCCTTTTATGCCTCAAAAAAAGAAGTAACAGAAACTTCTAAGGTTCCTATGACTTTCAAATGAGGGATGAAAGAGTTGCAATAGGTGAAACACATAAAACCATAAAAAGATTCTCTTTACCCTGACTTTGGAAATATTACCTCAGATCAGTATTGTGAGCTAGCAATTTTTTAGTAGTTTGCAGAAATATGTTAGAAATGCAAAGGTTAAAGAACCTAAAAGAAGAAGAAGAAAAAAAAGACATGCTAGATGGAGCGCGTGAACTATTTTTAATATTTACAACTTACTTGTAAAGTTGCTGTGCACCTTACAGGAAGCTGATCGCCACCTTCATTAAATGAAAAATCCTTTCAATTCCCAGTACTTAGTACCTTGAACAATTCTTTGCCAAAAATGGAAGTGTTCAGGCTGTGGAATTTTTATTACATGCTCTTCAAAAAAATCTCTAGAACATTTCTGGTTTTATTATATGCTTTACAAGCCTTAAGATCTATTTAAAAATATATTTTCTAGCTTTCTTCTCCCTGAATCAGGTATTTATCAAACTAATTCCAGGGTAACTAACTTTATTGAAGTGCTGTATATACAGAAATGATACTGAGTTTTGCTCAACAGTGGTGTAAATTATTCTCTGCTAAGCATTGCAAACCTAAGCCTTTAGCTACTTCAGGTTAGTTTTAATACGAAACTTCACAATCTTTTAGAATTTCATAATAGATTTGAGAAAACAAGTGTGTCCATGCCTATTTTCTATCTTGAGGGAGATAAAGTTTTAAATAAACAGAAATTAGCTAACTCTAAATTTAAATAATATTACAAAGCTGGAAATAATATCCTTTTGGCAATGGAACATACTGTATAATTGAGTGTGAAAATGTTTTAGGAACAGTCATGACCCAACTTGCCAAGTTTTGCTTCAAACTAATTACTGTAAAAGAAAAAAAAAAAGCTCCAATTCTGTCACTTCTGAAAGGGATGCCCATAGTACTTAGTAGTAAATAAAAAAACCAAATACAGTAATTAACTTTCCAGGCCTAAGCCCATTATTTTAATTTAAAGAAAATAAATGAATACCTCCAAAAACATCTTAGTGAGCAATTTAATGGTTTAGTCATTGGCATGGCAATTCAATGGCAGTAACAGAAACTGCATTTAACTAACCCAATCCATGTCAACTGACACCAAAAAATCACTAGCTTAGTGAAAGAGCTGCTTGAAGAACACATACATTTTTACAGGGCCAAAGAAAATGAAGAGGGAATATCAAAATACTAATTCACAAAGAAAGGGAGAGCTAAAGTCTGTTTTCACTTATTTAAGTTAACTTCCAATTCCCTGCTGTTAGTCTATACATTAATGTTATGTTTGTTTCAATACTTTGTAGTTATGTCAGGAGGCAAACATACTGTCCAGAACTTTTCACATGCGGATGAGAGCATTCAAATTCATGTTTTCAGACCATTACTTAATCTCAATTAAACTCAACTATTTTCTTTGAGTTTCATGGTAATCAAAGACAAGACCACCTCAGAGAGAAATGGCTGATGCATGTTGCATCCCTGTGCAACGGCACATCCCTGTGCATCGGCAAGCCATTATTCTAAGTGGTTAAATGCCTTTCAGATGAGGCAAACTACTACACAGATCACATCTGGTCAGAATCTTACGTGTATTGGGGTAATTAAAAAAGGAGCGTACCTGTTAAAATGGAGTTACCTATTAAAAAGGGAGTAACCTGTAAAAAGGGAGTTACATCTTAAAATTAATTCTAAAACATCTTCCAGACCTACTCCTTGGTGGATTTCACAGACATTCAGAACATACAATGTATTTCTTTAATTTTCTTGAATTAGAAAGTGACTTGACCCAAATCCCTGAACTGACAATGTCATATATCACAGACTAAGTGTACAAATCGTATATATATATAGGGATGGTCTCTCTAATTTACAGTATGTTTTTAAAAATACATCTCCATGCATCCACCTTATTAAAATTTTTGTATTCCTGTTTCAAAGAAGTAACGCTTAACCGTCTACAATTTTCTGACCTTAAATGCTCTTCCAGGGAAAACACCCAATACAGCAATTTAAAAAAGGCACTGACTACAGATTTTCTTTTCTTAAAAGACTTTCATGGATCCTAAAGGATGCTAACAGTAGCAGTTGAAAACTGACATAAAGATATTTTTAAAGGAATGCAACCAATGTCTTATTTCTTCCTGAATCCTCAGACTATTCAGACTGATCTTCAGACTTCAGTCAAGATGAATTAATATTCCTTTTTCCTGCAAGACAGCCATCTTCATAAAGTTCCTTGTTGTGGCCAGAAATATTTATCTTCACCAGATTATTAATGAATCAGACTTTTTACTGCACTGTATGAGTTACAAGTTCTCATTCTTGATATAAAATGGGCAGTTCAGGTCTTTTCTGTTGGCTAAGGGGAATCAAATAGGAGCAGAAAGAGAAAAGAGAGGGCAGATATAATTCACAACATTTTCGAATATGCAATGTTTGAATTTATAATTTGCACTAGCATCCAAGTGGGAATGATTTGATATAGTATTACTATCAGCATTAATTTCTCACACACACACACAAATCATCATTCTGTCTAGTAAGCCATCGACTTTGAGACAGTTAGATGTACTCTTTATGAAACTATTTGTATTCCTGGAAAGAAAAAAAAAAAAAGAAAAAATATAATTACTGTGGTCTGTCCCTTCCAACCCCATATCATTCTGTGATTTTGTGGTCTGCCTTTCTGACAAAAATACAAAAACCATTTGTGAAACAATTTCTTAATATTGTTTATTACTGAAGACTAAAAGTAGGAGTTTTCCAGTAACCTCCATAAATGAGTCCAAAATATTTGTAGTGCAATAAGGAATCAAGAGTTGTGGGAAGGAAGCACCGCAAAGAATGAAAAGATATGTCCATTTTCTATTATTGCATTGTTTGCCTTTAATGGAAAACTTACATCGAAAATATTACTAGAACAGAACTTAGCAGAGCATTGTAGGTGAATGAAACACACTGGAAGCCTCAAGCAGAACATCCATGGTCATAGGTGTATCCTGTAAGTGAAACAATAAGCTTTCATGTGGCTCAGTTTTCTGAGTTTACAGAAGTCCCTCTCTAGTGCGGAGAAGATATTTCTGTAAAACTGATCATCTGTTCTGTAACTACATGTGTGTTCTATAATTCTGCTGAATTTAAGAGGCATCAGGACAATGTTGGAATTTGTACTCTTCTGTTTAATTTCTCCCATCTGTCATCATTCTGAGAATCTTTGGGTATCGTGTCTTCCACTTAGCTCCCGAAAAAGTCTGCCCCCAAGAGACATTGGACTCGGCTTTACCAAATTAGCTTAATGAAATCCACAGTTTCAAGGTCAGAAATCCATGCAATCTTGATGATGTTTTAAGAAAGGTCAAGCACTAAAAATGACATTTACAGAAGTCAGCAAGCTGTGAGTGAACTCAACGATGAGTACTGGAAATGAGTATGACTAACACCCTCCCTGTCAAGGAGAATTTAATAATGGTCTGGAAGAAAATGTCTATCTCAATTCAAGGGTCACAACTATAGACTATATCCTTTGTGATCAGGCATGCAAATCAATAAACTCACCCCAAAATAAGGAAAAAAAAAGGATATCTGGGCTGCTTTCTATGCAGTAATTCAGCACTCAGACAACTCACCCCTTATGTGGGAAAAACCTGTTTCAAAGTTGCCATCCTTTGATATTTGTAGGTAGTCATATCTAGGTATTTCAACCCGGATCTCTGACTTGGCATATTCAAGGTTTAGGGAGTTGGGTCTCTTTCGTTGTCTTAGTTATACTACAGTTATTTAAACATCATTGAGAACAGGGACTGGGACCAATATCTTCTTTATGCAAGGTATTTGATGATTCCCCAGCTCAATATTGAATCACTTTTTTCCAAAAAAAAAGCCAGATTAAAGCATGTGTGCTGTAGCTCTGGGAACAAGCTCTGGAAACATCCAGCAGGTAGCCAAGAGGACCTCTGATTAAGAAAATGTGATGGTAGAGGGGTTTTTAATTGGTCAACATCATCAATCTGTGGCTGTTTGCATACGTATGAATAAAACTTTAACCTCCTCAGAGAAGCTGACCATTTCTAGAGCATTAAGAACTACTCTTGGACTTTGATTTTTAAAGCAGAATGTAAATATCCAAATCTGTTTGTGGATCTTGCCCTTTGCTATTTATTCTGGCTTCCAATGGCTGAATTCACAACAACGTAAGTATAGATTAATTTATGAAATCATTGAAAACCTCTATTTTTACAAGTTTAGTAAAAAAAAAACCCAACTCAGTAATAGATTGGTTTATCTTTCTTCTTTTATGTATGATCATGAATGACATAACATATTCTTTTAGAAGAAAATAACTTACAGAAACTTTATAAGAAAAACACTTTTTCAAAACAGGTGTGAAAACAGTAGTCATCCTCAGGTAAACCTTTATACACTTACATTTTGTATCATACAATACAATTTGCATTCAAAGGACATATAAAATGTGACATCAGAATGGCTGTACATCCTAAATGACATCCATTGTTACTTTGCTTCAGAAAACCCTGTTTTTCCTTAGTTTTCAAGTCAGAGAATCAGTGAGACACCTTGATTCTGGAGCAAGATGTCAATTTGTTGTTCTCTAAGTTAGTAGCTGCCTCTCAGAAAGACTTTAATCTAGATCTAGGATCTGGACACTGAAATTAACTGCCTTTCACATATTAATTGCACCTCCTCTTACTATCGATGCAACTGTCACCCTTTAAGAGGGAGGACCCTTATGTCTTCTATTAAAACCAGGGTATGGTTTTACTGTGCAGTTAAAGCTATGGTGCTCCTGTAATTCCTATGCAATCTTCATAACTAAAACCTGATTATAGATTTTTCTCAGGTACAGTGACAGAAAGACTTAGTCATGAATTATGTCATGAGACTCATGGCATGTTTTATCTATAAAAAAGAAATTAGTAGAAATAATTCCTTCTTAGACTGCATTTTGCACAACAAGGCAGTTTTCCATGTTCAAAATTGAAGATACAATGTCATGTTTTTATGGAGAAATATTTTGTTTTCATAACTTCAGTAAACACTAACTGCATTAATCCTTCATAAGCAAATATAAAATAAGCTTATCTTCCAGCTTATAGGAGAGGAGCTTAATATCCACTTCTTTCAGATAAGTAGTTTTGGAACTGCACTGGGTAAACATTTCAAAAGCAATTAAAAAAAGTAATCCTTGATTTTTGATAAAGAAGAACTTGAACATCCAGTGACCTGTGAGCATATTAAAATATTGCTACATGTTCAAAATGGGGTTTTAGCTGAAGAGTATTTTATTTTGTACAACCACATGCCACCTATCTGAAAAACAAATAAAATATTATTAGAGAGTGAGAGAGGACAATTTCTTTATGCTTGCTTTAAAGACTTCTTTATTTTCATGGAGGTGAAACAGGTTATTTCTGTCAGCTGTAGCATAAGTAGCATGACTCTCTTTTGCAAATAAGAAAACAACCTCAAGAAAAGTCAACCCATACATGGGAACTGAGAACTCAACATGAAATCAACATTTGGATTTACATAACAATCCAATGGCAACGGGTCCTAATTTCTAAGTAAAACCTGGTTATAGCCAAGAAACCAATGACTAGTTTTACTAAATTGAGAGTCAAGATTTAGTGAACAAATGCAATGTCTGAAAAGGTTAACCAACACTGTAGCATTAGACAAGGATGAATATTAAGTTTGTGAATTAAAAGTCCTTAATTGTATCACAAATGGGGAAAAAGAAGGAAAAAAAAAAGGAGGGGGGAAGAGAAAAAAGAGGAGGAAGAAGGGAAAAAGAAATAGGATTTTTTTTCACTTCTATGCACCCTTTCTGAGGCCACAAAGAGTGGAAAATTATTTTATAAGGTGTCATATGAACTAACACAGAGGCACTGCTATTCAGCAAAGAAAGTGAAGTTGATGCAAAAACTTATACTGCACTTGGAGCTAGAATAGCTTGAATTTTCTTAAGTAAATGGAATAAAGGTATCCCAAGCTTTTCAGAGAACACATAGCAGTATCTGAGTAAGAAAAATATCTAAAGTTGATTGATTAAATTTTTGTTTAAATGGGAACAAGAAAATTTTTCACTATTCTTCCATTATTTAGCCTCTGATTCCAATTTTGTAACTGCTGTTTTCTTTTTATCTTTGCTCCCTTAATGAGTCTGGGTCTTCAAAAGACAAAACAAAACCAAAAAAAAACCCCAACCAACCAATAACAACAAAAAACCCATAGAAACTAAGACATCTTGTTCTTCGGTAACCCTTCCTTGCTGAAGAGTTACATGAAACTGAATGTATGTTTTTATCACATTTGTTTTTTCCTGAATGGGACCCTCTAGCAAGATGTGTTAGCTGTAGGTTTTGACAGTGGTGGGACTGCAGGGATCGTGTCTGTGATAAGAGGCCAGGGGCTGCCCCTTCCCAGGTACAACCAGCTCCAGACAGCTCCAATGGACCCATCATGAGACACGGCTCAACCCTTCAGCTAAGTGTTACGGTTCCTCTGGAAAGCATATTTAACAAAGAACAAAAGACCAGGAGGGTGGGAATGAGAAAACGTCAAGGCCAGAGAAGTAGGAGTTACTCCATGACAGAGCTGGTAGCACCCCATAAGGGACTGCAACCTATCGGTGACACATGCTGGAGCAGGTACTTCCCTGAAGGGACCGTGGCATGTGGAGGACTCAAACACGGAGTTTGCCCCAGCAGTATAATGTTGGGCATATCCCAATAATGGGAGAACTCAAATGTCATAAGACAAAAAAAAAAAATTCTTTCAGCGATCCAATAAAAATAATTTTCTTGAGAAGAGCTGCATTAATACTGTGAAATTTAAGTTAAGCATCCTTGAAGTCTTTGTATTGCAACTGTTGAAAGTATCATTGGCATAAGTCACTGTGAAAACTTCAATTATCTCCTAAATTCTGCAGTCATTTCCTAAGGGTCATTAGCATGTGTTTTTCATTGTATACCATATTGTGTGTTTTTATTACATACATTGCCTTTATGGTAATTATGAACATGTAACATCTTCTTCTCTTATAGGGCTTTCTCTTGCTTCTCTGACTTCACAAGGTTTTTTTCTAATAAGGAAAGCAAGCAAATTGTTAACAGGGCATTTTTTTGTCTCAGTCATTTTTGCGATCTCTGAACTTTCATTATAAATTTTATCAGATGTACTATAGTCAAAGCAATCACCATGAAAATCTGTCCTATAACACTACCTGACCTGATACTGTTATACATTCAAATCAACAGTTATGGCCACCCAAAGTGTGTGGTCTACCTCAACAAAAGATAGAACAAGAGAAAGAAAAAAGGAGACTCATTTAGCTCCTAAATCCAATAAAAGCACTGAGAAACTTTGTATCAAAATAATTAGGTAAGACAGTTGTTTAATTATGATTCAGTTCTGATTTAACTGTAAGAGCAAGAAGAGGTGAAATATAGCATACAACCATGTTGTTTAGCCCATCTCAGATTCCGGTTTTTTCAAGTTTTACATACAAGTAGTCAGTCCCTTGCGTATTGCTAGATCAAATGATCAAAGTCACTGTAGTATATGGAAAGAGAAGGGGAAATCTGGCTCATTTTTCTATTCATTGCAAAAGTAGTTACAGTACTGTGAACAGGAGGGAATATTGAGATTATGGCAAGGATGAACCATCAGTAGATTATTAATATTAAAAGTAGGAACGGAGAAGAAAAGACATTAATATTCACTGCTGCATCTAAATTATTGTATTTCATAAATTTGCACTTGGCATTCATGCATTTGCACATACCTAAAGGAAAATTTCTGACTTCAATGTTTTTTCAATGAAGTATGATATAATATAAATTTAGATATCATATGGTTATAGCAATGAGTTATTTTAGTACTAGGTAATACTTGAAAAGAAGAAATTACAGAGGTTAAACAAGGGACAAAAGTTCTGTCACAACTGCCCTTTTGCTCTCCCCAGATTAGTCAATCAACTGAAAAAACAATCCCAAAAGGTGTTGTGGGTTATTATTCCAGTAGAAAAATCCTGTAGTACTGATGTTTCATGCAGAGACCTTGATACAGATATTAAGCATCTCACTCACGTTTATAAATACAGGGGGAAAAAGAACCACAGAACCACTTGTATGGTATATGTATTTTCTCTCCTTTCCAGTGTCCACAAAGGAAAAGACAACATGAAACCAATACCTTTTTTTTTCTAATTAAGCTAAAAAATCAAGAGTTAATTTACATATGTTTGTGCATCCATGACAAAAGGGAAGAAAACATCTAAGGGGAAAAAACTAGACTTATTTTTCCCACTATTTCATGATTTTTTAAATAATAGAAGAGAGGTAATTGTTTTAACCCAGACTGGAGAACAGACAAAAAAAAATGATAACCCTGATTTAATCCATCTTCCAAGAATCCATAAAAGTCTTTCAGGTCCTTTCTTTGGCTTCAGGAGTGAACTTAGGCAAGCAAATATAACTTCGACTTCTGTTGTCTGGGACTTTGATTTCTAGAGTTGGAAAACAACTTTTTTTTTTCAGGAAAGTCATTAAGTATCATTACTTTATTTTTATAAAATTTTGATTCCAACATGTTTTCATTTTTTTCATCAGTTATCACAAATATTGTCAAGCACTGATGCTGATGTTTGAGTTCATCAGGTTTTAAATGGAGACTTCTTCTTTAAGAGCCTGTGCTGAAAGCAGGAACTGTCATCATAGCTATTGAAAAGAGGGAGACTGAGATTTTATGTAAGCTATCTCTTTTCCATTAGGCATTGCTAGATTCTTAGTTTACACACTCAGTTAAGTGTCTAAGGTTGGATGGAATAGGCCTGGGCCCTAACACATACATCTTTTCTTTGTGTGAACAAGTACACTTAGAAAAAGAAAAGAAAAAGAAAGTTCCACTGACTATACTAAATAGCCCTGGTTTTTCACACGTCAGGGATTTGGAAATCAGAGCTTGACACTCCTATTACCGATAAACGATGAGGAATTCGATAACTTCAAATAAAGTGCTAGGTAATGTTACTTTTATTACTGCTTTACAGAGCCATGTCCTCTGCAGTCACAGTTCACACAGCTCAACAGATACATTTCATTTTGAATTTATCCTTGAGCTGAGAAACTACATGCAGTAGAAAGTAATTTTAGACAGATCTCAAAGAGAAAAATGTATGAGTAGTGCTATCTACTGTATTTGTAGGCCTTGTAAATGAAAGGAGACAAGGAAGAACATTATTTGCTCATTCACCATACAGGTTTATTATAGTGTCTAGCACCAACACTAGCAAGAGGAAAAATAAGAAAAATTATACCTCACACTTGCTGGACAGAGAACAATTTGCACATTGATGATTACATGATCTCCCCAAAACACTGCATTAAACTATAGTGATTCTCCTTATAAGGCCATTTGACTTTGCAGCCATCAGTCACAGTGTGCAAGCTACGCACTTTAGTCCTACCATGATCAGCCATTGTTTTGAAATTAATATCCATGATCAAGAACTTTGCTGGTGACAGTAAATAGGAATAAAAGTGAAAATTTTCTTTCTTTTCAGAAATAACAGTTTAGAATGAGGTTCACAGGGAATTCTGTCTGGATGGTAAAATGTGTGCTGTGTGAACTTCCAGGACAGACAAAAAATCTTAGCTTTGTCAGTCCAGTACCTTTTAATGATGTTATATACTGTTCTCTTTTCAGCATAGATTATTTTACTGTGGAAGAATCAACTTGAGATATATAATTTAACAAATAAGTTATGTTATTGCAGAATTATCAACTTGGGATACATAATAACTCAAAGGTGTTTGTGCACAAAGATACTTATTGCACCTTTTCCTCTTACTAACACAGAGCAACTGAGGAGGTTCAGATACAGGAATGAAGAAAATTCTGCATATGCTCCATGTAGCTGATGTGAATTGCATTTGTTCAAGGTGAAATATAAGCAGAGAAGCAGAACAACATACTCTCAAAATATAGATGAATGTTTCCCTGTTATGAATAAAACTATGCTATAAGGTATTCAGCAAAAATGGCTGGTTCAGAAACAGTCTGATGTATGCACTAGGGATGGATTGCAAGACTGGATTGCTCAGACTGCTCAGGGAGGTTAGGCAGGCTCCATCCTTGCAGGTTTTCAAGACCCAACTGAACAAAGATCTGACCTCACAGCTGGTCCTGCTTTGAGCAAGGGTGTACTACAGACCTCCTGAATGATGATGACTTTCCTGCCTGAAAGGTCATGTGACACCAGCTCTGCCTTCAGCTTGTCTAGTCCCTTTTTTCCTAAACTTGTGCGCAAAATGAGGCTCATTACTGTTGTTTGTAGCGTATTGTAGTATTGTATATTATGTAGGGTATAGTAATGAAAGCGTTATTGAAACTGAAAGGAATTCTAAGGGAAATATAAATAAAATATATGCAAACATTAATTTGATTTTTTTTTTCCTAGAAAAGCGTGTACTTTCTTGTTTCCACTTAAGGATATTTTTGCAATGGATGCTTGTGGAACATGAGTTTCAAAACCTGACATTCTCATGTGTGAATGGAAAACTAATTCTGCTCCTGTAACAAAGAATATTTGATCTTCTTCTTATTGCTGTAGCATAGCCAGTAATGTCTGTCCAATAGGTGAAAAAAACAGTATCATATAATCAAACAGTCTCAAGAGGAATACTTGTGCCAATACCTAACTCAAAACTCTCTGAGTGCTGAAAGATAAATTGATGAAAATACCATAACCAGGGAAACCTTATGCTGATTGCAGATATTCCAAGAGCAAAAAGAGTGGCTAAATTTATTGGATTAATTATTCATTGTGAGTTATTATCAACACTAATTATTATTATTATTACTATTTCCATTCTTCCTATGCCACAACTTCCACTGCTAGATGTCAGCTCCATATATTTTGTGGCGCACTGATTAAAGAGATGATTAAGTTCCTTTTCCTGAAAAAATCTTCCTATTCCCTAAAAATAGTTACTTTCACCAAGTCATGTTAGAAGCACTGCAACTGCTGATAATATACTGTCAAGGAAGACAGAAAAAAAATAAAATTATTTGCTTGAAGATCCTTCCTCACTGACTGGTATAAGATATTAAATAATTTTCTGTATATTGGATTCAGAAAGAAAAAGGTAATTTTAGGGAATACAAAAAGGCAGTTTCCAAGGTGATGGCCAGAGAATACTAACAGTTTATCAATTTTTAAGACTTATGAGAAAAACAAAAAGAAAACCAAAACTCTCACAAACCCTCAAGATTCTTGAAAGTTTGACTGTCATGTTTGTCCCCCTCTTTACGTTAATTACTTGAGCTTGAAAACTTAAAGTCACCAGAAAAAGAAAAAAAAAGTTAGATTAGTTGCAGGTATTACAATAGCCTTACCGTATTGATTAGACAGGATACAAACCCAAATAGGAACTTATTCATGTCAGAACATCTTAATCTTGTGTTTTCTAGGAACGGAGCTGAATGCAGATGAACAGCATAGTAATTTCTTAGTGAGAGATACATATACCTCCTGCTGGCCAGAGAGAGGGGGTTTTCTTCACTTGCGTTTTGGGTTTTTTTAATTGACTTTATATTTTATATGAAATATATATGTCCTCTTGTTCTTGTCCTCTTTGCTGAAGTTGACTTGAGACTGCTCTCTATTACTCTAATTTAGCTAATGTTAATTTAGTTTACTTGTGTGTTTGAACATTTTTTTTAATGTGCATTTCCACTGTGTTGCAGGCTTAGTCACCCAAGGTTTATTTAGTGTATCTGTATTACTGCAAAACATGTTCTGTCAAATCCCATGGCATTTCTGTAGAAGATGTCATGCTCCTTAGAATCATAGAATCATAGAATTGTCTAGGTTGGAAGGGACCTTAAAGATCATCTAGTCCAATCATCAACCTAACTCTGACAAGAAAAAAAAAGGAATAAGAAATAAAAATCACTAAGCCATATTCCTGAGGACCATGTCAACCCATCTTTTGAACACCTCCAGGGATGGTACCTCAACCACCTCCCTGGGCAGCCCATTCCAATGTCTGATAACCCTTTTGGTGAAGAAATGTTTCCTAATATCCAATCTAAACCTCCCCTGGTGCAACTTGAGGCCATTTCCTTTTGTCCTATCTCCTGTGACTTGGGAGACGAGACCGACCCCTGCCTCCCACCTCCCCTTCAGGTAGTTATAGAGCGCAATAAGGTCTCCCCTTAGCCTCCTCTTCTCCAGACTGAACAACCCCATCTCCCTCAGCCTCTCCTCATAAGACTTACTCTCTAGACCTCCTCACCAGCTTCGTTGCCTTTCTCTGGACCCACTCCAGCAAACATCCGCTCCTTCACACACATGAAGGAGCACGAAGGCGTGACAGCAGATGGGGAATCCAATAACCAAGCCAGAGACATGAGTTCCCCTAGCCAGCTGTCCCAGAGGAGCTCCCAGGGGAGCTTCCAGCCCCACTGGGGTGACAGGACACCCATAGCAGGTCCACAGGAGATATTCTCCTCAATCACCTTTAGGACTGAAAGGGCTCACTGTCTAGGGGTGTAAGACTTGTTATGGGAGGCAGGTAAAGAGCATTTCAGAATTATACAAGAAATAATGGGATGTTTGGGAGCAACCAAACTTGGGGAAAGACCAGGATCATGGTGGAACAAACATGACAAAGGAAAGGATAAAGGTAAAAAGCACTGGTCACATGCAAAAGGTGCAAACAAGTAGCTAGTTGGGCCATGCCCTGCACCCAATCAGCACAGCTTGTCTTGTCTTCTCATTGAACTACATTTCCAATTCCTTTCCTGCATGACAGTACTCTGTTCAGTGCACATGTGTATGGAGGTCTTCATGCTAGCAACTAGAATCAGATCAGCAGCTCTGTCTGCCTTTTTGTCTCTCTGTTGTGCCAGACACAGACTAGAGAGGCCAGTGAGCCTGTATGTTGGGCTTGGGTTGTGTGCATCAGCCCGTGATTGCTGGTAAAAATCAAGCTGGACAAGGTGGCAAGTAGGATAAAAGGTTTGGGAGCCAAGTTTTGAAACAACCATAAGACACTAGAGACAAAGTACCAGAAAGTTGGCTATGGGAGAGAGGAGATCTGAGTCTGCTAATGGGGAGACCATGAACATAGAAGGTCATCTACTGCTAAGGCCATAGGTCTAGTCCAGCTACTGGCAAGACTCTTTTGTAAATTAGTGTCCCTGTGTGAGGGGACATGAGAGGATCCAGATACAGATTGGGCAGCTGTAGTGTGTAGGAGCATGTGTATGTGTGCAAACATGTATTTTAGCAACAAGAGAGGGGCTGTGGGCTTTAGTGGCTGGCACATCATATTGGGAAATAATGGTGACCCAGGGATCAGTTACTGGATACAGGTACTGGGGACTGAGTTAGTTTTCTAGTTGGGGAAAGACCTTAGAGTGCTTTGGAGTCAGCGGCAGAAGCAGCAAGGGAAGGTACTCTTCCATCCTCTATTAGCAGAATACTTTTTCCTCATCTCATGGCTGTGTCACAACATCTGAAGCTTCACTCCCCCACTACAAAGAGGATAGTGAGATCACATCAAAAGTATGGTGCATGTGAGAAAGACAGAATTATTCTTAATCCCCATGCTGGCTATTTTGTGACATGAGAACTACAATTTTATTTTCTTAGTTGAAAAGCTATTATTACTTAACAGTTATATTACAAAAGCACCTGCAGGCCCTGCTTTAGGATTGGAGACTGACTGTGCAGGCATTGCCTTTGGGGAGAGGCAGATTTAGTTCCTGCCTTAAAAGAGTCTGATCAATGGACAGTCTGGCAGCTGAAGAAAGGTATTACTGGTCCCAAAATTACTTAATCCCTTTTCAAACTGGTTTTGCCTTTAAGCACACAGAAGCACAAAGTCCAGATATGATGAAACTCAAATCCTGGGTAGATATTTAAGCAATGTAAATACTTATGTGTATGTTTATATTTAACATCTCTGTGTATTTTTTATGCTATAAAAGAATGTGAAAAAGGAAGATCTGATTATGTTTCATTATATACTAGTCCATTTTCACTTAAGGATTCTAACATTTATTTTCAATAATATATCTCACAATTTGCAAATATAATAAATATGTATTGCTTTCTAAAGTCAATCAACATATTTGATGACGAGGTATCTGCCATTACGTTTTTCAAATTTGCCCACTAATATGCCACTATTTACTGTAAAAATGACACTTAAAATTAAATACTATAGTAATTTTATCATTGTTAGAGACTTTAGAAAAAGGACAAAAGAGCAGAGGAGATAAAAGACTTTGTGGTGAACAGTGTGAGCCAACCGCATGATGCACAGCTAAGTGGGAAACCTGTGCAGATTCTGGAAGTACTCTGAATCGAAAGCCACAGGATAGGGGAAGAGACATGTGCTTTTGCAGGTGAACAGGCAGAGCTTGCAGCATGTGAAAACATCTTGAGATAGCTAAGAAATCCCATTAACAATCTCTCAGCTGCAGGGCTGTGAAAAGATGAGGTACAATAATCACTGATGGGAAACCTCAGGAAAAAAAAAAATCAGAGGAAAAAATTAGTCTAGAGTGAAAAGTCAGATGACCTATTTAGTTGACAGTGTTCTAGCCTGCTCTCTAAAAAAAATGGAACAGAAGCAATCATTTATCGTTGTTCTACCGCTTTGTCTGTCTTGTGAACCCTGAATGTATTAGAGCTCTCTGCCTCTCTCCTGCATGATTACAGACATGATTATTCATGCATTAAATGATTACTTTTTAACTCATTGAATATCCTTTGCTGTATCAATGCAGTGATAAAAAAATGCTCTTCACTGCATAAAGTTAACAGCTTAGACTTGATCTTGCTATAATTAACACCTACATGTATACAGGTTTAAGCGTATCAAACAGAGATATGTGGCAATGATGCCATTCACACCAGCTGTCTAAAGTGTATCACAATTTTCTACTTTCATTCCCTTTTGGAATATGCCTGTTCATGTAAAGCAAATAATTCTATGAGAAGTCATCAGTTTTAAGAAAAAATCATTGAAATATGTTTCTTAGCTTCATAGTAAACTTCTATCAAATACCAAGACACTCTTTTTCACACTAATAACAAGATAAACAGAAGACCTAGGCATAAGTCTTTCCTGTCAGTCTGTCTGAAGAATGACATGAAAAAAATATTCTGTATCCCAGTTAAGTCCTAATCATTTTCTTGTCGTGCTTTGAAAATTTTCTTTATCACCATCATGCAAAACTAGAACGTTTTTTGAAATATGGAAGTTTCATGGGTAGGAAAATGGTTCTCCATTCACTTTCAAATCAGCTGAGTATTGAGATTTGCTGCAAGTGAAAGGTGGCCTGCAATAACATGATTTCAGTCCGTCAACACCACAACAATCATTTAACTTTGCCATGGAAACACCTCATGGAAATTACATGGAGAAGAAATTGATGAAAGAATAGTTATATGCATGCATGATCCACATTCAGGTTTTAAACAGAGGATGATCTCCAAAGGTCCCTTCCAACCCCATATCATTCTGTGAAAATAACCATAATCTCCTCTCATACAGAAGAGTAAGAACATTTAGCATAACTGATCAGGAAATGAAAATTTCTAAAAATTTTCTTTTAATGAGATGATGCATCTAGAGTGGTTCTTTACAAATTATGAAGCTACATCAGGAATAAAAAGATGTACATATTCTCTAACTGTTCTGTATTTTTGCAGTACAAAAAAGATACCAGTAAGTCACACATAAACACAAACTAAACTAACTTCCTTCCTTCCTTCCCTCCTTCCTTCCTTCCCTCCTTCCTTCTTTCCCTCCTTCCATCCTTCCTTCCCTCCTTCCTTGTCTTTATGATTATTATGTAGTTCCTTAAGGCATATGTTGGCTGAATGACACACTTTTGTCCATACTGGATTCCTGGTTGACTTTCAACAGAAACAGCTCCATTTCACCTTTTTTTTTCTGGAATGTTTTCCTAGCTTCTTTTTATTGAAGTGATAAGAACCAACTGGGGAAAATTAGGTGAAAAATGTAATGCTATACTTTCCTGATGATAAATGGACTGTCCAGTTACCAAACATAATAAACCAATAAGAGAGCAAGCTAGGGGTAAGTAATTTGTTATTCGTCTTTGAGTGTTAAGAGTGTGTGTCTTTCTAAGAAACACATACATGAATTTACGTCACAGAGATGTCATTCTGAATAGGTAGAAGTTTCCCTGAAAGAATTTAGTAATGTAGCTCTAAGACCCCTAGATAGTTTTAGGGGGGAGTGTGTGGTGTTCACATATGTGCTTCATACCTGTTTGGGTATTTTTTCAGAAATAAACAGAACTACATCAATAAAATTCAAATCATGTTGTTAAATTACATTTAATAAAGAGAGTTTACTTGCTTTTGATTCCAGTTAAGGAAAAATAAGTGAAAAGCTAGTACTAGGGAAAAATAATGGGTTAACTGGTCATTTTTGTTTATAATGAGAGTATGAAAATCAATTCAGAACCTAAAAGATTTGATGAATATTTATTCTTTACTTCAAAAAAGAAAGAATCTAATTTTCCCTTTCCTCTTCCCCGCATTGTACATATGGAACTTTATTTTACTACTATATGAATCTGCACAGCAATAGGTTTCATGTTAATTTTGATTTTGATTTCTGGCTGAATTATGTCAGATATCTGGTTTACTGTAGAGTTTCACTGACAGCACAGTAGAGAAGACAACAGCTTGTTACATGGATGCAGGAATGAGTGTCCAGCTGTTCTTAAAACGGCTTTTCCACCAGAGAAAACACACTATTGAATTACTTCCTTTGGTACCATGTCTGAAGAAGGATAAAAAGAAAATGGGCTACATTCCAATCTTGGTTGCCCTGTGTACATTTCAAAACATGTTGGTATGCAGATGTAGACGGAATGATTTCACACATGACATGATGTAGCTGAGACCTGATTTTTGTTTAAACCAACTGACATGTAAAACAGAATTTTCAGGCTAACATTCAATTAAAAATTGATTGAACCTGTGAGGAGAAAAGAATGTTTTTATTTATAACCTTTTCTTGGCACAAAATCTAAGACAATTCATTTGTTCCACATAGTAATATGAACAGACTAAAGACTGTATATATTCAACTCCATGACTCAGATGACGGAACATGACAATAAATACTCATTTTGAATAACATCTACAGAATACAGCAACCATGGGCAAATTCCCATAGTTCATTGCTGCAATGATCTAAGTGCAGTATTTGAAATATATTGTCCTGATTATTTTTCACTTGAAACATACAATAAGAGAGATATTAGTTAACTCTATGGAAATATTTCAGCATATCTTTGCCACTTTTTTTGAATAAAACAGTTAAGGTTTGTATAGGGAAAGTTTTGAGATTTTGGTGATGAAAAACAAAAAATATTTTTTATTATTTATGTCCTTTTTTGACTAAAAAGAAATCCCTAGAACCAGCTTAACTGTTGACTGACTGACAGAGTACTAGATGGGACAGCTAAGACAAATTTTTGGGGGCTAAGAGAAGCTTTTTATGAATTCTGCTGGAGATTATGAAAAGGTCCCATTATCTTAACATTATGTAGACATTATTCTATAACTTGTCAAGACCGTGTGATTTTTGATATTTCTCCAAGATCCACAGCAAGAGACTGATGGCTGCCCTTCAAGAAGGAATAGTTAAAATGCAAGGATGCATGACAAAAGAAAGAAGATGCTTTGAAGAAATAGTACTTTGTCAAAATCAGAATAACAGGCAGAAGAAAGGAACAACAAAATAGACTTTAATCTTGTTGGACTGCAGAACAAGTCAAGAAAAATGGAGGAATTTGGATATTAAAGTATTTTTAAAGTGTAAATAATGCTAAAAAGAAAGAGGCAAGACATGTCTTATATTTGATCCTAGATGGCAAATTTGTGAGCTATCTACTGTAAAAAGTGCTTTCTGTCTTGAACCTGTCCATACTGGTTTGTTTCCATTATCAGACATCCCTGAAGACATGGCTTGTAAACACAGAAGGCCTACAAGATTGGATCACTAGAAAAGTTTTTAATTAAGTTTCGATGAAGCCAAAGGATGAATTTATGAGAAAGTAGGAGGATTAAAACTAATCCCTAGGTCTAAAGCAGTTGTGAAAAGTTCCTGAAACATCATAAAAGACAGCCTGCTGAGATGAGAGGGCCTAGTGCAGTTAGAAGCAAACAGTGCAGAAGAATTTATCTTTATATTTTTTGGCTTGTTAAGGCATTTACTAATTCTGTTTGGGATAGTGCATATATGCTTCCAAATTCTTGTATCAGTTAAAAAATATTTTATTATGCTACGTTCAGTGAATCTGCTCAGATTTGTTGACTGGTCATTTAATGAGAGATGCCATGTACCTAAAGGGCCTCTACTAGGATTGGTCATGGACGGCTTAGTGTTTGAATGAAAAGAGTATTAATCCTTCACATAAAGTTAATATAAATAAAATTATGAGTAATGTTTGAACGGAAAAGTAATGTGATGGTTAGTAAGTACTTCTCAGGGATTCTTAGGTATACAAAAGCTATTCAGCTATGAATTGTTTAAATACAGATTATATGTTTATGAGGGGACAGCATATACCCAAAATCATAGTTATCTGCACTTCTGATTTCAGGAAAGCTTGAATTCAGAAAAATCTGAGTGCTAGAGAATAAAACCTGTTCTTATGATGTGCATTAGAGAATTTCCTTTCAGTTTACCTTTATTTTTAAAACCTCTAACATATAGCTCTGAATAAAACTTTGCAGACTACTTGCAAACATAACCATAAAAATACACTGATCTGCTTCAATCTCATTTTAACATGAAAAAATGAGCTGAGCCTTTGGTGGCATATTCTAAATCAGGAACTATAGGACCACCCAAGAACAAGGTAGTGTCTCATTTCAAGACTGTATGAGCGTCATCCATCTTTAATATAGCCTTCCCCCTTTCAAGACTTTGAGAAACTGATTATGCTAAGCCTGAGGAGATAAACAAACTGTGAGCTTTATTGAGACAGGCTGTAAACATCTTCATTTTCTGCTAGTGTCAGTGTGAGCTGCCAGAGCTCAATGAGTTTTGGGATCAAGCTTTGAATAGAACCATCATCAAAATAGCCATCTTTCCATTTGGACAGCAGAAAATAGAAAGAATGTAATTCTGTTCAGTTCAAGCTACTCTGGAGATACCAAATCACCTCCTATAGGAATTATTAATTTCAAATTACAATAATTTCTGAATATATAAACCAAGTTCAGATATCCCATAATCTGTTTCGATACTAGATAAGTACATGAAAAAATCTTTATCTGTCTTTGTTCCTTTCAGATGTATATATATAACATATCAAAGAGAATCTGTTACTAGCACATTGGACATACTCAATGAAATCACCAGAGAAAAAGAAAATTTATGTCTAGACAGATGAAAGCAAGCTGACTATGCAAAATTATTTTATAGTAGTGGTAAAATGAGGAATACAAAGGATATGGAAAACACACCGAGAAGGTAATTTATGTGGAAAAAATGCTTAAACTGAAGCACTGTCCACAAAATTAGGCTGCAGTCATAACTGCTTTTATAAAATGAAAGAAAACATTCCTGTATTACCAATGCATTTGTAACACCTTTAAAAGCCATTTCACTATTTATTGTGCATATTATATATTAATAATTTTATATATGTATTCTTAAACTACTGCTGGTTTTGACTACAACATGTGCTCATAGTAGTTTTCATATTAGGATGAAATTAATATTGCTGGACGTGTTAGTCAATTGGCTATAAACCTATGTAACGAGTAATTTAAAGGATATAACTTCTGTGGAAACACTCCTGAAAGACTGCATGGGGGGAAAATATATGCAGGGTAGATTACCTCTCTTTCACCACAGACATCTGCTCTTTAAAATGCATATTTTGTTCCTCCCAATTTGCGTAACTAATAGTTAATCGAAATCTGAGATCAGTAGATTCTGAAGTTTCTTGGACTTTTCTAAAACTGCATACAATTATATTTCTTCATTTGATTGGGCACCCTGACAGGAATATCCTTAATCATGGAGGAATACAGTTCTGCCCTTAAAACTACTGCCAGCGCAAACCATTTTTCCTCATTTCTGAATATCAGAACACAAAATGGTTGGAATTTCCAAGGTAATAACTCTGAATCTGTTTGCCAGTCAGTGGAAAAATTACATTGTATGGGCAGCCAAGTAAGATCACAGATCTTTTTTCTTTTTTTATTATGCAAGATATCTTTTCCTGAAGAATGGGTTAACAGAAATGTCCAAATATGTATTGTTTAATTACTTGCAGTTTAGGTGTAAATACACTGAGCTGTTTCAAAGTGCTTTCTCCCTGTTTTAAACTGGACCTAATCCTCTGTTAAGTATTTT
Organism: Calidris pugnax; assembly: GCF_001431845.1. Taxonomy (NCBI): domain Eukaryota; kingdom Metazoa; phylum Chordata; class Aves; order Charadriiformes; family Scolopacidae; genus Calidris; species Calidris pugnax. The sequence goes on along the minus strand of NW_015090859.1, from coordinate 4,615,970 downwards.
GATTTCCATTTTTATTTGCATGAAAGAAGAACATTATTTGACATAATTATTGGCATGCTGTTGACAATTTGTCATTTGATTCATCCATGATTAATATTTTCAAGGACAACTGCTGTGATATTTTTAGCATCCTTCTATAACAGTAAATGGCGAATTTATTTCTCTTTTCCTTTTCCTTTTCCTTTTCCTTTTCCTTTTCCTTTTCTTCTTTCTTTATGATGAATATTTCAGAGTCCTGTGCAAGAAGTTTGTCTGAGCATTCACTTACTGTCTTCTTCATTCACCCTAGTAGTACTGCAGAAATGTTACATATTTCAAGACAAAAAAAAAAAAAAAGGAAGCAGCTGACTGTAAAACAAGCTATATTCAAATTTAATTTAGCAGTGGCAATTGTAATTGCTTTGAACAGTTGAAACACTTCCAAGCTCTTACACATAAAAGCTCAGATGAAAATGGAAGATCTGCAATTCAAGCTACTGAATCGTCTGCTGTGGCATAGTTTAGACTGCAAAAAAGAAGCATCTGCTCTTATTCCCCGAATTCACTTTGAATGTGGGAATTAAAATGTTTCCACAACCTAAATGGTAAATAGTATGTTTTCAATGTGTTTGTATGTCCTTTTTCTCAAAACTCTAACCTTAGGAAACACTACCACTGATTTAACGATTCACAGAATTTGTCTGAATTGGTAACTAAGCTCTTCAAGAACTAGTACACTCATTACTAAGAAAAGAAGCACATCAAAGAAGAGTTTAGATATCTGTGGATTTCTGCCACAAAGCTGTTTTCAGTATAGGTGATGAAATGTTCTCAAGGATAGCTGTATTGTATATGATATTTTATCATTAACAATGGTTTAAGCATTACAAATTTCTACAGAAATACTAATTCTGATCATGAAAGGTGCTGGACACCCTCAAGTGCTACTACATTAAATGGGGGTAAAGAGCTTGAAATACCTCACAGAAGATGCTTGGAATATCCATTCAGGCCTGCTATATGATAAAACTTAAAATTCATTCAAAATTTAATGTGGGAGTATACCAACAGATGTCATTTTCTCTAAGTACAAACCTTTCAAGGGAAAAAGTTGGGGCTGTAATAAATGATACCATGATGATTTTCAAACACTAGACACTTCCATTAATCACAAAAAAGCGCCACACCTTTAAAATTCTGACAGAATCTATGAAAGCAGGTTAGCCATGTCCTGATTTTTTCCCTCTTACTAATAAATTGTTATTCGGTGTTTTTAAGTCCTCCAGCACAAAGTATTAGATAAGGTTATTGTCATATTAAAGATTACACACATATCATTAAAAGACACTGATTTTACACTACTATATGATGCAAGAAAAGTGGAAAAAATTAAAGCCTATCATTCCTTCTGAAGAAAACTTCTCTAACTTTCTAATTAATGTGAACTAAAAGAACTATTTGTCAAATGATGTTAAAAAATCAATTTATTTCCTCATTCTTTTCAAGTGTAAATTTGAACTGCATCCATATGAAGTTTAATCAAGTTAAATTATTGAACTGCAAGTCTCTGCGTATGTAAGCAATAAGCTTCATTTAAACCAGCCTTCCAGACTGAATTTGAGTCATTTTTTCTTATTAGTATTTCCTGTACAAAGTAGAAAACATCACTTAAGGAGAAATGAATTGTTTTAGAAATTAACTGCTACTCTTCTGCTGTTCTGTAGAGAAAGATGTTCCAGCCTTTTTTCATAAACTGCATCTCCCATACCCATCTTTTTCCTCAGACACAGACTATCCATTACATATCATTTGTAAGTGTGCATGAGCAGACTAGGGAAGCACAGTTTGCGCTTCTTGTATCTATTCCTCCAATGTCATTCTCCACATACAACATCCTACATATGAGTCTGTGAAGTTGTAAGAGGTTCTGAAAAGCCTGGCTTTAAGTTTTCAGCCAAACTGGGGCTATTTGCCGCCTTCTGATGTACTTAACTTTCTACTGAGGAAATTGCTAAATTATCATCTTTGTCATACAAAGTAGTACTTATGAAGAGGAAATACTTACACTACTAATAAACCAGATGACACCAAATGATACAGTTCTCAGAAAAGGATGCTTAAAAAGCCTTAAAAATTTTCTTAACCAGTCCATTCTCTGGCCTTGACTTGAAAATACAAAATATAACTAGATGGATTTTTTTTTTTTTACCATTTTATGGAAAAAATAGTTTTAAAAAAAATTATTCCCATTGCATATTGTGAAAAAACTGAGGCCATTTGAGACTGAAAACATATCTGGTACCAGTTAGAGTATTGAGATGGGGTACAAGAAATCAATTTCTGTCTTTTTTTTTTACATATAATGATAAGAAGAAGAATCTGAGCCTGCCATTTCCTGAGTGTCTGTCTTGCTTGTTGTCCTGGTGGTTTTAGAGACGGGAGTGAGTAGGGGAATATTTTTCTTTGTTATGACCAGAAATTTCATTCAGGAGAATGGAAAGAGTTACTTTTCCTTAAAAAGTTCTGCTTTCAACAAAAGGCTATTTTCAAAACTAAAAGTGGCAGGTTGAAATATTGCACACCAACACTATGCTAACCCAACATACCTAGTAGAGTTTATATCAAAAAAAGAAAACATCACCAGGAAAAAAGATGATTGTTGGTTCTGGAGCCTCTGAAGTGTTTTTCACTCTACTTTTGTCTTACCTCCCAATTCAGAACATAGGACTTCTGCACTTAGAGGAAAGTTTGCAGATGAGAGAACTGATGAAAGCTTATACTGCATGTCTCCCACTGAAGAATAGATTCTGTGGGCATCTCTTCAAACACTAACAACCAGTGCAGTTTCTTTTTCTCTGCAAAAAAAATTCCTTCTCAGCATGCTGTCTTCCATGCCTAGTATTCTGATGTTCCCTAACTCCTATGTACCATAGTAATGGGCATTTCATGCAGTTTCAAAATCTTATGGCTTTGAATCTTTTTCCATCCTTATCTATCTTCTACACTGTTTTCATCTACTCCTGCTATGAACTCATTGATATGTGGGACAGTAGCTGCTGCATGAAGGTCACAGACAGAAGGCACACTTGAATAGACAGCACGTTGTTGAATTCTGGATGCAACTTTGCTCTAATACACTTCTTACGATAATGAATGTCATGCCTTAAATAACAGAAAGAAACCACAGTTTACAAAGGACAAGATTTCTAGGACAGAGAAAAGCAGGGAGATGGCGAGACCTTTAAGGGAAGAAGACACCATTCCTGACATTCTTCTAGTAGAAAGAATCAGAGATTCAGAGACAAGCTCAGGAGAATATGTTTAATCTCAGAGTATCCCATGGAGTGCCTGAATTCTGTAACTGAGTTCTAGTTCTACAAACTAGAAGGAGACATTTAAATATAATGTTTATAAACAATTTTATGGAAGTAGCTTTCTTCCTCTTCCTTTTCTGCCTTTGCTTTCCTTCTTTCCTATCTTTCTTACCAGATAATGCTGATGTGTTCTCAGTAGACTTTTTTCTCTCAAGTACTACTCCAGAGACTTTTACAGAAGATATACAGTTTAAGACAGCCATATTATTCCTGATTTTTGAAAAAATTGCATTTTTCAAATTCTATTTAACTAAACATATGTAGCTATATATCTGATGATAAACTGTTTCCTACTAGGTCTATTTGATGATTATGCATTGGATTTGTGATAGATAGTTCATCTGCAATATTTTCTGATATTACCAAGAAGTGTTATAGATTACCAAATTTTGCTTTATGTGCATGAATTAGAAACTTGCAGCAGAGAAACTGGCTTAATGTAGAAACAGATACCAGACTGGCAACAAGAAAGTTAAAAAAAATTTAAAAAATAATTCAGTCTGCAATGTTGACAGAGTGTACTGGTAAATTCATATCACCAGGTGAGACACCTGGCAATGAACTGTGAATGATAGCGTGAAGTAATTTAAAAATATCTGAAAGTGTGGTAGAATGCCATCTGCATATGTTGTCATTGCTATATTAGATGCAGTCAACCCAGTAACAAAAATTAGCGTACCTGCTTATCTTGCAGCAAAGCTCTCTTGAAATTCTGTCACCACAAAAAACATGTCAGTCACATTAACAACATTGTTCAAGGCTTTAGCAGCATTAATATAAAGCAATATTAGGAAAAATGACTTGAGTTTTCCAGAGTGTGAGTACTCATTAATTTGAATGGGGATCAATGACCGCAGAATTTCTTGAAATTAGATTGTGTGTACATACACAAAGTTTAGGGGCCTGTTTAAATAACTCAGGTTTGAATATATTGCACTGAAGAACTTGGTCCCGCTCTACCAGTCACTGAGTTCAGTTTCTAGGAGTAACTCAGGAGGTTAAACTGGATTGAGCAACGTGTTCTATCACAGTAAGGAAAAACATATCTCAGAGACTGTTGTGCATAATGGTAATCAAATCTGCACAAGGACATCACTCTAACTTATATCACTTTGAATAAATTATGTTTATAAATTTTCCATGTATTACATATTAATAAATGTTATACATTAATGTTAGAGCCATAAATCTGTGTGCATATTTGTCATTCATGTCTGTCCTGGCTTACTGCATTTGAATCAGCCCTTGTCAAGGGAAAAAAAAAAAGGAAAAACAGTCCAGTCCTCTAAATATATTGAGAATTTACAGTCTTCAGTGTTAATTCTCCTACATACACCTTAAAAGAAGCTGTTTCTTCATCTTCTGCCAGGTTTGATTTATGGCATTCAAAGTAAATATAAGAATAAAAGACATGAATACTTGTTATTGCCTAGTAAATTACAGGCTTTCACAAGCTTGTATTTTATAGCCTGATGTTGAGGAATATAAATATAAAGCACACTATAAAAGCTTTGTCAGTGATCACCCAAAGGACTTACAAAGGCTGTTCCTAACAACGTCAAATCTTTAACTAAAGGTCAAGTAAAATAATACTGGAAGCCATGGGGAGACCTTCAAGTTGTCGTGTAATGAGATCAGTTTTTGGAGATTTCTATGTTTACAGTAACAAAGTGGCTTGAATGTCAAAATATTTATATATATTTATATGTGAGATGACATCAAGAAGGATCTGGGAAATACCAGTTAGTAGGATAAGGAGAAGAATGTCAGGGAAATTCTTTAATATCCTAAATGTAAATTTGTTTGTTGGTCTTTCTCAGTGAATGTCAGGAAATGTGACAATGTGAAAAATATTTTCAGGGAGATATGAAGTGAAGGTTTTGATAGCCTTTGCCAGGCTCATAGGTCCATTCTTAATGAAAAGCAGGAAGAGGACCCAGCAGATTAAAAGATGAAAACAAGTGGTCAGATGGGAAAAGAAGACAGAGCAGTTCATGGCGATAAGGACCTCGCTATAGAGCACTTTCAAGGAAAACTAGTTGCAATTCTTCTAATATTTTTTTTCCAGAAAATCTAGGTTGGCGAAAAGAACATATGTGGGGCTTTCGACAAGGATTTCCAGCAAGAAGCACATAAAAGAAAAATCACTCCTGGATGGCAAATAAATCAGATACTTGGAAACTGTGACTTTTAGATCAAATTTCAAATTTATGACAATAAACACTAACGAAATGAACCTCATTCGCTTTGTTTCAAGTAAATGCCCTGTTAGTTAATTGGTAGAAAATGTTTTGCTTTGTTAAAACTGTTTAATTGAGTATGAAAACTCTAGAGGAGAGGTTAGCTACAGCAGGTTGCTCAGGGTTGTAACCATCTGTGCTTTGAATAGTTCCAAGCATGGAGACTCCATAATATCTCTGGACAACCCATTTTCAATGACCCTGACAAGTAAATCAGTGTTCTTTTATGTTTAAGCAAAATTTCTTGTATGCCAATTTGTGCCTGTTGCCTCTTATTCCTTTGCCTGGTATGGCTGAGAGGAATGGTCTGTCTTTTTCACTCACCCTATCAGAGATTTATACACATTGATGAGATTTCCCTGTACCTTTTCTTCCCCAGGCAAAATAGTCCCAGCTCTCTCAGCTTCTTGTATGACAGATGCTCCAGTCCCTTCATCATCTTGGTGACCCTGTGCTGGACTTGTTATAATAAGTCCCTGTCCCTCCTGCACTAGAGAGCTCATGACTGTACCCAGCACTCTTGATGTGCCTTACCAGTGGCGAGCAGAGGCGAAGGACCACTTCACCTGACCTTCTGGCACTGTTCTGCCTAAAGCAGGAATTCTTTTTTGATGAAGAATACAGAAAAAGCCTAAATCAAAATATTTTTCTGGATAGGTAAATTTTCCCATAAACACATTCAAAGTGAGAAGGTAGGAAGATGGGAAATAAGAAAGAAGTGGAAAGGAGCCAATTATCTTTTGATAATTCAAGATTCAGACAGGGGATCTGCAGCTTTAAATACTGTATGGTTTGCAGATATTGTGGATCACACGTGAATTAATGCTAGGCAGGATACCAGTAATACATGTATCTGATTTTTTGAGTTTTATTTACTGCTCTTGCAACAGAGAAGAAGGTGGTAAGATTTTATATTGTTACTACAGGCCAAAAAAACCTTTTGGAAAATGCATCTTTTATGGGCTTCAGGAGTTTTCTTTTTTTACCTGTTATTCATGAGTTATCTTTGACAACTCTTGCTTGTGAAAGGAAAAACGTTGATTTGGAGGTATGAACACTATAAGCTTTTTAATGTCTGGCAATGTTGCTATGCCCCAATTGTCCCTACTCTTTCAAGACGTATGGTTGAACAGAAATTCTCAGTTGTCTCAGTTTTGCAGTGACCACATGATGTACAGAAATTGTGACTTTCAGGAAGCTTCCTAAACATCACCTACTTGAATTTATGTCTTTGGAAGTGACTAAGTTTGCTGGAGCACACTCTTAAATCTTTCCTGAAATGACTAACCAATTGTATTCATATGCATTATTGTTTCCCCTACATACTTGGCCCTTTATGGGATTAATGCAAAGCATACTCCATGATTACCCACTTGGCAATGCTTGAGTCTAATCTTCACCGCTGAAGTGATGACAGGAGTTATTTTATTTGATTTTTTTTAAAGTAATAACCAAATATTATTATAGATCATCAGGAGCTATTATGTCTAAGGAGAAAAGTGGTTTTCATTAACATCACCTGGGATGAGTAAGCAGGAAGTCATATCTTAACTGTAACTATGAGGATAATGCATACTGTTACTGGATAGACTAAATATGGATAGCTTCTTATAACATTTAGTCAGATCTTTAGTAGGTGAGCAGATATTGCTTATTTTAAGTGTAAAGAGGATTCCCCTTGCACTCTTCCAATGACTATTTTTCACTCATTTGCAGTGTGAGCAGGAACAGGCAGACTCTCCCAAAAGAGCTGCTCCTCTTGGCTTCGTAGCCTGTGGGCTGCTGGCTCACAAGGGCCTTGTGGGAGGCATAACAGATAGCTAAGCAGGAAAGGAATGAGACTCCTCCAGGATGGCCCCTGGAACTCTGACAATTCCGTGATTCCGTAATTCTGTGAACTCTTCCATCAATGCTGGATAAACCCAAACATAGTTATGAGGTTATTTTTCTATTTTGTAACAGAGGCAATTGATACTAAAGGCAACTGGGAACCCTTTGTGTTAGGCATCATGCAGTACATAGTGAAAACAGTCTTTTCCCTTATTTCAAAAGACTGAAAAAAGTGTTATGTTCTACTTTAAGTAGAACAGAACTACTGTTCTACTTTAGGTTCAGATTTGCTGTAAATCTTCATAGGAGGTCTGGATACTGAACTTGGACATTTTGAAACCATCACAGTTTAAGAATCAAGTCCCATTATGGTTAGCCTGAACTTCAGGAGAGTTCAGCACATGGACTACAGAACTGAGTGAACTTTAAATTTTTTTCAGTCAGCTAATGAGTGCCCTTACAATATTCAAATTAGCTGTTATACAAGTTCATTTTTAATTTAGTTTTTTTTAGTTACTTGGACATTAAAACACTTTCTTTTTTACAGCAGTCTTCAGTCCAGTTTTCTAATTTTAGGTTCTTTATAAGCTCTTAGCACAGTACAGAAATTTTGAATGAAATTAAGTTGCCTAGTTTATTTGATTCTGTATCCAAAACATAAAAACTTAGCTCTAAAGCTAAAAATTTAGCTCTAAAGTTATACTAAAGTTATAAATGAACAATTTAACATAAAAATATGAGAAACTGAGATAATTGCATTCATAAATGTACTTTGAGCCCCTAAGCATCAGTTGGCACTTTTTATCTGATTTGCATGTTTAAAAGATTATTACATCATTGCGACACAGCTCTGTTGCTTTTTGTCTCTTTTTTTCCCCCCATAAAATTTGACAAATAAGCTGTTCACTAAACATGCATAACTGATCAGATTGGGTTTGTCTTTAAGAAGATATTTTCTTGTGCATAAGGAAAGGAGTCTGTGCACAGATATTGATTTTTAATGCTATATGAACAGTCTTTCTGAAGCCAGCTTCCACTTGAATCGTAGGAAGCTGAACATGCACATAAATCTTCATAAGATCAGACACGAAAAAGATAAGCAATGCCTTATTTTCTAGGCTTTAAAAAATAGCAGTGCATAAGCTGAGGTTTACCCACAGAGGTAAATTGTGGCAACTGGATATGTGGCATTACTACTGCTTCTTTTCCTGACACTATTGCTTTTGTTACCATCTCTGTCTCCCTCACTGTTGCTCTGATTGCTAGCATTTATGTTGGTGACAGGAGCAGTGACAGCAGGCACAGCAGCAGGCAGCTTCACTCTCTGACATACATCTTCATTTTAGATAGCCTTTGGAAAGAGGTTGCTTCCATATAATAGAATATGAGGAGTAACACGGGATGTACATCATAATTCACATATACTCTACATAAATTCCTTAAAAGCAAAGGACCAAACTGTAACAGGAAATGTAGGTTATGTCTGGCATTCATATTCTATCCATTTTTAATAAGTTGCTTGTACTATATAAAAACACAATCAAAACAGCCTTTGTCATCCTGGGGTGGTTTTTGTTGTTGTTGTTTGTGTGTTGGAACAACTCATTCTCAAGGAATAAAATGCCAAAGGGAAGGATTTAATTATTTTGACTAAAACTATTTGTGAACTCTCCAAGGGAAAGATAAAGGAAAAACCGACTGAGCTGCAAATGTGCAAAAATAATTTCTTTATTTTCCTGTTCGTAAACTGCAAGGGAAAAAAAATATTAAAACCAAACCAAACCAAAACAGAAAAAAAACCAAAGCCACAGTCAATCTTCATTACCTTCAGGGAATACTTTCATTTTCCTGATATTATTCTTTCCCCTAGATGAAAGACAAGGCAATGATACTTGCTGAAAGGTCCTATTGTGAATAAGGGAAAAGCTTCTAAGTTGGAGCTTCATACGGCAGCTGTACTATGGTCCCATCTAAGTCAAACAGGTAACACTTTCTGACTTAGTTCATTGGTTTTCTTTGTCATCTTTATGTGTTCATGGGTGGCTGGCATTTATAGCCCCTTATTTCCACATGCCCACTGTGACAAACTATTTGTCAGTTATAATTTGCTCAAAAGCAAGCAACCAAAACTGCTTACAGCAGTGCAAAGAAAAAAGAAAGGGAGGTTGAGGAGGTTTACTGAAAACTATAAACTTCTAAGATTAAAGCAGTCTTTTAAAACCACCAGTAAAACCAGTGAATTTTACAAACTAAAACATTAGATTGTTTCCTTTTGCGAATTCCTATGGAAAGGAGTTTTTCCCAGCACACCCAGAGGTTCAAAAACCAGGGCACAGACCAGGGAATATTTAGCTTCATTTATCTTTGGCATCAGCTCAGCTAATTTAGTCTGGTGAATGAGAGCTCATACTTTCAGCTAGTAGTTATAGGAAGTTTTTTCTCCTCCACTTCAAAGCAGCCACACTGCTGTTAGTAATCAAAAGTGGTTAGTTGCTACCTGGCTTGCGTAAGTACTTGTGCTTGTAATTATAGCATTTTCTTTCTCCGTTTCTTACAGGGGTTCACAGCTCCCCTGTGGCCTGAGAAGAAGAAAGAAGAGAATGATCTATGGAAAAGGGATCAGGGAGGGAGCCACAGAGAGACAGGTGAACACAGAAGACACTTGTGATTTTTAGATTTTTACAGAACACAAAAGAAACAACTCTCTCAGAAACAACATGGAAAAGTTACCATTTAAACGGAATCTGCTATCCACTGCAGCTTCAGTCTTGCCTAATTTGAAAGCACAATTTTCTGAAGTTTAACATCTGTAAATGGAATATAAGATCATTCACTTCAGGGTGATTCTTATATGAGGAAAAAAGAAAATAAATAGAAACAACCTTAATAACCTGGACTGCCCTGCAATATGTATATCTTCACTATTTCATGTGTCAGGCCACATACACAGTGCAAGCAAGGCTTGTAATAAGGACAAATCTTTGATTAGGCCAAATAGTATAACTGGGGAAAAAATTAGACAAGCTGATGGGCATAAACACCCTTCTTCAGGTCAGAAATAGAGGGAGCAGAATTTGTCAGATTTTAGCAAATAATGTACTAACAAAATGTCCTCTGAAAGAAATGCTAATTGGTACTAGTAGAATAAAAGAGATGTTGCAGGAGCAAATAAGTGAGGGAAAGAGATGTGGTTACAGGAAACCACAACAACATGGTTATAGACGTTATAGGAAAGAGACAGAGACATATATAGAGTTGGTGTTGGAGGAAGGTTTCTTTTTAGAGACATTAAAAACTAGTATCTTCATTAATTCAGTGATTTTTTTTTTTCTTTACTGTTTCTTCTTCTCTACTTAATCCATGGTAGCTACAGAAGCACCATATACAATATCCAACATAGCTGTTTAGGCAAATAATATGCTATTACATTTCTATTGCAACTGCTGGCTCTGAAGGTATGGGCAAGGCTTTCCTCAACCTCATACATCATGTCAGCCTCTTGTGACCTCCATTATTCAGAAAATGTTTAGGATAGTTTTTGAATTGCCCTTGCACTATGCTGATGAATGATCCCAAAGACCCAATAAGTCTATTCTCATGTGCAATACTTGGTTGTCACTGAAACCTTTTTCTTCCCTGAAACCTAAGGGAAGCCATTGATTTTCACCTTCATAATGTCTACAGTTTCTTGGCTGACTGAAAGGAAACTCCTCAAGATATAAAATGTTTAATATTTAAGCACTTTTTCTGTATATTGTGTGGTCAGGAAAGTTGGGGATTATGATAAAGTTTATACTATTTCACTTCACATTTTAGCTGATAATATAGATTGTGTTTTGTGCACAGATTAATATGATTCTTTGCATTATCTGATTAACTTTTATAACTCGGTTATAATGAGCTCATACAGTTACTTATCACAGTAATTGGTATATTGTATATCTGTCTTTCACTGTGTTCATTTTGCACTTTTAATAAAATTAAATCAATAACAAGAATTTACCTTCTAAAACTCTGCTTCCTGTTATTTTATGGCCAGTTGCCCAAAGCTTTGTGAGAAAAAGGATGTTGAGGTGAAGAGCGGAGTATCTTTTTTCTCATGACCTGACTACTGCCTATACATTTGAGGTCAAACTAATGACAGAGATGGGATTGATCTTACTTCAGTGCCATCTGATACACCATAATTTTCCTTGTCTTCATGACTAAGATAAATTAATGTTTTCAGTCCATAATTTACTATGTCCAGTACAGATGCCTAGAGCAGTAGGACATCAACTATGTCTTAGACCTGTCTATTAGTTCTTCTGGACCAAAGGGGAAAAAAGAGTGGTCAGCGTCAATATACATCTCTCTGTTGAAGGAGTTTTCATATGCTTATCCAGGGCAATTCTGATTCCAGAATTTTGAGGGAACCTTAGAAAAACAAAATTACACAATTTGAGTACTATCTGCAAACTCTACCATGGGCTTGAAATTTTACCTGCTGTTCTGCACTTTAAAGTCCACACCACCATTTATGTTGCACAGTTTTATGTGGATATACATAGTGCCTTTTTTGAAAATTTGCATAACACATTTTTACTATAAATTTCTGAGATGTGTTGATTTTCAGTTGAAACAAGAAACTTTTACTCCTTATTCCTAGGAATGTTCTGAAACAAACCAGAAAATTTTCATTGTGAAAGTCTCTATTTTACAATCACACTCGCACTGGATTTCAGAGATCTTTTCCTGAAGTTTCAATTTCCCTTGAAATTTCCATTGAATTAAAAAATATATAGTAAAACAATTTGATTTAAAGGATTCATTAACTAGCTTAGAAAATTTTCGGCTTCACTAGAATAAAATATGGGCCTAACAAGAATAGGCGTGAAAGTTTTACTGACAAAAAGATGGTAAGTTTTGGTTTTTTCCTTAATTTTTTAATGTATCATTAATGTTTACAATAATTACAACAATAGAATACATTCATTAGCTGAAAAGAAAGTTAAGTGGAATTCATATAACTTAGTTGCAATTAGGAAAAAAAGGGTTTTCTATGGAATTGAGCAGTCAGTCAAAAGCAATACCTGAGATTACCGTTTAAAATAAATCTGTTGAAGTGATTAAATATTCAATTAAAATAAAATATTTTCAGATATAAACTATGAAGTGAAAGGAAGGGGAACAACCCTAGCAATGGTTTAGATAGTTGTGGAAGACTAATATTTCTCAATACTCCTCTTAATGATGTGAACATGTGGCACCCAGAATGATTCAATAATTGTTCTTAGATGCAGTGTTTTCAGGGTGAAAAATCCTAAGAAATGGCTGCTATTAGGAAACTCAATCACATAGGGGATTTGTGAACCAAGGGCCCAGGGCACGGCTGCCCTGTCTTCCCCATTGGCCACCCTGCTGCTACCAGACCGGGTCCTTAGTTTGCCATCCTGCCTTCTGGCAGATCAGGTTGGCTCTCCATCTCCCCAGTAAAGAAGGAGATACCTCAGACAGCTTCGTCAGCTGGAGGCCATGGAGGTCTCCTCCTTGCCAGGCCACAGGTGAGTGAATATCTAGGAGCAGAGGAGCTGACTTCAGATCCTATGGATGGTTTCTCAAGAGGTATTGCAATCCAACAGATCACCTCTTTACCTGGCTTTTTTTTTTCTTTTTTTTTTTCTCTTTCTGTCAATACTATAGATTTTGTATGCTTATTGTTTTTAATTTTACAGTACTGCTTCCATTTCTATATATAGCCAGTTATCTAAGATCACCTGCAGGAGTATAAATTACAACTTAACAATGACTAATCAAAATTTACACACAATTACTTTATAAAAAAAAAAAAAGTTATACATCATTATATTCAGTCATGCTGCATTAGTTGATTCAATAAATTCAAAACAAAGGCTTTTATCTCTCCCTCTCTACTAATGACTTTACTCTTATCATGCCATTTTGCCTGCAATGAAGTTAGGAACTCATTCATGTTTTTCTCTCTAATTCGAAATTCTAAAATTGAGATATGTCATAATTCTCACACAAACAAGGTATACCGGATTTGTGTTATCTCTGAAATGTTCTCTTCTTTCAGTCTAATGAAATGTTTTATGGAGATCTTCTTAAGCAATTGCTTATGAAAAAAGAATAACTATGACATTTGTAAAAGCATTTCACACAGCTTTTTTTAGCTTCATTAGATACTGATTTTTCAGCCTTCTGTGAGTCAAAAATTAAAGTAAAATTTATGAAATCATTCTCGAACAGTATTAGAAGCAGCTGAGACCAAAAATCTAAGGCTTACCAAGAGCTAGTTTCAAGGGATACTGAAAGCAATCTAGAAAGCTGGACAGGGTTCTTTAGGAATATCATCAGTGTCAAATTCTCTGTAAAATGTTTCAGAAAAATTAACAGTTTCTTCTTAAAAAAACCCACCCCTATTTAATTTCCTTACTATCCTCATGATAACAATTTCTTTTAAATCTGAAAAACTAGGGGGTTTTAAACTTATTCTGTAATCTTCTCCAAAAACTTTCTAACTGCTAATTCTTTGCAATGCACCTCCCTCAAGTAAGATAGGCTGTTATTTTTAAGATGCATACATACTATGTCCTCAGAAATTCAGCAAATCTGACATTCCAATATGGCCATCGTATTTACTTATTTACTTCATGCTTACTTTTCAATGCATGAAAGAAAGATTTTACGGCCCACCCACTGTGCTGTACAATAGCTTGCTATCAAGCATTAAGAATTTACAGATTATGCAACGTCCAAGGCTGACAGCAAACTTTATTCAGTTCTGCTTCTCATCATAAACAAATTATCTTAAGAATTGGGAAAATACGCTGCACAGGAGACTGTACTCTGAATAAAATTCCTTCTTCCTGAGTGGAGGATGGAACAAGGAAAACATGACATTCTGTGAAAAGAACAAGCTTGGCGCATTCTCTCAAGAAGGAGAATAAGAATGACTAGAGATCAAAATAAACAATAATACTTGAAAGGCAAGTTGATAATAAAACCGGCTTTTCAAACTGATATCCTTCTTAACATAGTTCTGGACTTTTCAAAGCAATTTAGCAATTACCTTTCAATTGAAAGAAGGCTCATAAAAACTTGAAATGATCCTACAGATGATGTAGGTGCCTAGAAGTTAGCTTCCATAAAAATAAAGTTTACCTACCAAAGTGGATACTGAAACCCAAACTCTGCATACAGGGCAGGGCCCAGGCGGGGCAGAAATCAGGCTCTCCACCCCCTTATTGACTCTGTAAGAAGAAAGAATGTCGCAATGGGAGTGCAAGACAATAAGGATGGTAGGATGCTAAGGAAATACTGAGTCTGAGCTGTTGTGGTTACAGAAACGAGTAAAAGACTGTAGGCCTTGACTTTCAGCCCTCCACATAACATTATTACTTACTCCTGCTTCAGATTCTGGCATTCATGGATCGCAATCTGAAGAAATTTGCTTTTCCCTTACATCATACAGAAAAGATCTTTTCTTAACTTAAGACTGAATTTCAGAGGAACCAGGTTTAACAACATGCATCATCGCTGTGGTTTCTCAGCTGGGTCCTGGTTTGAGTATGACATGAGAGCCTTGCAGTGTGATAAGGTTTTCAGCTATGGAGCTGAGGGATGGATATATACCCAGCTCTAACCCAGACACAGGTCTGTGAGACAGACACATCTGGAACACCCCTGGAAGATGGAAAAGCCTTTCATAATCTTGCAGCTATATTGACTGGAGCCAAATAGCTGAGAAATCACTTAAACCTCTGTATCACTTCTTCCTGTCAGTAAAATGAAGGTAGCGATATTTCCCTTTCTTTGATCTCCTTTTGTCTACTTATAATTGTCTACTTTTTGTCAAAATGGAATCTCTTTGAAATCCAGTGCTACTGAACAGTCTACCCTGAACAATTTTTTCACAAATGTACAAAACATGGAGATTGCAATAAAAAAATTAATCATCATGAAACCCGTGCTAGGGATATCAACATTCAGATAAGGAGGTATGGTGAATCAAGAACTTCTCTGCTGAGAGTGAAAAAAAATTAATCAGTAGGACTATGCAAACACTATTATCTCATGACTTTGAGAGTTCAGGATTTGAGAAAGAATACACAAGAAATGGGACCTTATGTAATTTTAATTCCAAACAAAAAAACCAATCGGTTGGCTTCAGGGATTTCAAAATCTGTTTTCTTGCTGTACTGGATGATCACATTTGCTTCATACTGTTCTTACAAGGCATCATTACAAGTATGAAGATATAATTATTTAGCAGTTAAATCACTTGCTATATATTTGAGGAACCTTCAAAGACTGGTAATCTAAAAGCTTCTTTGAACAAGATAGAAAAAGATACCACTTGATGAGGATAATAGGTGTCTATGTCTAACTCATTTATATTTGCATGTAATCAGCATGAAGTAACAATATAATTTAATGTTACTTGGTAGATTTTACTTGCTTGGAGATGCTTTTAAAAATAGTAAATTACTGACAGAAACAATGCACTAAACATTCCAGTGTAATATGTTTTATAACAACAATCTCTTTGTACTTAAGGATATTGGTGGAAAAACACTATATGTAGAAATTATGCGCTACTGTATAGGTATTATATAGCTATATATATAATATATAATATATTTTATATAGCTGTTATATAGTTATTATAAAGCTACTGTTATTAGCTACCAAAAAAATGTATATAACTTGTTGTCATACATATTTAACGTCATATGTAAAAGTGCATGATCACAAATTTCTAAGCTATATAGATTTTAACAGAGGAAGTCTTAGCCAAAACTAAAAAATACTGAACCAACATAGTCTCAAAAAAGAAAGATGGGTTTGGCTAGCTGAGAAGGAAAAAAAAAAAAAGAACAAGAACCACTAAATTTTCATGCAACCTTTATAAAAAGGAAAGAAATATGAACATAGTAGTATGCAACACTGGGTATACTTCCTCCCATGATATAACATGTCTATAAATCATGAAACCTTCCTATGCAATTGGAATCCCTAGATATTGCCAGAATTAAAAAATAATAATACAGATTATGGTTTATTACAATTCAAAGGCTACTAATCAGTATTTCTCACTCTTAGGTCATTATAGGCAGACAAATAGAAACACACACGACATTGCAAGTGCAGTCTTTTATATTCATCTAAGTCAATGACTGTAGCAGATACCCACAGCAGAGGAAGACATTAAAAATCTCTTGAAATACATGACAGTTTTAAAAACTTGCTGTTTCTAGTATACAGTAGTGTGTAGGAACAAAAACTGTCAATAGAATTGAAAAACTATCATCTTGAAGAATATACTACACCACATATCACATCCAATTCTGCCGTTGGGAATATGTTAGTCATGTTACTTACATAATATACTACTGAAGGACTTTAAAATACTGTGGTCATTATCAAAGCCTATATTATTTTGAATGAAATCTTTAAGCTCTTTTGTCCTGATTTTTTTCCCAAGACACTATATCCAGTTTTTTAGGCTGTGGCAATTCAGCTACAGGCCCTTTGGGGGAATGAAGTTATCATGTTATAGCCAATTTCCAGATGGACCAAACAACACCAGCTGCTACATCTGGTTTTGGCCGGACGCCTAGGGTGTGAATGCAACCCACTCCATATTTTATGCACATTCAATGAGTATTTCTTATCTCCTGATTACAATGGTGACTGGCTCTTTTAAGAGATTTAAGCTGAAATATAAACTCCCCAAAACATTCTGACTCAGAGTGGTTATTAGAGTGAGTTACTGGTAACAAGTGACAGAATGAAACAACCCTCACAAATTCTTTCCTCAAATATTTGAATACCTATTAAAAAAAATATAAATCAGTGTAGCTAGTGTAGTTACAAATGTAATACTAATAACTACAGAAGAATATGATATTGGCATCACAGATTCTGCTGTGACTACAGTGACAACTGGAACTGTGGATCAACTCTGAGCTTTGCAACAGCTGTTCCTTTGAAATCAGTCCTTCAGAACTCTGTGCGCACCTGTGATTACATGCATTTACCACTAACGGCAGTAGCAAAATAATGCTAAAGTCAGTAAGAGACCTTACTTCCATTAATGGTACAGTGGGATAAGGCCCTCCTATGGCACACAGATTTCTCTGTCTTCCACAGATAACATAGTCTACTGTGATCCCTGTGGAGACCAGAAATGGAAAATAAAGCAAGCATAGACTCAAAATGCAATATAATAATGATAACTGTACTAAATTCTTAAACGTTACTAAATTCAATAGTATTAAAAACCCAAAAGATGACATCTAACTTTAGAGAGCAAATTAATGCCCAGGAATTAAGGTGACTAGACTAGGTTCTGCTAATACTCACTCTTGGGAATAGCGAAAGAAGGCCAAAGTTAAAGCTAGTCAAACCACTAGACCCTTGTCATGTTATAGGAAGGTCAAAATGCTGATATATTTTTTCTCTCTTCCCATTGTGAAATGGGACTGTGCCATGTACAAGAATGTGGGGGGAAAGGCAAGAAAGAAAAGTGATTATAACCTCCACAAAAATGACAGAGTAAGAGCTGGAAATAAGGATTATTGCTAGTAAATACTAGACATCAAACTAGAGCCTTAACAGTCCCGAGGCGCTACTTGTTCTTGAAGATGCAACAGAATTTATTTTTGAACAGTAGGGTATTACAGCCTCTGTCCTCTTCCAAAACAAAAACTGGGTACACACACACACACAAACTTTACATATTTTTTAATTGTTTCTTCTTTCTCTACAAAAATTTTTAAATAAGTGAAACACAAGATGGTATCAAGCAGAGTTCCACTCTGCAAAGGGAACTCTATTGTACAAAATCAGAGTGTATGCTGCTAAGTTAGGCCTCAGATAATGATGGGAGTTTAGAAATATATATTTAAATAGGTTAATTTGGGGATACTTAAAATTAGAGTTAATTGTAGATCTGCACTGGAAAAAATATTGGAAAATTATTTCTGAATATGCTTCCAATTATGTGTTATATTTTTCTTAAATTATGAATCTTCCTTCAGTTTTGGTCCAGACTATTATTTTGTCCAACTAGTACTCTATCAAGATGTCTAGCTCAATGAATACAACCAATTGCTGAAGTTTATACAGAGTACACAAACATTCTGCTGGAATTAATAGGAGGTTTTGCCAAAGAGATATTTTAGTAAAATTGCTTTGCTATTTTGGGTGCTATGTTTACAAAGAGTTGGATAAATTACTTTTTAGTATTCAAAAGAATAGATTATTGAGACTGAAGATTCATTATTGTTTTTATAAACTAATTTGACAGCTGTTGATTTGACCACTCAAAGCAATCTCTAAGCATTTATAGCCTAATATAATCTCAAGTGGAACTTCTTCTGGGGAAGTACATTACTAACCAGAGAAATTATGTGGTGATTCGTGAGAGCATGCCTGAAATCTGCTTTAAGTGTGGAGACAGAGGCTATTGTTAAGAAAGTCTCAGCATTCATTAAAATGAACTTTTCTCTGCAAACTGGTATTGTTTTACACTGTAATCCCCATTTAAATGTTCCTAAACTGCATTATTCAAATCAGAAACTAATTAACATCTAGGTGCAAACCACCCTGTTACACACAAGCTATTTTGTCAATATCAATAACAATAAATAATAATAAATAATGATCAAAAAAACAGCTTTCAGTATTCATTATGTCTGTTTAGAAAAAATTATACTTGGGTCCTGAGTTTCAGAGACTCTTAGACTAAACTGAAGACACATTGGAAAAGTACTGATGCTTGCTATAAATTCAAAAATTCCTTTCTAAAAGATGCCAATGTACAGGTAGTAATCTGATATGGGAAATGTGAGAAATTTTAAGGAATATAAATTCACGTTATTTAGTGTATTTGCTACGTGTTGAGAATATGAAAAGTCTTCTTAGATGCAGTAGCTATTTCACAATCATCCACTATAACTTTTCCTCCTATTTAATATGAACATCTAACACTGACTATCAGTGATGGTAGATATTATATAGTTCTTTGATTCTACCTAATGCAGTTATTACTAATAAATTATATATAGAAAATGTTGAAATAAAGATATGATATTTTGAAATGAAGTAATAAACATCTATAAACGTAACGTGAACTATGATTACACTTAGTGGCTCATTAGCCCTATGATAACATAGTGCCAGTTTTAACTCTGTGGTTTTACATGAAGTGTATCTTTTATCACAAAATTCTGTTCTCTTAACTCATGAAAATAGATCTAGCTTTTTTACTAAGATTGCTCCGAATATTTGGCAATCACAAATGAAAGCGAACATTTCAGTAATGTAAAGTACTCAAATATTTTAAGTGGTGTGCTTTATGTTATGTGTGCCACATGCTGAAAGCTGCAACAGCCAGACATCAATTTGTCATTGAAAGACTGTATAATGCAATATGAAAATATCTTCATATATCTTATGTTAAACATGTCATGACTATCAGATGAAAGTCAGTTTGAGACTGCTTTAGCTCAAGTTATAGGTAAAATTATAGCATAGCTAACATTACAGCAATCTCCCTAGTGGATCACATTTATGATTTATACATTTTATATTTGAAAATAATCTGTTGCAAGACTATTGAAGGTTGTTTTATCAGATGATAAGCAAGTCTATTATATAGGAATTGCAGCTATTTGTTTCAGTCTATTTGAGATGAAACAAGGTGTCATGAACTTACAGAAACCTTGGCTCTACCTTAGATATAGTGCTAGTTATTTATTCAACAACGGTTTCTTTCTTTGTTTGAGTTTGGTGAGTTGTTCCTTTTTGCCTATGTATCTGTAAACCAGCTTAATTGACAGGCCCACACTTCTCCAGCTCTCTACGGCAGACTGTATAATATTTTTTCATTCCTACTGCAAAGAAAAATTTGAAAAAAGCATTCTGCTCAAATATAGTTTGCCCTACAGAAAAATTTGCAAATGTAACTAATGGCTCTATTTGTCACATTTCTTAATACATATGGAAAACAATGTGGTTTCACTTGCAAGGTTCTTTTCCCTTTTTTTTTCTTCTGCAAGCAAGGAAAATATTCTTGACTGAGAAACAGAAACACTACTGAAGCTGAGAATGCCAGACTGAATGAAAGAATGAGATCTGGCACACATCAGTGAAGATTAATGCTCAAAGGCAGTTCCTTTTAAGCCAGCTGCTAATAAAGTAGCCAATCACTGTTCAGAAAACACAGTTGCATTATTACATGAAGTAACTAATTACAAGACAGTATATTTTAGAAAGCAGTTAATTCAACCAAATTCTAATTTTATTATGATCCAGTGATTAACTTCATTTGAAATGCACTTTCTTATTAAATGTGGTAGTGAAAATGTCAAACTCCATTAAGGGTATAATATTAAACCTTTATAATATAATATTAAAATCAGTGTTGAAAACTGCTTACAAAAATCATATTTTATCTGATTTCCTCTTTAGCTGAAAATAATGGTGTTCTTTGCATGATAAGTATATTCAGCATTTGCTCATCTATGTTGTGGCATTGGAGAAAAAAAACCTGCTTTGAGTACCTGAAGATAAACTAAATAAACACCAGGGATCACCTTATAAAGCGAGGCTTCTTATAAATTCCATCAGCATAGAATAATCTTAACCACATTAAGCTAGGTCTTCAGTTCACATACACTGCCATAAATTGTTGCTAGCAAAAGAGATTGTCCCTGGTGTAAGAAAAAAGTGGAGGAATAAAAGAATCATACACTGATCATAGGGCATGAAAACACAAGGCAGCTTAGTCTACAGATGACAGGGAAATAGCTGTTGTTTAAAGCAACAGCTGAAGCAGGCAAAAAAGAACATACATATGCAGTAGAGAAAAATAAAATCTAAAACCAGCACTAGTTGAAATCAGATTGGACAACAAAAAGGATGAGTGATCAGCTGCCAAAAACATACAATAAAATTGTACAAAACCAGATTAATGATAAAGTCACTGGGAATTCAAAACTTTAGATAATTCTGCGGTAAACATGGCTGATGATTACTAGAGATAGAATATCTGGATGGGAATACTTAATTTGTTTGCAAATATGTTTACTGTATTTGCCCAGGATAATCCTTGAAGTTCTGCTTACATAAAATTAAATTTAAATATTCAGTTGCCATAACAACATAATATGTTAGTTCTCTAGTTTTATTTTTGATCATTCGACTACAGGATTGTTTGCTAGGATCTTTGTGACTTAACTCTTTAATGTTTCTTAGTGTTACCTAAATGAAGACTCTGCATATTTATTTAATCTCAAGGATATTTCAAAATTTCTTTTCCTTAAAGAAATAAGACAGGCTCAAAGAATCTGATACTTAAATAATAACACAATAAAAAATATTGCACTGGTATTGGCAGAATCATAGAAAGCCGTGGAAAATAAAACTAGATTAATATATTTCAATCTTTTTATGTTTTTACTGGTAGTGTTAGATCACAGTATTGCATTTCTGCTGAAAAAATCCCACTGAATTAGACTATCTACTTAAAAGTCATACTCTTAAATCATTTTGCAAATAATCGCTGTGTTCTGAGATGTTGTGGTGTGCTGTATTCTGAAGACTGAATTTCAGTTCCTGCCTTTGTAATGTGAAAACAAAAATGTGTTTAAAAGACAGAAAACAAGACAACCCCCCCTGACAATCTAGATAATTTTTACCAACTGGAGGAGATATGCCTTTTAATGTGCTTGTGCCCAGGTAAATTCCCAAAGGGAGGCAAATGTCAAACAGGTGTGAATTTCTTCTGTTCATGCCTCCTGTCTAATGAAAGCTGTATCAGGACTCCACAACAGTCATGAGGAAGAGTAAAATCTTCTACATCAGTAGGGCTAAATTCATTTAGTATGTTTCTAACAGTGGGAAATTCAACTGCATACAAAGCCTAGTGTCATCAGTTGCTAATGTTAGCAACAGGTATGCTAGCAGCCCACAGACTATTCATGAATATATCAACTTATGCTGAATTGTAAAACTGTTCAGTTCAGTCAGAAGAGGTCTTAACTTTCCAATGATGCATCAAGTATCTACATATTGAAGGATCAGCAAATAATGTAAATTGTTTACATAGTCATATGTTTATACTCAAAGAGTAAAGTATATTCTGTCTCTTGGCATACTCTAATTCATATCCTTTCCCGTGCTTTTTGTTTCTAACAAACACACTTACTTACATAAAAATTATGTTCAAATATGTTTTCTTATTTTCATCCATAATGATTACATGGCAAAATAAAACATATTTAAATAAACTTAGTCAAGAGAAAGAGTAGGGAGGGCATGGAAAACATTTATAAGTGCCAAAGTTGCCAGTGGGAATAGACTAGGATGGGTAGGTAAAGTCTTGCTTTTACCGAAAAGAAGTATACTGTGTGAAAACACATTAAATGAACAGAGAGGAAAAACTAGGAAAAAGAAGGAAAAAAGCCTGAGCTCAGTATTTGGAGAAGGAGTTCTAAATTAGTTAATGTAGTTTGCCATCTTTTTTATCTTCTTCAGTTTTATAGTTTGACCTGTCACATTTCCTTGTTAACTGTTTCATACAATGAAAATTAATTCTTATTTCTTGTTCTTAAGTTATAATTAAAACAGTAAAAATACCAGATCCCTTATCAGCAAAATACCTGATCGTCCCAATTTTACCTAAAAAAGGTTCACCTGATTCTGACATTCACCGAGCAACTAAACATAAAGAAAATTAACAAGTCCTGAATCAGATATAAACTAATTTACTCTCCCAAAGGCATTACCTAAGCCTACAGTGGGAAATTGTGTGTGATTGAGACATCTGAGCTAACACCAGTCTCGGTCAGCTTGTTCATGTAGCCCAGATCTGTGCCCCCTAGACAGGGTTCTTTCAAATATCACAAGCAGTAAACCCTCATTAGTACAGCTAACAGGCTTAGTCATAATATATTTATATCAGTTCTGCAGATTGTTTTATTGTGCTCATTGTGCCCTAACAGATGTGCCCTAAAAGGTGTAATGAAAATGAACATTAAATGATAAAGTAAAAAGGTGAATCTTTCATATCTAATATCTGGATAGAAATTTCTCTCAAGCTAGTTTTAAAAAAAGCAAAGAAATTGCTAAATTTATATATGATTTCCCTGGGAAAAGTTTTCCATGAAAACATACCAGGAAAACTTAAATTATTCTACCTTTTTCAATTCAACATCATACATTATAAAAATAATATAAAAGTCATATAAAATGACTGTAAGAAGTTGCAAGGCTTAAGATAAGACTGTAGTATTATTAAGGACAAAAATAAAAAAGCATATACAAAGTTTTTCTGTTAACAGTGGTTTTTGCCCCACATTTATTAGTGCAAAATGAAATCATCATCAACCTATAAAATACACTAGAAACTACACATCAGTTTTCTGTGTGAGGACCTTACATAATTCTATTAGTATGCTTTGTAAAACTCTACAGACATAAATCAGAAATTAATAAGTTTTGAGAATGCCTTTAAATAACAAAACAAATCAAAAAAGGACTTCTTATTATCTAAGGAAAGGGTTTTGTGAGTGAGATAGGGCAAAAAGGGAGCTGTATGTTGCCGTGGTGGACAAGAGGAAGATGGAAGGGCATAATACACAGTGACATCAGTGGCAACTGAGCTCCTCTTAGAAGCTGAGGGGGGAGAAAAAAAGATATTTTGCTCCTGTCTTCAAAATTGTTAAGAATCCCACAAAATTTTAGGATAGTGACTAAGGAATTAGTTTTTAATTACTCTTATTTAAACGTAATACATCTTTATTTAGCTGTCAGGGTTATTACATCTCTGAAATGACACTGCCTCTAAAAGAAAGGAAGCTGAACAAAACCATTTGTGGGAGCATAAGTTGGCAATATGTGTTCCCATGCTGGTGGCTCTGACAACTGAATACAAACAGGTGAAAAATCATCATGTCACTTTCTGAATTGTGTAAAGCTTTCTATTCCTTTCATCTAGTAAAACTAGAAGGTAAACCTGCACCAGAAAATTTCAGCACGCCAGGTGACACAGAAGGAAAAGATTCTCCACTCTCAGGTGTTCTCTGGCAGTAGAGAATAATTGTATGCAGCCTTATGAGAAACGGGAATTTGACATAGTGCAGAACAACAAAAGCTACAATCGGGCATATTTTAACAAACCACTACAAGTTCACCATTAAATAAGAAAAGGAAGAAAAAAGAAAGATTAAATTACTTTTGCTTGGAACTTTGGTTTCATGGTTTCTTATTTTGTGTACTTAAAATACCTGGAGAGGATTTTTCACTAATCTCTGCATTAAAGACAAGAGCTAGGACTGGAAACCAAATGCTATTTGCTCATTTCTATGTGCACTGCTCTCTAAGATGTAAAATGTGTATTTGCTATTTTGATTTCCCAGTACCATGCTGAGAGCAGTAGTCACCAGACTCATACATGAATGAACAGGGATGCAGGATCTCGTAATGATTGCCTTTAATATCGTGACACATCACATACCAACAATGACCTATTACCGCTAGGAACAGGGGACAGGTCAACTTCACTTAAACTGGACAAGGAACTTGGAAATATGTTCAATAAATGGCCTTCTCTGATGAAATGTGGGTCTGCACTCTCAAAGTTGAGAAAAAGGTAGAACCTAGATTCCCTATTTCTTAGACAAATGTCTCACTAGTTTTATCAGATGTTGGTGGTTTCACTTCTCATCTCTATTTTATGATCAAAGAGCAGATCCTATCTCCATCTTTTAAACACAATTATGGGAACCAGCACTTGGTAAAAGATTCCAGGAGCACTTCCTTCCTAACAACATTATCTCAGATAGTTACAAGCATGAAGAGTTCAGTGGCATCCTTCTTTTTAACGTTTTCCGTTGACTAACTTCGTGACTCTCCCTGCTCAATACAAGAGTTCTTTTAGATTAACCTTCTCAGACTGCACTGGAGGGTAGTGAGTCAATGCATTGGACATTACAATACATATGTCCAAAAAATTCCATTGATACTGGCATTTCGGATTTTAATATTTTTTTTGAACCTTAGAGTTATACTTCAAAATGTTCAGAGAATTGTTTTAGTTATGGAAAGACTGAATGGATTGCTACTATTTTCACCTCAAAGCCCAACCAGAAAAATCTTTCTTTTTTAAAAAAAGCAGCTTTTCTGATTTCTTGATTTACAAATTTATCTTAATTTGTATGCTTCTCCAAGTTCAACATGCTTACTGAATTCTGATAGAATTTGACACACCAAGTTTAAGTTGCAACTTAAATTTTACTTTTATTTCTTTATTGAGGATGTCCTAACTAGTGGTTGCAAAACTCAGATAGGACATTTGAGAATACTAGCTTTTCTTTCTAATAAGGTTTAAACTCATGCTTCCTACATTCTCTGCGTCATTCACTCCTGTCAAGTGTCCTACACAACCAGGCCATAGACCATTCAAGAAATGTCATACACAGGAGACAAGTGACACATTTGATCTCACTAAATAATTTGAAATAATTTGAAATTCACTGGACCAAGACAAAAGCAGAAATATGATGACAACTGTAGGTTAATGTTTAGAACACATTCCTGGAAGCTTAGGAATCTAACTTAACCAGATCTCATAGAAAATATAGGAAAAGTTCATGAACAAAGACCAAAAGCAGTCCCCCATCACTTTCTTATGTTAGGTACCAAGGAAAATACATAAATGGGATGCAATGAACATCTCAACTATATTCTGTAACTATGAGCCCAAATTTCTGCCGTCTGTGGGTACCAACCATCATTTATTTGTGCTCAGTAAACCTGAATAAAATTATTAGTCCTGTCACCCTGACAGCCATTATTAGTCACACTATAAGGCCCAAAGAACCTTCCTGATGAGAACTGCTTTGTTATGCCCCCCTCTGCTCATGCAACCCAGAAATCACCACTTCACCTTCACAAAAATTAAGCAGTGTTCTCATATTCATGCTTGGGTAAATCCTTTGTGATAAAAGCTGTGAGACCTGAAATCCATTTTCTTCTGAAGAAGATTCTCTCATGTAATTCACTTTTCATTACAGAGGAAACATTTTAAAAAACTGATGTTCATGGAACTGAACAGATAACCCCATAAGACCTCAACAGCTTCTTTCACTTGTTCCTTGGCCATCTTCCTCCAGGGTCTTCTCTGGCCATGACTCCCATGGATGTTCCATGTGAAAAGTAAAGATTTTTGGCAACAGGGATCTTTTTAACAGCAAAGCCTTAACTTCTCCTAACTTCTTCTGGCAACTGTGATGAAGTAAGGTGGTGCTCAGGTTGCAAAAGTTCCTCCATCCCTAAGGCACTACATGTTTAATACACCATTACTACTGATCTGCCATATATCTGCTTATTTGCACCCATTTTATTTTATATCCCTGCTATTCTGTAATAATTGCTACTAGTCATTATGTATCCATATTTTTTTAAGAGGTGCTTTTAAATGAGAACTGTAAAGACAACTCTATACTTCATTTTCATACACTTAAAGTCTTAATTTTGTAAAATTTAAACACTCCAAGCTCAACATTTGAGGTATTTTTCTAGCAGAGGAAAATGGATTTCAGGTCTCACAGTTTTATATCAGCAGAAGAGCTTGTTTAACATTAGAAACATGATTTCCATATGCAATAATTGGGTGGATCAGTCCCTTAGCATAACTTATTTAACAAATCATTATTCGATCCTGACTCTAAATGGCAACCCATTCATTGTAAGTATTTGCCTAATGATTTTGGTTAAAGATTGTTAGCTATCTTTTCCCCAAGGGCCAACGTATTGATATTCTTTCGTTATGAAAGGCAGAGGCAAGCAATTGTCCAATTCTAAAAATTTAATGAGGCTCAGGTGGATTTAAAACCACAATCTGATTTGCCCATTATATTCAAGGTCTATATGTTGTAGGTTCGATGCTTTAGAAAATTATGTGTTAGATTTGTTGGGTTCTTCTATTACTTGTACCAAGAATCTTAGGCACTTTCTTAGTATATTTCCCTAATCTGTAGAGTGCTGTACTACTTTAAATATGTAATACTTATATTTGTATTACTTAATTACCTAGTTCCCCTGCCCTCTGAGAGAGTCAGAATGTGTTTTATTATTTAAACCATTAGCAATTTTTCAGCACTGCTTAGGGATAGTTTTATCTTAAAACTAACAAATTGCTTATCAGTTGGCATCAGTGTTAAATCCAAAACACTTTCATTTCTCTCTCAGAAAATAAATAAATAAATATAGTATTCAGAAGTTAACAGCAATTAAGTGGAGCTTTGTCTAGATGAATGCTTTCTGATTGCAGCAAAGAGGTGATATCAACATTCAGACTTTTATGGAGAGTGGAAAGCCACTTCATTTTCTATTATGGAAAGTACACAGATGTGGACAATTCAGAGGGCATTCATTCTGAGGGGAATCCATGGTGTTTTGAAGCAGCCTGAAATTCAAGATGAGTTCTTTTTTTGAATAAAAAGTCTTATTTTTGTAAAAGGAGTGGACTTTAACTATGTTTATTTAACTACGTTGTTGAAAAAACAATACAGTTATGAGCGAGAAGATAACGTGAAAAAGTACAAGGATGGGTGGCACCTAGAATTATCAGCCTTGGTATCTATTCACAAACCATACAGCTATGGGTCTCTCAAGCACACCTTTGAACATTTGATCAGCTGGAGTTGAAGGAAATGCACTGAGGGTTATTTTGGCTGTCAGATTTAAACAATAGCCAACTCCCTACTCCTTTTCTGTTTAGCATATGCTTCACCAACAAGGAAGATCATACTGTGCTACAAAATGTTAGGCTGTAGTGATGAACGCAATTACCTTTATAATGTGTCACCTCCTGCAGAAAGTTATGTTCAGTGATATATTAGATTATGTTTTCCTCTCTGACCACACCACTCTCTAGTGGAGTATTTTTTTTTACAATTGCTTAGATTGCCTGGGAAATTGGATTCTAGTTTACAAGCAGTTTTTAAATTATTTTTTTTAACTAGCGGCAATACATTGGAATTTATACTTTATGTGCTGCACTGTACATTTCTGGAAGTGTCAAGTATTTTGCTGCTTGTATAACTATTGACATCTGTTATGCAAGATACGCTATTGCGCTCCAGACTATTATATGCACCATTATTATATAAAAGCACATCCTTTTGCACATGCATTTTGCCACAAGCTTTATCTGGTAAAGTATATTCTTTAGAGACTCCTCTTTCCCAAGAAGGATTTAGAC
Source organism: Calidris pugnax (assembly GCF_001431845.1). NCBI lineage: Eukaryota > Metazoa > Chordata > Aves > Charadriiformes > Scolopacidae > Calidris > Calidris pugnax. The sequence goes on along the minus strand of NW_015090859.1, from coordinate 4,587,270 downwards.
AGGGCAGTGAGAAAAACACAGCAACGACAATTACTAGAAAATGTTATTTCAAAATATTCAAATCCCTTTTGCAGTCCTTGATGCAGAAAGATACAGACACTAACCAGGTATTGGAGAGTGTATATAGGTTGGGGGTTTGGGGATTTTTGGTTTGTTTGTTTTTTGTTTTTTGTTTTTCTCTCCACTGTAAAAAATAAATCTATTCACACTGAATCATTAACAAGCTTATAATCTCAATTTTACTAAGAATTTGTTTCAGGTAGACCAGAGACTATGTTTAATATGGTCACATTTGTTTCAGTGAGCTTTTGAATGCAGAAAGATTTTATGTTACAGAAGACAGACTATGCTTAACTTAACTTATGCTTAACTTTTGACATTAACATGTCAAAAGACATGTTAATACATGTCTTTTGACATTTCCAGAGTTGCCCAAACTGAGGAAAGCCTTTACCCAGCTTAAAATACCCATTGAAATAGACAAATCTTGGACAGGAGAAAGCCATTTGTTTAACATTTCAGAGATTCAGTAAGAACACAAATTAAAGGGAGCATTAGTTTTATGTTCTTTGATAGTATAAGAGAATTGTGGGGTTTAATAGTTCATGTGTCTTCATAGATCTTTTGCTACCAGCTCCTTTTCCCAGTTAGTAGGGCTTAGCCCTGAGCAACCTGACCTGTCATTAGCCCTGCTCGGAGCAAGGGGTGGATCAGGAGATCTCAGAAAACTCCCTCTGTCCCTAAATCTATACTGCCACAGCAGAAAACATTTCTGGCAGTTTTTATAGGACATTTGCTAGGCGCTTGAAAAATTGCAAGCTGTTAATCTATAACGTCTTCAGTATAAAGAGTCACCTCTTAGGGGTATATTATTTTAGCTGTACTGAATGCATTTCCTTTTAATATACTGGTAAAGTCACTGCAGTTCTTGAAAAAAGCTGAGGGAAAGAGTTTGAAATTATTGGCCAGCTCCACCCCCTCTAATAGCACTATTTCCTCAACAGAAGCTTTGTGTACTTAGCTGCCTTCTGCTCCCCTAGTGGCAAGACCCTGCTTCTAGACTGGAATTTCTCCTGTTCCAACGTCTCTCCTTATCTACCATGCTCTGTCCCCTATGTCCACTTTTCTTTTTTTCTCTTTTCAGGAAATAAACATTTCTGAGTTTTAATAGGAACACTTCATTTTAGAATAGGTTTGTAAAGTACCAGGAGGAAAAAAATAATCTTGGGATTCTTGAAATGTTCCAGGAAAAGTCATTCTCCGTTTCTCCCCGCAATTATGCATTGGTGTACGATAACACAATTAACTGGTGCCATTGAGTTAAATATGATAGATTCAGCTTTGCTGTAACTCAACGTATTTGGTTAAGCTTGGTCTTCTGCTTCCCACATTTTCACCAGGTCAAACATGCTGTCTGCATCGCCTATCATTACCTATTTTATTTCATGAAGAAATTCTACATCAGCTATGAGAAATCTCTCCTATCATGTGCCCCTCCGAAAAGTTTATTTTTCAAGTAGCCGCTATTTTTCTTTCTCCCCAGTTTCTAACTATCTTTTAAAATTTTCTCTATGTTTGGACATTTGATTTTCTTATAATAAAAGGATACTATCTTAAAGGAAAGAAAAACCCCACATTTCATAACACTTACTCTTTTATTCTCTGTGAGATACCAAAACTAACTAAAGCAGTTGTGACAATATTTCTTCTAGTTTCTGCAGAACTTCATGGGATGTATTTCATCCAAACCTACACTCATATTGCCAATTTATTCAAATTTTCTTTCTCATTTCTGCTTCAAATGTTTCTTTTTTTTTTTTTTAACTATTAGATTACATACCACTAAATTGAGAAATAGCCCTAATCAGGACATTTCCCAAGGAATGGAATTAAACCTAATGATACTTATCAGCAAGAACTGCTGCTTAATTGGGATAGTAATTCACTTAACTGGGATGCCTGTAGGTTATTTACTGTAATCAGATAAGGACATCTGATCCTTATTTTCCTGAGAAGGTTATCAGAAGTGCTAGTTCTAGAATAATGTTGTAATTATATCAATGTAGTATTTCAAGTATGATACCATCATTTGAGTTGCTGCTCACCTGTTCACAGCTGTGCTGTAACTATATTCACTGTATATGCTATCCCACGAGTATACAGCCTGCAAACACACGTTAACACTGGGAATAAACAATAGTTGGAGAGATGCTCATACCTGCAGGGCTATGATCTTACTGGCATCACAGAGACATGGTGGGATGGCTCCTATGATGGGAGTGTTGGAATGGAAAGATATAGGCTCTTCAGGAAGGATAGGCTGGGGAGATGAGGGAGAGATGAGGAGCAGATGTTTCCCTCTCTGTCAATGACCAGTTGGAGTGCATGGAGCTCCACCTGGGGATGGATGAGGAGCTGACTGAGGGCATATGGGCAGAGACAGGTCATGCCACAGTAGGGGCCCGCTACAGGCCACCCGACCAGGAAGACCTAGTGGATAAGACCCTTTATGCACAGGTAGGAGTAGCCTCACATTCACAAGCCCTGGTCCTCATGAGGGACTTCAGCCACCCTGATATATGTTGAGGGGACAACACATCAAGGCATAGGCAATTCTGGAGGTTCCTGGAATGCACTGATGATAATTTCCTTCTCTAAGTGATGGAGGAGCCAACAAGGAGAGCTGCCATTTTGGACTTTGCTCTCACCAACAAGGAAATGTTAGTGGGGAATGTGAAGATCAAGGGCAGCCTTGCCTGTAGTGACCATGAAATGGTGGAGTTCAAGATCCTTAGGTCAGTGATGAGGGTGCACAGTAATCTCACTGTGCTGAACTTCAGGAGAGCAGACTTTGGTCTCTTCAGGAGCCTGCTGACCATGAAATGGTGGAGTTCAAGATCCTTAGGTCAGTGATGAGGGTGCACAGTAATCTCACTGTGCTGAACTTCAGGAGAGCAGACTTTGGTCTCTTCAGGAGCCTGCTGAGCAGAGTACCATAGGATAAAGCCCTGGAGGGAAGAGGGACCCTAGAACTCTGGTTAATATTCAAGGATCACCTCCTCCAAGCTCAAAAGTGATGTATCACAAGAAAGAGGAAGTCAGGCAAAAACTCCAGGAGGCCTGCAGGGATGAACATGGAGGTCTTGGACAAACTCAATCTTAGAAAATAAGCCTAAAGAGGGTAGAAGCAACGACAGGTATCCAAGGAGAAATACGAAGAAATTGTCTGAGAAGCCATTGATCAGGTTAGGGAAGATAAAGCCCTGATAGAGTTAAATCTGTCCATGGATGTCAAGGGAAACAAGAAAAGCTTCTACAGGTGCATCTGTGTTAACAGAAAGACTAAAGAAAACGTAGGCCTTCTCCAGAAAGAAATGGGAGACGTGGTTACCCGGGATATGGAAAAGACTGAGGTACTCGAATTTTTTGCCTCAGTCTTCACCAGCAAGTGTTCTAGCCACACTGTCAAAATCACAGAAGGCAAAGGCAGGGACTGGCATAATAAAGAACAGCCCAATGTAGGATACATCAAGTTAGAGACCATCTGAGGAACCTGAAGGTGCAGAAGTCCATGGGACCTGATGAGATACATCCACATGTCCTGAGGGAACTGGTAGGCAAAGTAGCTAAGCCACTTGGCATCATATTTGAGAAGTTTTGGCAATCTGGTGAAGTTCCCATTGACCGGAAAAGGGGAAACATGACCCCCCATTTTTAAAAACGGAAAAAAGGAAAACCTGTGTAATTACAGGTTGTTCAGCCTGGAGAAGAGAAGGCTTCGGGGAGGCCTTATAGCAGCTTTCCAGTACTTAAAGGGAGCCTACAGGAAAGATGGGAAGGTAGTCTTTATCAGGGAGTGTAATGATAGGATGAGGGGTAACAGTTTTAAACTGAAAGGTTAGATTTAGTCTTAGATTTAGATTTAGAAGGAAGATGAAGGAAGAAATTCTTTACTGTGAGGATGGTGAGAAACAGGAACAGATTGCCCAGAGAAGTTGTGGTTGACCCATCACTGCTGTGTTCAAGGCCAGGTTGGATGGGGGTTTGAGTAACTTGGTCTAGTGGGAGGTGTACCTGCCCATGGCAGGGTGGCTGGAATTAGATGATCCTTAAGGTCCCTTGCAAGCCCAACCACTCTATGATTCTATGATTGATTTTATCTTCCTTTGAGGCACAAGAGTCAAGGATGTGACATCCTGAACATTCCCTAACCCTTAGGGCAGGATAAAGAATATACCAGCTCATGCTATGAATGAACCGTGAACTCATTCATGAAAGCCAGGTGATCACTTCATCTGCCTGACAGCAAGATAACATAACCCACATCGGAATAATGGAATAGTCTAATAATGGCTAATAACAACCACAGAGTAATGTCAGCTAACAGATTGTTCTTGTAAGGTTTTTGAAGATGCACCTATGCAACAAGAACCTGAGTGATGTTTCAGTGAGCTGCAGCTGTTTTACAACTGCAAATGCAAACTCCTGTCTCTGAGCTATTTAGGAGACTGCTCTCTGGGATAGCTTTATTAAAAGAGTGCTTAGGAAAGTGTTTTGATATGCTACTTTAATTCACTGTATTTTAGCTCACATGGTCAAATATAACAAAATTCAAACCGCTGACAGAAGACACGATATCATCTTCAACTCCTTAATGAGACAGTAGTTTTGAGATGGGTAGGGCAACAGAAAGCTACTTCAGACTCAAAATAACATTTTGCTAATTATACTCCATCACAGCATTATGCAGATGAAAGTATTCAGCCTCTCAGTGCTAGACATAATGGAACCAATCATGCAGAGCATCACTGTCAGAATAGAGGTTGTTACAATTAGGACTAAACCCAACAAAACCCAACCTTTTATTATTATTATTATTAACAGTTCTACTGTAAGTTGCATGCACCAGAGCTTTAAAAGTTATAGCTAATGGAAAATTCATTTTTGATTGTTCTCATCCTGAAATTCACTTTTACACTTCACTCAGTTTAGTGTCTTTCTTTGCTTGGAGGTCAGGGGTTTACTCCATCTAAGCCTGTTATTCAGTGTCCTTGGGAATGGAAAGGATGAAGAATGACTGATTCCATTAGTACAGATCACTTATGCGGCATTCACAAACAAGTAAGACAGTGAACATGAAAACTGTGGTTTTTAACATGCAGAGTTAATGCCTGTCACCCTAATTTCAAAGATCTTAGAAAGCAATTACTCTTTCTTTTGCTTTTCATTCTCCGATGGACATTTCTGCTTCATTACACAGGACTGTGCTGAGCCCAAGAACCATTTGCAGACCTCACTTGAAATTTTAATGAAGGAAGAAAGTAATAAAATCTGGATCTTTCTGTAAAGCAGAGCTACATCTCTTTCTATTCATTTTTTGTGGTTACTGATGTCAGAAGGAAGCTTTGTAAATTCATTGATAGTTAACCTGGATTCACAACAATCTGCATGAACAATACAGTTTCTCAGATAGCAGAAAGATAATATTAGCTTATAAGAGTGGTCTGATAGCCATTTTTCAGCTGCTCAGGTTATGTTTTCCACTCAGTAATGTCATCCCAGCAATAACTCCACAGAGTCCATATGCCTTCATTGCAGGAACTCACAAAATATACATGAACAGGAAAGAAAATGCATAAACGTGCAGATAACTTTGAAGAAACATTTGTACACTGAATCATATAGATATTCTTTTTGGTCCTACTGCTGCTGACATCATCTGACATAACATACTCCGCCTGACTCGTTTATCCGAACAAAGCAAAGTATTTCTGTTTCACAGTTCCATTTCACCAATACGTTCTAGCATAGATTTCTAAGACAGTTGAATAAAGAACAACCTCAAGCTATTTTTGTGTGATTTTAGAGATTGATCAAGCTTTTGAAATGACTGTATATGGCAGAGGAGATATTGAGCTCCTTCTGGCAGCCTCCAGAGATGATGTGCTATGTGCAATAATACAGTACAGCTTCTACAGAATATTCCTAGACATCAATCTTCTGACAGATATTTTTTAAAAAATACAAAGCTTTAGTAGGCAGCATGCAATCTGTTTCCTGACCCAGATCAATTAGTGTGTACGGACTGGTGATGATGACAAAGGCTGTAAAGCTCTGGCAGCTCTTTTCCAGGAGTCTAAGGCTGCTGTCACTACCAGAGTTTGTTTGAATTCCACGTTCCCATAGCAGAGCTCTACTCACACTCTTTACAAAACAGCCAATAATTTTGCAGCAAAGGCTCCTTGATCTTACTGGCAGATGTATGTTTCCAGTCAAAAACATGGGCAATCTCTAAAATCTACAGTAAATGATATGGATATACTAGTCAGTGATACAGTCATATTGTATGGATATACCAGTGAGATTTTATTGATTGTGAACCTAACAATATGCTTGTCTCACCTTTGAACATTGATATGGATATACTAGTCAGTGATACAGTCGTATTGTATGGATATACCAGTGAGATTTATTGATTGTGAACATAACAATATGCTTGTCTCACCTTTGAACTCTTTGTGCGAGCAATCTGAACCACATACACATGATGGGACAAAGGCTGGATACTTCTTGCTCTATATTGTAATAAGTCATCCATCTTACCTAGTAACAACATGCTACTCACAGTTATCCTATTGAGGATTTATTTCACATTGGCTCTCTTCTCTCAGAAGGGCACGTAAACATTAAATATAGTGTTCATTAAACTGCAGAGTCCTAAGGCCTAAGAACACTTTGCTGTTGGACTTGATATGTATGCCAAGTGCTTATAAAACAATACTAAAAACATTTTTTTGCTCATTTCAGAGAAAGTATGCTGAATTTAATAGAATATTTTTTATTTAAACATTTTTTTGCTCATTTCAGAGAAAGTATACAGAGTGAAATCCTCCCCTGCTGAATTTAATAGAATATTTTTTATTTCGTTTAATTTTGATCAAAGTTTCATTGCAATACAACAATGCCAGGCAAAAAATAGACGGAATTTGGGGAAACGATGTTCTGTCTCATTACAGGAGAACAAAACTGTTTTGCTCAAGGGGCATATTTAAATACTTATCTAGGAAAAGAAGCGTGAATAACAGATATGGTGCTGTCATAGTATGTAACAGACATGACCACAATGATATCCCTGTAGAAAAATATCCCTTCTCTTAGGCAGAGCTTGAAATTCAGTTCCATTAACAGTCAAAAGCAACACAGAAATAGTTTTCTGGTGGAAGAGGTCTTCACCCTCCAGTCATCTCCTTTGTGCTGGCATGAACTGTGGCATAATTTTGTGGTGAGACAGATCAAAGAACAGATCTCGTCATGAACACCTGGATTGAAGAATGGAAGAAAACTGTCCTCTTTGGCGACAGCTTACAGTCGCATAGAAATTAAAATTAAGTTTTTCCATATAACATCTAAAGTACTGCATATGAACAGACTTTTGATTGAGTTCAATAATTATGGTTACCACACTGTGCTGTGTGGACTAGCTTGTGTCAATCTATCTGGAGCTGGTTCAGCATTAGTATTATATCTTGTTACACAATGCGGATGTGTGCTGTGAGAATTTTCAGGCAATAAGACAAAAATGTTTTTTTTATTTTTTAAATCTAGTGGTTTACAGTATAACTGCAATATCTACTCTATGTAATTAGTACACTACGAATAATTATTAGTATTAAAAATTTATATCAGAGTGGATCTCTGTCAAGTTCAGGATTCCATGGTGCTGATTTTCCTTTCTTGGTAAAATAGTTTGCTGATTTCTACATGAAAAGTGTCTCTATGGAATAGAAACAAACAAATAAACATAGCAGATGGTTACTTCATTAATAAAATCACAAATAAAAATAATTCTACATTTTCTACAGGGGTTGCCCATATGACAAAACAGACACTCAAATATTACCAAAGTAGCTGTAGCACATTAGTTACAACTCTATGTTTTAAGATAGTTATTACAATTAAGTAAACACAGTTAATCATGGGTTAATAATTCCATTTCATTATTATTTTGAAGGTTTCAGAATATTTTTTTTTTTGATAATGGAATATCGCCTACTGAAAGACAATATTTAAATATGCATCTGGGGACTGAAAAATCAAGCTCCTTAACACAGGGAGTACATATTTTTTGGATTGGACCTGATCTCATTCCTCCTGAATGCTCACTGAAAATTGTCCATTTGCCATAATGCTTAACTCCAAATGGAGACACACATTTAAAGGAAGCAGCCTGGCTCTGCACACTTATGTTTAGGACACTGTCTGGCTGGGGATGTGAAAGACCTAAAATCATATACTTCTGAAGCGTGCAAAAGCACTGAAGGGTTTTTAGTTGGTTCCACCTTAAGACAAATAAGAGAAGGAGCAAGTCAGAATACATATGGTCAACAGTGTAACACTGGATGAAGAAACAAATATTATTTCTTGATCCAAGCACTGATCTACTTATTCCCTGAAGCATGAGACTATGAAGATGAATGAAATTCTCTTTATTGTCATTTGCCAACACAGTATGCCACCTGCACTATCTGACATTCACAGTTCAACAGCGCTTTACGTTTTAGAAAGTATATTGAGAGCTCACCGCTCTTCTCAAAAATATGAGTTTAAATACCTTTGTGGCTTGTCTGTATATGAAAAAAAAAGACACAGTCTTTTCTGGTTATGAGCTTAGATAGTTCATAGCTACTTAAATAAGAGGTATTTCTACAGCATACTTTAAAACATTTTTCCAGCTATAATGATTTTATTTACAGCAGCTGGCTTCGCACTTAAGTGATCTTGAATTGAACACATAAATAGAATCAGTAACCAAGACTAAATTCTTCAGGGCATTAAATCTTTGCACATTTAAAGCACTAGGAGGCATAATCTTACTGCGACCCTGATGCAAAACTGCATTACTAGCTATATTAACTAGTGAAAAAATAAAGACATCAAATTTAATTCCAAACTAAGAAAATATTTCATTTTCAACACAGAACTGCAGGATTTACCATTACAGCTAAAGAAATATCTTGCCCTGAAAAACAGTGTAAAAGTGTGATACTTTGGGACATTCAAAATGAATCATAATTTTGTACCAAATCTGTAAATAACTTTGGCTGAAAAATATAATCAATTCTTTCATCCAAGCAAATATTTCATTTGGAAATAAAGATAAGATTAATTAAAAAGAAAACCATTTAGAAAATGTCAAAAGCCAAAACCAAATGGTTTAGTAGAATGTCATTTTAATCCAACAACCTAATCCTACGCTGCCTGAATGACAAATTCATTTATATTTTTCAAAGCTGTTCTTACAACTGGTGTAAGAAGAAGCTATATATTCATCTCATTTGCTTTGGGTTTTGTGTATATAATTTATCTGCAACTAGGAGAATGGGTAGCATGTTATTAAAGGAGTGCTGTCCAAAAGTCCCAAATTGTTCTTATTATTTGGTTTTACCAGACATATTTTATTGTTTGCTTTTCAGATTTGAACAAGTAAAAATAAAAAAGGAACGCAATAGCCATGATTGTCTCCCAGAGATTTTGTCCATCATAAAGTATGAGTAAATGTTTGGTTTATACAGCCTCTTTTAACAATTGAGTTCAAAAATTCCAAGAATGCTGAGTGCACATAATTATATTCATGCAGTCATACAGGGAAAAAGATTCATCTCCCAGATAAGTAAAATTTAGCTGTGGTAATTCCAGTAGCTCCCATTTTCAGCTAATTTTGTTCCCAGGTGCTTATTGAAAGTTATGTCTTTCACACAGGGATGGCTCAGTGCTTCATGAACCAATTTACAGTCCTACTTCCTAAAGTAAACAAGCCCTCAATTTCAGTTCTCTTTCATTCGCCAGAATGCAATTTGCAACAGTTCAGGAGCTGTCACACAAGCATCTGAGCTGTGTTAGCAACAGAGTTTTAGAAGCTGGAAAGCAGAGCTGCACAGGGCAACTCTTCCCAGCTAAGCCATTCCCAGAGCAAATCAGAGCCTTCAGAAAGTAATTCAGCGCATATAGAGAAGGCAAGCTCACTTAAATCATTAGTGATGATCCAAACACAAATACAGATGCAATTATTAATGTAATAATCATTAATTATTTAATGATAATATCTTAATTGTCACTGAGGAAAATTATTTTTCATTGAATCTCACAGAAGCTGGTAAAGTTCATGTACTTTTTTCTCTTTGAGCTATTAAAATAGTGACTTTTTTGGCAATATGTACTCCTTTCCTTAAACCTAAATTGTTTTGAAGAATGTATCTTCATCCAGAGCAAAAGTTACCATTATAAAATGAATTATTAATTCCTGAAAATGCTTTCTTTTTCTGTAAGCACCACACTGTAAACTAATGATAAAACTCCAAGTGGAGATTAGTGATGAGTGGTGTTCCTCAGGGGTCAGTACTAGGACTCTTTATCAGGGAGCGTATTGAGAGGATGAGGGATAACAGTTTTACACTGTAAGAGGGTAGATTTACATTAGATTTAGAATTAGATATTAGGAAGAAATTCATTACTGTGAGGATGATGAGGCACTGGAACAGATTGCCCAGAGAAGTGTTCAAGGTTTAAAATGAATTATTAATTCCTGAAAATGCTTTCTTTTTCTGTAAGCACCACACTGTAAACTAATGATAAAACTCCAAGTGGAGATTAGTGATGAGTGGTGTTCCTCAGGGGTCAGTACTAGGACTCTTTATCAGGGAGCGTATTGAGAGGATGAGGGATAACGGTTTTACACTGTAAGAGGGTAGATTTACATTAGATTTAGAATTAGATATTAGGAAGAAATTCATTACTGTGAGGATGATGAGGCACTGGAACAGATTGCCCAGAGCAGTGTTCAAGGTGAGGGTGGATGGGAGTTTAAGCAACCTGGTCTAGTGGGAGGTGTTCTTGCCCATGGCAAGGGGTTGAAACTAGATGATCTTTAAGGTCCCTTGCAACCCAAAGCACTCTATAATTCTAAGATGTTCATTGATTTGCTTGTGAATCTCTGTGTATTACTAAGGTGCAGTGGTGTTATGCCCAACTGGGCAGTCCAGAAGGGCAGGAATTTTCCCTAGGGAAACTGAGCTAACATTAGAGAAGAAAAACCATAATCATAAATGTTCCTTAGACAAAATTCCTAACTATAGGAAATAAGATATTACTATTAAGTCCTTGACTTAATATAAACATTACCTATCAATAACTAAAACAATGTGTTATCGACATTATTCTCATACTAAATCCAAAACATAGTTGCTACTAGAAAGAAAATTTACTTTATCCCAGCTGAAACCAGGACACCTTTCTACCCATTAAATGTATTTATCAGGGTAATGACACAAAATGAAAAATAAAATGCATAGTTATTACTCTCCCTGCTTCCTCAAAGCTTGGAAAACACCACATCACTTCTTTTGTTTTCTGTTTTCTTTTGCAGAATGGTGTTGTGGTGATCATATAATAAATGAACTTTAGGACTTTCTGTTTTCTTTTGCAGAATGGTGTTGTGCTGATCATATAATAAATGAACTTTAGGACATAAAAATTGTAGGATGTAAAATGAAAATAATCCATTATTGAAAATGTGTGTATTATAATCATAACACAACATAAAACACAGCAAGTACATGAAAGCATGCTTAGGATTCATTTGTGAAAATTTTTCATAAACAGAACCATGGATAGGAACAGGACTGCTACTGTAGCTCTGGCTTCTTTTGTGGTTTTTGGAGGTGTTTTGTTTTGTTGTTGTTGGTTTTGCTTCTCATACGTCAGGAGTCTCCCGGCGAAACAGAAATATTTTGTTAAATGTTCAAACTGTTAGTTACCTAAAATTCAGTTAAACATTAATTATTTCAAATAAAACAGTCTCATTCCAAATGAAAGGTTATGTAATCAACATACTTTACTCTCCTAATAGAGAAAAATTTAAAATGTCCCCTGTGCTCCTGTTACATCTCAGTAGTTGATAGGCAGGTATTTTAAGAAAACACTTTATGTACTAAAGTACTACGTGGCTTTGAGATACCCAGTATATGCCTGGAAACTTAAACCAAAGTGATACATGCCTGAGAGAGTATAGTCCCAGAAACACTCAGGCTATATCAGTACATGTCAATTTAACAATGTCAGTGCATGGGCTCAGGTCTGGACACTGCTCCACAGACTGCAGAAGTGGTAACATGGCCACTGGTGTGGGGCTTTGGTCCATGCATCTACTGCTTTCCCAAATAATTCCTTAGCACAGTCTAGTAACCAGTCCAAAGAGGCATACAAAGATGGCCACCCCTTGAATGAGCGATTTTAGCCATGTGGATAGGAGTGTTGTGATGCCCCACCACCACTTCTTTCTGGTTACTCTTTGTCTACTGCTGTGTACTGCTTTGAAGCCTCTCATAGGTTAGAACCTTTATGTGTAATGGTATGGCAAGACAACTAAACACTGGGATCTGAGGGAGAAGATGGGTGGAAGTGATGTTACTATAGTAAGTTACTCCTTTTTCCCTCTCAATAGTTTAACAATAGTTACCTAAACTTGGACTTACAAAAGTATAATTACAGGATGGTTACTGTCATGTAGATACGGCTGGATTAGTCTCAAACTGACCAGCTAAAGTAGCACAGGCATTGAATGTTTTTGTCTATGTTCTCACCGTTTTATAGTGGCATAAAACATGCACGGAAGTCAAGAGTAGGGGTAGGAAAGTATCATGTAAAAGGTTATTTAGACTGCTATAGTAAAGTAGACCTAGTCAATCATCTCTATAATCAAGTAATTAAGAATAATGTAAAAGATATTTAACAATACATACATTTTTGTTCTAAATAGTGAGATGAGCAACAAGTTTAACATTTACCATACTTCATTTAGTTTTGTAGCCAACTGGTATTAAGTATATGTATACGTATATATAAAAATACCAATTTTGTTGAAAAAATGGCTTGCAGTTAAGTGAAACTAAACACATCTGAGGGAATATTTTCACCATGTTCTTTTTCTATTACTTAGAATTCTCCACACTGTCTAGAACTTGATTTATGAAAATGCATGTTTTCAATATTAATATTTGATTTACTCTACAACAGTTTATCCCAGCTTTTATTTTCTCTGAGATACAAAAGTGTAGATTGATGAAAACAATGTTAAATGACTTTTCACTCATATATTAAATTAAACTCCCTTCCCACACATATACAAATTTCTGTATCTCTCATAGGCAAATAGAGGATCATTAGCCTTTGGAGCAAATGTTTTCCAATAAAATTATGAATAAATAAAAAAAGTCAAAAGCATATCCAGTTTTCTGACTGAAACTAGAGAACAGCTTTGAGTTTGGGACATTCTGATCTCTTTAAAAGCCTAGAAAGGCAAGAAAGAGCTCTAAATAATAAAATCAATGGAGGATAGATCCTTCAAAATGTGAGAAAATCAATTCCAAAGTAATCCATTCGTAGGATATATCATTACTGCATTATCACTTCAGATTTATAGAAGAACAGAGCCACTGCTTTATTTCCTGACTAACAAGAGTAGCACCACCAGGCAATAGCTTTTTTCCTGAAAGATATAAATTCAGCCTCCAGGTGTTCCAGCTTGAGACTCCTGACAAAGTGGGAAACACACTGCTAGCCAGGGATTCAACTCAGCAGCCTGGGAATTAAACTCGGGCATCAGTCGCAGTTAAACCATCTTAGAAAGAGAAATTTCCTGAGACCCTGGAGTTTCCATAGGCAGGCAATGAAAGTACATAAGAGAAGTGAAATTTGCATGCAGCTTGTAAGTTATTTCTGCCTGGACTATTCCACAGAAATACAATGCCTTTTTACAGAGCTGGCATGGATGTGAGAAGAAAGAACGTAAATATAAAGGATTTTCATCTTTGATGAATTTCTCACAAGTATAATGAGTAAAAAAAGTTAGTTTATGCTTTAGTTCATATATTACCTGAGGTCGGAATGTTGTCTCTTTAAGTAGGTGCTAACCTAAGTATGATACTGTAAACATCATGTTTTATGCAAGCATTAACAAAATGTTCAACTATAATATTAGTAGCTTTATTAAATATGTTTTCATGGTTAATTGCTATCTATATGAAATTAAAACTTCATCAATTGTGTTGTGCCTGGTTGCCTTCCTAGAAGCATTGAAAATCGTGCATTTCAGCACTCCTAGTGACTGTAAATTAGTAAAAAGTAATTAGACACTTCAATAGTACTTTGGCTAGAGTATCAGCAAGCCCTGTAATTCCATCTTATTAGCTCATGTTCTGCAGTATGGTACACACCCACACAAACATACACCCACACAAAGCAAAACTTGGCCAAAACCTCTATTTTTTTAACTGCAGAGCCTTTATTCATCTTTGTAGAAAAAAGAAGTAATCATTAAGATAGAGCTCTTGACAAGTTTAACTACCACCAGATCTAATACTTATTCTGTAAAGTTTCTTATCAATATTTTCATACTTCAGATATCATCTGAAAATACATGTGTGCTATGCTGAGTACTGCAATTTTTTAATAAGGATAGAACTTTTTACAAGGGAAGCCTCTCCTCTAGAAAAGTGTGCACACCACACTTGCCTCATCTTGTGACTGAAATCGTTGTTTTAGCTGCCTGTGCAGAGATTAATGCCGTTGTCAAATGATCAGTTACTTTGATTAGTAAGTACCTGGAGAATTGTGTCCCAATCACTAACAGACAAAGAAGACAACTAAAATGTTCATTTAGAAAAGTTGTGGGCTGTAGAAGTCAAATAAAGCACCAACTGAAAAGAAAAAAAAAATACATCTAAAGATATGCTTGACAGGTCACCTCTAAAAAAGCCCTGCTAGAAGAATAAGTTACAGTTTCTTTTCTTATATAAATCTCATCTCGGTTAAGTACTCAGATCTGAAATAATTACTGAGCTACGAATGTTATGGCCTTTTTGCATAGTGTTTGTCAAAAACAAACTCTTTAGTAATGCCCTTCTTTATATGTAAACTTTCAGAATCCAGCAGTTTCTTTTCTTATATAAATCTCATCTCTGTTAACTCTGTAATCATGTTTTATGCAAGCATTAACAAAATGTTCAACTATAATATTAGTAGCTTTATTAAATATGTTTTCATGGTTAATTGCTATCTATATGAAATTAAAACTTCATCAATTGTGTTGTGCCTGGTTGCCTTCCTAGAAGCATTGAAAATCGTGCATTTCAGCACTCCTAGTGACTGTAAATTAGTAAAAAGTAATTAGACACTTCAATAGTACTTTGGCTAGAGTATCAGCAAGCCCTGTAATTCCATCTTATTAGCTCATGTTCTGCAGTATGGTACACACCCACACAAACATACACCCACACAAAGCAAAACTTGGCCAAAACCTCTATTTTTTTAACTGCAGAGCCTTTATTCATCTTTGTAGAAAAAAGAAGTAATCATTAAGATAGAGCTCTTGACAAGTTTAACTACCACCAGATCTAATACTTATTCTGTAAAGTTTCTTATCAATATTTTCATACTTCAGATATCATCTGAAAATACATGTGTG
Source organism: Calidris pugnax (assembly GCF_001431845.1). Taxonomy (NCBI): domain Eukaryota; kingdom Metazoa; phylum Chordata; class Aves; order Charadriiformes; family Scolopacidae; genus Calidris; species Calidris pugnax. The sequence continues at coordinate 4,571,750 of NW_015090859.1, read as the reverse complement.
CTATGCTGAGTACTGCAATTTTTTAATAAGGATAGAACTTTTTACAAGGGAAGCCTCTCCTCTAGAAAAGTGTGCACACCACACTTGCCTCATCTTGTGACTGAAATCGTTGTTTTAGCTGCCTGTGCAGAGATTAATGCCGTTGTCAAATGATCAGTTACTTTGATTAGTAAGTACCTGGAGAATTGTGTCCCAATCACTAACAGACAAAGAAGACAACTAAAATGTTCATTTAGAAAAGTTGTGGGCTGTAGAAGTCAAATAAAGCACCAACTGAAAAGAAAAAAAAAATACATCTAAAGATATGCTTGACAGGTCACCTCTAAAAAAGCCCTGCTAGAAGAATAAGTTACAGTTTCTTTTCTTATATAAATCTCATCTCGGTTAAGTACTCAGATCTGAAATAATTACTGAGCTACGAATGTTATGGCCTTTTTGCATAGTGTTTGTCAAAAACAAACTCTTTAGTAATGCCCTTCTTTATATGTAAACTTTCAGAATCCAGAAGCAAGGATGAATGTAGATTTGCCCTTAGGCAGTCCTGACTGTAGACAGGTCCAAAAGTGTAAGATGTATGTAGGTTTCCCTCTGTGAGAATGTGCTTATGATATTAATGTTATTAAATATTAATATATTATTAAATATTAATATTAAATTGATTTAATTATTAAGATCTAAATATTAAGATTAAAATATTAAATAACAATTCTCCAAATATACTTAATGTATCAGCTAGTCACATGCATAGTGACTATGTTAAACTCCATGACTGATACCATCGATCATAAAATGATATATAACATGAGAATTTCCTAGCATGTTAATCCTATCTAATAAAGTTGTCATTCAAAATTATTTAAGAGACAGGTGTGAAATTTCCCAAAAGAAGGTCCCATTAATTTTGGTCCAAGTACCCTGCAGGTTCAGGTGGTACTGTTAACATGTCCATCAAAATAAGAATGAGAAATAAGAACTTTAGTAAGAGATACAGAACCAAGCTTCCTGTCAAATAAAATACCTTCCTTCATTAATTCACAAGTAAGCTTCTGAATGAACTGATTTCCACTGCTTCTCCTTTTAAGAGTTTTACTCCACTTTCCTCTTGCTTCTGATTTCACTTGTCTACCACACATACAAGTTCAGCACCATGACTAAGAGATTTCTGTGTTCAACGTGTATGCAAATTACTATATACAGAATATGACATTGCAACACTAAAATTGAAATCATGTCCTCAGAAGCTTTTTAATTCCAGATTTTTTCATTAATGTCCTATTAGTTGAAAAGGCTGGGAAATATGTAGTCTAGATAAAGTCTAAAAAAGGGCCTCAAGGATTTAAACGACAACTGAAAATTCATATGTGGTTGCCATCTATTCCTATAAACACTCCAACTTTCCAATATTCCGATTGCCAGGAGTTCAGTCCATTGGTTCTAAAAATACCTGACACATAGCATCATCTTGGTAAGTAATGCATCTGCTGACCAGTCAAGCACAGCTACTGGCTACCACAAAAGTATTTTCTCCTCTTCCTTTGATTCCTGCAAATCAAGTGATTAAATTAATACTTTTCAGGATGGGTAGGAGGTGAATGGCCTCAAACTCAGCTCTCCTTTTCTAGATTATTAAATTATTCTAGGAGAGGAATCTTTTTGATGCCACTCCATTCTCCAGATGGCAAGTATAATTCATTAGGGTAGAAAGTAAGTGTGGCACCTGGAATAAAATTCCAAGTTTATCTAGTGGTAACAAAAAAAGTGACAGGTCTAGTATGCAGAACTCTGCTCCAAAGACGAACTAATGTAATAACCTTGTGGCCCAGGTTTGGATCTCAGATCTGCCCAGCAACGGCCTGCTGATCACCTACCTTGAATTCCTCCTGGAGTTCACTGTAGAGAGAAGCACAGCTTCAAAGGGAGATGTAGAGAGCTTCCTCCACTCTCGTACAGTCCCTATGACCAAGACTTTCTCCAGAGAAGTGAGAAGTTGGTTGGAATTACTTCACGATGGAGGTGGGTATCTAATTTAGTTTCCAAAGTCCCAATTAGTTATTTTATAAAAAGAACACCACCTTTTCCTCTGGCTTTTGTTCATGGACATCCACATTCAGATGGAAGTTAAGGGGCTCTAAACCCCAGGTATTCTCTTATGGGCCCCAATCTTGAGTAGGTGTATCGTGCCATAACTTTCCAGATTGAACCAGCTAGGTGAGGGCAACCAAGCTTATTGCTTAATACAGGCCTAATGCAGAAAATAGGATTAGTTGCCACTGCTTAAAGCTGTTAGCCTTTTTCCACAGGCCGTTCTGATTTGCTTGATGCATTAGGTATTATTAATTGAGAAAGGAAAGTAGATAAGTTATTGTAGTGTCACAGTGGGTCTTCGCAGTTGATGAGAATTGGGGTTGCTTAATTCCAAACATGATAAAGACTTTAAAAGTTAATGTGCAGCTTGTACTGAATAATAACAGGAAAATATTATAATGAATAGTTAATCATCACTTAATTAAATTTTCAGGATACAAGGGCTACTAAGCAATTAAGCAAATATTTTGTACTTAAGGGCATAATTAAAGGGCCTTCCTGCTTCCTGCATATATCATCATTTAAAAAACTTTACATTTCTCATGATCATTTCTAATGGGAAATACCTGTGAGGCAGAAGGCAGATTATGCAACACAACATTTCATTGTTTCCTCAAAGCTATTACAATTTAAAAAATATGTTTTAAACAATTTACATAGTAATCAGGCAGAAAAGCAATTGTTAAGTCTAGCATATTAAGGTTCAATGCCATATAACTAGGTTCCTGAAATAATAGAGTGTGCCCATTTCAACAGTTTGATACCTGTGATTGATTCATCACACCCTTCCATCTGTAGTTAATAAAGTCCGGCCGGCACTCTGCTTTTGAACCTTAGTTAGCTGGAGAGTTTATATGATAGGACATTATGAGACTAGATGTTGCCTCGGGACAACAAACGTTCACAGACATTGTAATAGTTTAGCAAAAAAGTCAAGAGTTATAAATTAAAGTTTACAAAGTCTAGCAGTCTCTATCAGAATGAGTTCTGGTCTGGAAATACACATAAGCACTCCTGAGATTCGGGCCACTAGTCAGTTCTAATGTCTTATTCATTTTCACTGCTATGAGTAAAATTAGCAGAAAAAGACATTTCAAATTATTTCAGTACAAATATATTAGTTGATTCAGACACCCTTTCCTTCTTTCTCAATTGATCCTATTTGAAACAATCTTGTCACCATGGTATCATAAACTGCTTAAAATTACTAGAGACTTTCACAAGAATTCCAGTAAAATAAGCAGTCCTCTCTGGTTCTGTAGAATTGGCTAAGTAGCTCTGTTTATAGTAGCCTTATTAAACCAGTTCAATAGGATGCAATAACAGTGCTGTTGATTACTTTGTTTTACGTTATAGACTCCTTTTTATTCTATTGGTCTCTTTAACAATACTATTTGCTCCATTTCTCATGACACAAATTATTAATAGAAGAAAGACCAGTCTAGTTATCTTGCCACCCAATCAACCTTCTGTGCATTTCCTGAACTATGTCCATACAATTTTCCTAAATTCTACAGGGCTGTGAACAATAGCTAATCTAATGTGGTTATGCTCCTTTTTAATGCTCCATCTTTAAAAGTATTGCTAAACTGTATCATGTTATGAAACAATGGTCAACTGAGAAAATGCAGGAATAAAGGCACCTTTGCAGATTTTGACAGTTGCTTTGTTCTATTTGTGGCTAACATTTTGACACATACTTTCTTGGGTTTCCTTCTGGAAGGCAGGTAGGCCATGATTATTCTAATTTTAGCCTGTGAAATGCAGAACAAAAAGACACACAAAGAAAGAAGTTCTTCACTATACCTTCTCAGCAAACTTATGAACTGAGTGATTCATGAGATTTCTTTCCTATTTATCCTACCAGAATAGCATATATGGATGTCAGGAAAATCGTAACCTAATCCTAGTCTACACTCTTCTAAATAGAAGTGGTTGCACATTTCTCGCCTCCTACTCACAGTCTACTGCAAGACAAAAAAAACCAACACCAAAACCACCCCCTTCAAAAAAACCAAAAAAAACCCAAAAAAAACCACAGCCAAATCCCCTCTATAATAGCAACTTTTTAAATCTGCCAGTGCTTTCTTCTGCTTCTCACTTTCTCTCTGGTTAAATACTAATGTCATCCATAGCGTACACTATCTCATCTCTCCATGAAGACAACTGCCAAGATCCAAGCTGTTGAGACAGCAATGACTTTGTAAAATAAACTTGTCAAAATAAAACAAAAAGAAGTTACATTTTTTCAGTTATGATCTCCAAGTTCAAACCAGTGTAAAGTTCACATGCAGTAGCATTTGGCCTCAAGAAAATGATTCAGCAGCAGATAGAAGCTATACTTTATCAACATAAATTGATTTCATATTGAATCTTTCTTAGGACTTTCTACAGTCCACATTAGCATTTAGCAGTCTAGCACTGTTTTTATGAACAGAATGCTAATTTGACAGCACACCTACTTTCACTCCTTCACATCTCTCTACATAAGAATCCTTAAAATGCAGAATAAATTTTATAGTAACACAGCATTTGAAAATCACTGAGGAGTTCTACTTTCAATTTACAATATATATATAAAACAAATGCTTTGGTTACTGAGAAAAAGCACAAGCATATTGATTTCATTGAAATACTTTTCATTAGTCAGGTGTAGGTCTGTCTGTTAGGACAAAAAAATACTTCAACAGGACATTTTCTGTGAAATTTTTGTTACTTCGGAAAATATCCTGTTGGTGCTATCCAAGTGATCTATGGAAAGGAGATTACTGGATTCTAAAAACTTACCTAAAAAATTGAGAGATCAGTAGACTGAAGACACTATCATCTGGGATGTATTTTAATAAAATATTCCTTGAATCTCACCTTGTTAGCATCTCTGTCAAGTCATTAATTTCCCAGCAGGCCACTTAGCCTTCTAGATATGTTTTTCTTGAGCCTGTAAACCCTGAAACTGTCCAGCTTCCATGTGCTTTGAGAATCTTGTTTTCTGTAAAAACTAGTTTTAAGAATTAAGAAGTAAATATGCTGCAACTCTTGTCACATCTCCTTGAAGTCCACAGTGGAAGGTGCCATTTGGTCAAGGCTTGCAGAAAGCCATAAACATGATCTATTGGACTCCAGCATCAACTAGGCCCTTCAGAAAATTGATTTCTAGCTAGGATAACTCCATTCCATAGTTACTGAACTAAAAGCAGAAAGAAGAAGGAATATTTATATCACTTATCTGTGGGGATCTAATGTGGTGTGTTAAACTTCCTCAGGCTCTTTTGCAATATTTTGGGGAAAAAAAGAAGGTGATAGGAGTGGAGTACTACAAACTGTTCTTTGGATACCCTTTTATCTCTGCCATTCAGTTTTCCCTGACAGCAGAACCTCTGTGGAAAATAGTAGGGCATCTAAAATAGGTGATGTAAACATTCCTCCAAAAAGATTCAATCTAGTGGATTTCTATTTTGGCAGAATATTTTGGTATCCAAACATCTCATTTTTATATCTGAATGAAAACAAATTCTGAAATCTTTACATTCTTCGTAAATCCTTCAGTTGTTTACTCAGGCTGAGTTATACACTTAGGCATCAAAATCATCCTGACTTGTGCAATATTGGACATCACTGATGTAAAGTATTGAAGGATTGTAAAATCAATTGCACATATGAGTCTTAAAATCAATGAAGAGAAAGCAAATCAACACTGGAACAAGACTGCACAATATATGTTAAGTTCTCCATTGCCTGAAGTCTAAAGAAAGGGTAATTTCTAAAGCCCTTTCCAACTCCAACCACAATCAGAATTCAGCATATTTGAAGCAAGCATGTGTCATGAACAAAAATGGAATGAAGCGCGAGTTATTAGAATATCCCAGAAGGCTAACTGCAGTTGCTGCTGTTGTTTCAACTAACAGAAGAAATGTCTCAGTGTTAAGTAACTGAATAATAAAAATGAGGAGGAAGAAAGAATGAACTTTGTTGTTTGTTTTTTTTTTCTTTTCCTTTGCTTTTGTGTATCAGCTTGATGTTACACAACTGTCCTTTTCATTCAATGGTTTTCTTGTCAGAAAAGTCTGAACTTTTAAGAGTTGTAACTGTGCCATGGGATTCCTGTTCTCAGAATTTCATTTGTCTTTGTAGTCTGCAGCCTCCAATTTCAGAAATACAGTACAGAGAGTCTGAAATATGAACATAAGGAGCAGCAGCAACAGCATACTCAAATCACAAATTTCTTGAGGACTAATGTAAAAAATTGTCAGTTAAACAAAATATTACTACTAGTTGTCATATGACATGAGTTCCCTTCTCATTGTTATCCTATAAGCAAAACTGACATACATTCAAAGTATGCTTGTATTATTCCTCCAAATAATTTCTTCCCCAGTTATAGGATTCTGTTACTGAACTTCTCTCTTCTTCATCCACTGTTGGCTCCTGAATTTCCTTCCAAGATCTTTGCTAAATACTGTTAATGCCCTTTTAGATTAAATTGAGAATGAAATTTATAAAATTCTTGCCCAGTCTTGTCTTCTAGCTTCCTGGAGTAAATGTTGAAGGAATTTAATGTTTATTTAATGCTAGTTTTAGTTCTGGCATACAGAATATTGGAACTATGTTGTTAATCTGATTATATGTTATCAGATGGAATTTAAAGTGGAAGAGGTCTCTAGATCAATTACACTGTTAGGTTTTGATAACTTCTGGCAGCACAAAACTGTGGAAACATTGCTGCTAGCGGAGCCATTAAGAACTTGATATAAACAGTAAAACAAAGGTAACCCCTTCTAATCCACGTTAATTACGTCACTCATTTGTGATTCTGAAAAAGGTTAACACAATTTAGGATAGCGGAAAACATAATTTGCTCAGCTTCTTTGATATTTCTTTTTCTTTTTAATGACATAACAAGACTGACTGATTAGGTTAGTAGAGTCACCGCCATATTCATGTGTCTTTTCAAAATAGGGATATAGCTGCTATGTAAATCAGAATATAAATTTGTATGCCTTTTGTTTCTAACTCATATTTGTCTACATTTGCTTTTCAGATATTCAATCTAATTATACATAATGTATAGTCATGAGGGTAATTAATAGAATATGGATTCCAGTGTGACACTATTACCAAAAAGGCTGTCACAGCCTTTGGATACCTGAACAAGAGAAATATTAATTATGCATGGATCAGTTATGTTGTCCATTTATTTTTAGTGGTACTAAGATAATTTTGCAGCAGATGAGAAAGAGTAATGAAAAACAACTGGAGACAGTTCAGAAACAAGGATCCAGGATGATGAATGGACTGCAAAACATGCCAATAGTGTCCATTCAGCAACATTCACCCCCAAATCTATGTAATTTATCACATTGAAATTAAACAGTTAATTAATCACACCTGATTAATGAGTTAATAAAACCAGGCCCAACACTTGAAACTGAAAGTTGGGTAGATTCTTATGGAGGATTGAAAAAGCACTATTTCTGAATAATTATAAACTACAGGTAATTTTTTTTTAGCTGTTCTTTAGCCATTCTGTTAAAAATGGTCAGTGAGATTTTTGAATTATTGGGAACTCTTTTACTTCAGTTTGCTTTCCAAATGCACATTCACTAGCTTTGATAGGAGTGGATTAAGTGAAATCCTATGAGCTCTGTTTGCATACGTGAAGATACTAGTGCTCTGGACTTCTAGTTTGTGACTCTACAGAAAGACTGTAAAATCAATTAGTTGCCTGAAAGATACAACTTTACAACTCTGCTAATGAGGGATGTCGATAGAAAATTAAAGTTTTAGGTTTATGTTCCCCTTTGCACCTTCTGCTTGAAAATATGCCTAGTTTGGATTGCTTATTGTAGTTTTACTTGCACCTGCCACTTTTTTCCCTTGTCAGAGTGAATCTGGTTTCATATAATTGAATGTTCTTATTACCCTACTTGTACTATTAATCTAAACATTCTGAGGCATAATCTTGGTATCCTCTTGAACTCTTTTGCTTATAACCAATAAAAAGATGTATAAAAAGAATTAAAAATTATTTACTGAATCACAGAATCACCATGGTTGGAAGAGACCTCTGAGATCATTGAGTCCAACCTTAAAAAACCAAACCAAACCAAACCAAATCAAACCAAACCAAAACAACCAAAAAACCACATCACAAAACACAACACCCCACCACATCACACCCACCCACAAACTAATAATATCGGGCACTAGAGCATGCCCTGAAGAGCCATGTCTACATGTTTCATAAATACCTCCAGGGATGGTGACTCCACCACCTCCCTGAGCAGGCTGTTCCAGTGCCTGACTGGAACTTTACTCTCAGTAAAGTAATTCTTCCTAATATCTGATCTAAACCTCCCCTGCTGCAACCAGACCATTTCCCCTGGTCCTGTCATTATTCCCTTGGGAGAAGAGGCCAACACCCACCTCCCTACAACCTCCTTTCAGGTAGTTGTAGAGGGCAATGAGGTCTCCCCTCAGCCTCCTCTTCTCCAAACTAAACATGCCCAGTTCCCTCAGCTTCTCCTCGTATGACTTGTACTCTAGACCCCTCACCAGCTTGGTGGCTCTCCTCTGGACACGCTCCAGCACTTCAATGTCCTTCCTGTAGTGAGGGGCCCAGAATTGAACAGAGTACTCAAGGTGAGGCCTCACCAGTGCCCACTGCAGAGGCATGACCACTTCCCTACTCGTGCTGGCCACATTATTCCTGATACAGGCCAGGATGCCGTTGGCCTTCTTGTCCACCTGGGCAAATGGCTGGCTCATGTTAAGTTGGCTGTCCACCAACACCCCTTTTTCTGCAGCTTTCCAGCCACTCTTCCCCAAGCCTGTAGCATTGCCTGGGGTTGTTGTGACCGAAATGCACAAATAAGGCCAGCACTTGGCCTTATTAAACCTCATCCCATTGGCCTTGGCCCATTGATCCATTGCACTTGAATTGAATGCCATTGCACTTGAATGATTGCTGCTTTTTTACTGACTTGGGATAAATTTTGATAATATTTTAATTAAAGCAGATATATCTTGAAGTTAACAACCACTGTTGAATGTTATTTAAAGGAGAGAAGAACATAAAATATGCTTGCAGAGAGAGTTAAGTGTTTGTCTTATGTGCAGGGCAAAGAGAAACATCTGTATATTAAGTACTTTTAATAATGCAAGAATGTAAACTCACAGATTTAGAGGCCCAGCTCTGAAGTACCAAAGTGCAAAGAGGTGTGGGGTTTTTTTGGTGAAACAAAGCATTCCAGAACAAAGGTGATTTTCATCAAGCATAGAGTTACAGGCACAAGAAAAATTGGGAACCTTGCATCCAATTTAGTACTGAATGAAAGCAGTTCCGAGGGAGAGTTTTTGCAGGGATGAAAAGAACTGTCAAAATAAATCAGAAATTGGTGTGCAAATTAAGAACTGTAGAATGCTATAATTAACTGAAAGAACTGGCAAGCTTGGGCTTGATGACATTAGTGATCATATGTAACCTCTTGTTCTCAAATCTCAGAGATAAATTATTTGTAATTGCTATTTTTCTGTATCTGTCTCAGTTCTGGTTAAACTATTGTGCTAAATTTTTCCTACATTATTTGCAAATTCTTTTATTGTCACAAAAGATAAAATTATGCTTTATGTAAAAAAAAAAAAACACCCTCAAATTTATGTCTAAAAGATCTCCAAGATGTCCCTTTTAGTTACTGTCATTTTTAAATCTTGGTTTTCAGTCTTATAAATCAATACATATATATCCCTAATATGATCAAAATTAGCAATCATGTTATGTACTGTATTATTTGGCAAAGTAATTTTCTCTCTTTTGACCTCATTTGCCATCTATAAACAAGATATTACATCAACATGCTAACTTTTGTTTTGGAAGGAAGGGATCCTGCTGCTGTGTAAGTGTTCGTGTATGTGCATTGAGTTTGGAGAAAAGACAGATAAAAGGTTCAATATTTGAACAGAAGGATTCCTATCACCAAGACACCAAAGCTCTGCAGAAATCAAGCGCTATCATCTACTTCAGAGTTTGCTGAGTATCAGGGAGCTGGACTCAATCCAAGGCTCCCTCAGTGGCCACCACCTGGAGCCTCCCTGCTGTCAAATTTCAGAGCTCTGGAGCTCTGGAATGCAGATCAGAGCTGGATTCCCCACTGTATAACTCGCAGTGGGCCCCTTCAGTCTTTTTTCTGCTTCCAGAAGCTGCCTCAGCAGTCCATCCTCAGCCTGTTTACGCCTTATACTGTGGGCAAGAAAGCCATGTTCACAAGCACAGAAAATCTTTCTTCTGCATGCCAAGCAGAAAAGGACAACATATAAACAAGCACCCAGTCTCTTCTTCAGTTTGCAGTATTTCATTACTCAAAAGATAATCACTTGACCTAATCAAAGCCTACTTCTTCCAGAGGCAAGTCTTCATTAAAAAATGTTTTGGTTTTTTTTTTTTCCTGTCATGATTCTTTTTATGAAAGAAAGAACTTTATTTCTAGACAACAGCTTCAAATTTCACTTTTCCCTTCCTCAGCTAAGAGCGTAGTAGACACTGAACCCAAGGTAAATATTTTTTGAATGCTGAGAGACAGAATCTAGCATGTAGAGCAACCTTTCTGGTTGTGTTGTATTAGTTGCTGAAAGTCAATAAAGAAACATTTCAAACAGCTGATAAGTAATATGATGTAAACAATTCACTAGTCTTGTTCACTGCAGAAATTAGGTGTTTCAGTACTGACCAGGAAGTTAAACTAGTTTGCAGCATCTGCGCAACATTAGAGGGAGCAAGAAGCAGTACACCCATGGCTAACATAGAGGCATCTGGCAGGCTGCTAGGTAGGAGGTGTAAAGCAATACCACCCACAGGGTCCAATGACAGAAACAATTCCTCCCACTTTCTAGACTGTGCCTTAGGCCCTGCCAGCACAAGGTGAACCTTAGTTGCAAGCAAAAAGCAAAGCAGTTATTTGGTCTGATTTTCCTTGGAACTTGTGTATTTCTAAAAATATTGTTTATCAATTAGACTACCCAAGCAGCATTCTGTATAATCTGTTAGACATATACACAATTTGTTATCCTGGTGAAAAAACCCAACAATTGAATTAAGCAAAATTGCCAGAAGCTAACATTCCTTTTAACAGCAATATTCTATCCCAGGTTTTACTCTTCCAGGTCTTTTATTCTGTGTATTCTTTTCTCCTAGTCCAAGCTCTAAAAAAATAACTGAAATTTTCCTGTCTTTTTTTCTGTCATTGATGAAGCTTTGAAACTTGGACATCCTAAAAATGACAGACAGAATAAATATCACTTGTGTACACTTCTGTTAGATGTTGACACTTTATTTGAAGATGAAGAGAAAAAAAATCAAGTCCTATCTGATCCTGCAAGGCAGGTGAGCTGAACTCATTGAACTCAAGCAATGCCTACTTCTCTGTGTTGACTATGAGGGATTTTACAGAATTAGCTCAGATGCAGTCATGAATATTGTATGCACCTAAACCTACCCAAAAATTTTCACAATATTCTAGTGAATGTGTCAGACTATGTGTTAGGACATGTAAGTAAGGTAGGATGTACCAAGTAGTGAACAGAGAAATACAAATATTTTTTAAATATCTAAAATAATTCCTCTGAGGAATGTCCCTGTGATTTGGGTGTAGGAGGCATTCAGCACTGAAATTTAGACCTAAGTTAATTTTAATGTTTCCTTTTTGTTTTACCTCTAACTGTTTGACAGGTGACACAGACAAGAAATGGATGTTATTCCAGAAAGCAAGTAGTGTGGTTTGAAGTATTTTACTTCGGAAGTAGGCAGAAACTTCTCACATAGAAGCTGTCATATTTGGAGTTTTGGAACACAGCTCTGAAGTAAATGATGATACACACACACAGATTACAGATAGCTTGCTGGATTAGATGGAGAAGTAATGGGCAGAAGAAGAGGGTATGATTCTGAATGAAGTACAACAGTTCCGCTTGATATATCTTCCTAGTCAGGCTGAGCTTACAGTATTAACTTTAAACAGTCTTTTACTTCATTCTTTATCTTCACTCCTGTCCATATTCCTCAATTTCCTTTGACATCAATGATGTTCAAATCTGGAAAGTACAATCACTGGGTGCACATTTAGCACAATGTGTAATAGCCACTTGTTTCACAGAAGAATAAGTATTCTACTGTCCCTTAGAGATATCTCACTTCAACTTACATGTGCATGTGTTTTTAAAACACACACACACAAAAAAAACCAACCCCAAAAATAACCAAATAAAAAAGTTTGGGTTTTTTACTGGCATTATTTGGAATTTCAAATATTTGTTAATTTTTATATTACTTCATAACAAAAACCTAACAGCCTTACAAACATTCTGTAAATAATTATCCTCAGAAAAGAAACACTGTAAGTTTCTTCATGTATTCTACTCTCAGGGTTAAGAAATCCACACATGATATTGCAAAGAATTTGCAAAGACTATGCAAAAATTGACACTTTTTAATCAAGTAAATATATTACGTATTTATCCTCAGGGATGTATCTTTCTCTTATGGCAAGAACAAGTGCTATTTTTATTGTATCTGGCATTTTAAAATTCTCAGTAACAATGTAATGTTTATAAAGAAGCGAGACAAAAATTTTCCTTATCACACATATTAGTAGAATTGTTAATTGTGTTGATCGTTGTCTATATTCTTTCTCCACTGAAATTTCTCAGTATTGCACAACTAATTCTAGCAATATTAGTCAGGAAACACCTGTAAATTAAGAATGATGGCTTGCTTTGAACTTAGTTTACAACGTCATGATTAAATGTCAGCCTCATTAGTATCGTAGTATTTTCATTGTTCCAGTTGTGAAGAAGGACAGGGGAAGGAGATTACTGTAGTTAACAACTTCATTTTATCTGTACAATCCACATAAATATCAGCTGCTCTGGTATAAATGAATGAAGCTAGAATAATAATTACTGATGCATTTACATAGAAGAATAAAAGAACCAAGTTGACTTTTTGATTCACAGGCTGAGTTTCTATGTATGTCAACTGAAAAAAAACCCACGTTGTTCTTACAAACACAACATTTTAATTTGGAAGTCGTTGAGATGTGAAGAATCACTGAGATATCATGAACTTGAAATCACTTCTTCACAGGAACAGCAGCATCATTCCCAGGAGTCCCTTCCCTGCCATGAGGGAGAGATGCTTGTAAAATATTTGCTAGTGGATGACCGATTGCTATGCAATGGCTGAAGCTTATAAAACAAATCACAATCACCTGTCACCTGTACTTCATTGGATCCAAAGATTGCAAGTATTTTGGGACAGGAACTGTCTCATCTATACAAAATCCAGACTCTTATCATTGAACTGAGGCACAACTGAAACACCAGTAAATCTGTAACTAAATAATTCAATTAATGCACTTGTAACTAGATTTAACGTATTATTTCAAAAGTGATTTAACTGAATGTGACCCCTCAATTTGAAAAATGTGTGTTTGTTTCTGTTCCTAGCTAAATACTTCAGAAAAATGAAGAGATTATTTATGAGATAGCATTAAAAGTTATTATGAATAGAGCTTTGAAAATTTTTATTTGCATCTAAATAAATGCATAATGGTTCTTCACCCTTTGGATTTCTAGATTCAATATTTTCAGGGAATGTTCATCAAATGAATTTTAAATTTGCCTCTGAGGTCATGTATACTTATGTTTCCCTAATTTTAAGCTATTATTTGTTAGCCTAGAAGTTCCCTCAAGGTACTATTGAAGATTTTCAAAATGACTAAGTCTATCAAATATATGTGTTGGGAAGTCTGGAATGAAAATCATACTGAAAATCATCCATTTTCTATCAGTTATTTAAGAGCTCAATCTATTTCATAGTTATTAAAGGTCTTATTTTGAGAGATTGATCCTTTTTTCCCTTGTCTCATTGGTATAGTGGCATTTCATTATTCCCTTCTAATTCACCAGCTGAATCATATTCAGAATCAAATTGGAAGTGCTTGAATCATGTATCTGAAACCTGGAAAAAAAATCTAATGAGGTATCTTTTTGCAGGATATTTTTAAGCTGATTGATATACCTTGAACAGGATAGGTGCATTCAGACTTTGGGCATACAAGCAAGACTGCAAGACAAATTGACCCTAAAGAGCTTTTGGGGCATATTTGGTAGACCATCTGCAAGTAGCTCTAATTTATGGTCTTAGTGAACAAATGAAACATTTATTCAAAGACTGAATAGCTCTTAAGGTTATAATGAAGGTAAGAAGCTGCCTTCATATTTGCTTATTTTCCATTTCAATGAAGGAAGAGCTTTTCTTTTTTACCGTAATGAAATGAATAAAAAGATACCATGAGAAGGAGAAAAAGTTAGGACAGAGAAGGAGAACAGCTATCTTAAGTGCTTTATTTTGTCCTTTAGAAAAGGAGCAACACAACTTAGTCAATGTTCTTTGTGACACACTGCATAAAAAATAATACAAAACATCTCATAGCATTTCACAGAACTGAAAAACATCTTAATTGGTTGCTTTTCAATGAAAGGCTCTTTTATTTTTTGGTATCACACATCTACATTTTAATAGGCATGCATTTTGCTAAGTGTTGTCCAGATATTTATCCTTCAATTTTTAGGAAAAAAGTACTAGGCATATGAAATGCCCGGTGACAGAACAAGGGGCAAGAGACACAAGCTGGAACAAAGAAAATTCCACCTGAACATGCAGAAAAACTTCTTTACTTTGAGGATGACAGAGAACTGGAACAGGCTGCCCAGAGAGTTTGTGGAGTCTCTCTCTGGAGATATTAAAAACCTTCTTGGGTGCATTCCTGTCTAGCCTGCTCTAGGGGAACCTGCTTTGGCAGAAGGATTGGACTAGGTGATCTCCGAAGGTCCCTTCCAACCCCTACAATTCTACAATTCTGTGATTCTGTGAATCTTGTCAATGGAATTTTAAAATCCTATTTCCTGTGTTTTTTCTCTACGTTAACTGCTTCCTTCTTCCACAGAAGAAACAAAGCATTTCCAAACAAAACAAGAATGGGCTTATGCAAGGTGTCATCATAAGCCTTAGGTTATGTACCATGCCTGTAACAGAGGGTAAAAATGCAGTGCCTCTGTTTCAAAGAAATGGTGGATCCTGGTTGCAGAGAGTCAGATATGCGTTGGTGTTCCCCGACCACATTCTATCTCTGTATGAGGGCTAAAAGGATCATCTGATGGCAACAAAATCCAGCCAAATATCACCTTCCTGACCTGAAAAAAAAACCCTAAAAATTTTCCCTAGCATTTTTCACTAATATTATTCTCTGAATTAAAAAAAAAAAACAATAACAAAACAAAACCCCCCAAAACTCAAAAAAAAACCCCAAACAAACAAAAAAAAACCAAACCCTAAAAAACATAGTGGAATGGAGAGATAGGTCAGGACTTTAATTTCTCTGGAGCTGTGCTGGAAAATAAGCCTAGGGGTAAAAAAAATTTATGAAGCATCACCCTGTTTACCACCTAAAAAGAGAAAGTTGTCACGTACAGATTGTTTGTGATAGTGAAATGAAACAGCAAACAATTCTGACAGTGAAATTAAATAGCAAACAATTACACATCCATAAAAGAGAATACCCATCCGATCAGACAATGGCATACATTTATGTGTTGATAGCCTATATATAACCAAGCACTAAAAAATGAAGAGATCTATAAAAATAGATTATAAAACTCTAGATTTCTACATTCCTCTTGCATAACACTTGAAAGTTAATTTGAGTAGAGCTAAACTTCTGCAGAAATATTCAGTATACCCCCAAAATAGTGAAACAGGCAAAGAAGAGACATACACTGTTGTTTACAAATTTGCAGTATCCGAGTTCATTGTTAATGGTTAGGATGGCCCCCTGCATAACAGTACGTCAGACTCCAATGTCTCGGTCTGAGTTATGTGGTTTAGATTATACTAGAATTACGTGTGGCTTGTCGTTTACATTTTTCAATTGTACATTAACTCCTGGAGGACCATCACTGCAATTAGATGGATTAACTGACCTTGAATCAGTACTACTTGTGCCTGTATTGATACTTGAAGAAGTAATTGGTTTTTTTGCTCTCATACTGGGCTTTCCTCTCCTGCAATCTACAATTAAAGCTATGATGTTGGGCTAATGAGGAGACTCAGAAGTGCCACATGTTTTCCACATTTCACATTGCTGAATATAATTTGCTGTATAACTTTGCCAGCTCATATGCAGCATTTGGAACAGCTTGGATTCCTTTTTTGGCTTGGCTCATACATAATAGATAGAGGGACAGGAAATCACTGTGTAGTTCAGTTGAAGTTTGTGTCATGAAGGACACTGAAAATAGTTGCAGGATGCACAGCACTAACTGCTGACAGGCTCTTGGTCAACAAAGCCCCATATAGCAAATGAGGATAATGTCTTTTTCCTGAACACTAGGTTTTGAGATCTATTTCAGATGGTTCCGATACAGAAACTTTAGAAAACATTCCTTCTCATATTTTAAGATTACTACAGATTAACAGTCTCAATTTGCCATGCAGTGCCCACCACTTGTAATGGCTACTATCTGGGGCCTCAAGCAGGACTGAATGAGGTAAATCTATTTAATCATGTTTCTTAATGTCATCGTATGTATAAGCACAATAATATAATAACCTGCCACTAGCTTTTAACTAATAATATCTCTTAATAAATACAATTATATTCCTGAGGCATTTAATCTTGTAACATTAACTTTTATCAGCCTGTCCATTCTGCAGACAACAAGAGCATTCATCAAACATAATTTAAGCAAACTGGGGTCTGTTTCTTAGTGTGATATATCACTAGAACCCATTGAAATTTATTACACTGGATGTATAAAACACAATTTGTTTTCCATGCACAGGAACTAATGAAACTTGTTTTATTTCAGATTTATATCCAATATCCTTTATGTCACATCGCCATAATAGCTGCGTGCTCTTTTCCATCCCACTAGATTTTGCATCACAGAATTGGTAGTTCCTTCATATATCCCTGCTCCAGTTTTCTCCACGTCCCCTAAAATGTATCCCAGTGTATGCATCTCTCTCTTTTAACCCCTCACTGGAGCTAGACCAGCAGCAGCACGTGTGATGGCTCCGCGAACACTTGCTGACTGGTTTGAGGGCAGGGAACTGCTGAGCTCACCTTCCATCTTTCCTTCCATGGAAGCATTCAGCGGGAATGCTACTCTCTCTCCATCAACTTGCATGATACTTGTGCAACATACTACATTTGAGGCACTTAATCTTTTATCAGATTTGACAAAAATTAGCAGTAGGTTCTAAAATTAAGGGGGGAGGAAAGTCAGAGATAAAGAAAGCAAATTTGCACTGGCCTCATTTCATCAAGAACTACAGTAATATTTGATTCATTGAAACATTTGTGAATCTTCCCAAAGTGCTTTAAGAAATGTTAGAAATTTAGTACAGGATTATGAAAATGTCTATGCTTATCGTATTAAAGTTCTTTAAAAGCCTGTGCAGATGAAAATACATGCAAAATACCTGCTAAGGCCATTGGAGGCTCATAGAGCCTACTGAATAACTTACTCTATTTTCCCACTGACTATGCATTTATAACTATGTTCCCAAGTCTTATGCTTGCATGTAACCAAAGATCCCATAGCAAGGCAATTCTCTGTCTAGCTTCAAGCTGCATTTGGTAAAACGTCCTCTAGAGAGAATGCAATAAAAATTGTTGGTAATAGAAACCAGAGTTCCTTATGGTCAGAAATATTAACTTTGCTGTGTGAGCTTGTTCACATTAATCTTACAATTATATTCCCAGATATTTTATGAGGTGATACTTTCAGCAGTTTCTTGATGATCGAAGTCCAAAATAAAATTTTTGGTTAAAAACAGACAGGAAACCATTCCAAACCATATATGAATATCCACCAACCAAATAAGGCTGGATATCAGGGCACATCTTCAAGACAGAAAAGAAAGAAATTAACCCCCTTGCCTTTCTAATTCAGATTCTTTAGTTTCACAGGCAGAAACCCTAGCTTGACATCTGTAAGAAGTGAGTAGCATATGCTGCCTTGTCAGAAGGGTAGAATTTTATGTCCCTTTTGACTCACTTTATCTTGACACACAAATGCCTTTCACAAATGTGCAAGATTCAGAGTGGTGCGAAGCCCACAGACTTTCAGCTTGGATGGGCAGAGCAGCTTTAATAGAAGTCTATAAAGATATCTCACGAGATCGCTTGAAAATTTATTTCTTTCTTTGCTGTGTAACACCACTCAGTTTGTTAAGTAGCTGTCACATCCCTGTGTGGGCTGAGAAGATTTGCACACTGGACATGTTTACAGTGCACTTCAAAGGGAGAGGAACAGCAGTAGCAAGCAGCACAAATACACAGAGCATCCTCGGAGCCGAAACCTGACTTGGTGTCAGGCAGGTGGCACACTGTCCGTTGAGCTGTCCTATCTGTTACAGCGTGGAAACACATTCAATAGGTGTTGATAACTTGGACTTGTTCTGCTGGTTCATTAGTTCACATTCAGTAATAGAAAATCTATTGCCCATGGCAAAGAAAAAAAAAAAGTTACATTATAGAGGATCTATAGCTGTGTAACTGGCTTGATTTTATGAACTCTTACTGCCCTGAAGCAAGTGACACGCTGCACTGCATTACTTGAAGTAAGATCCTTCCCTGTTTGCTGCACAGATTCCTTGTAATTTCTTTGAGTCTCTGCTTTCCAGTCAATTTGCACCTTCTGTACTCTACTTCTAATATGCATTTTAGATAACAAACTAGGATCTGTTAGGGAAAGACGTAGCAAGCAAAAACATTATAACGTTGTTTTCAACCAAGGGAAAGGTAAAGTTGGTCATTATTTACTGCTGAATCTTTACGTGTAGTCCTTGTTACCATGACTAAGCTTTCACCTGTGTCTGTACCCACCTGTCTCATTATTTGCTGAACTAATACTGACCTTTTTATCTCCTATCTCCTCTGCAAAATTTAACTTCATTTACTCAATTTGCCTCTTCTGCTAGAGTAACACCAATACTTACTGAAGGATATGAACTTTTTTAGCTAAACATTTCTGCAAAGTCTTTATTTTCCACTGATATAACAAAGGCATACTTTCATAGATAGACAAAATTTTACTTTAATTTTGAAAGGGTAATGGCTGAATAAAGAAAGAGTTATACCTAAAACAGAGACATTAATCATGTTCAAATTGGTTGAAGTGTAAACAGCATGGCAGAGAGGGAAAGACTATGAACCTCATGATCATCTCTTTTTTTCAATCTCCACTGTGTTCTTTTGCCACTTTTTAAATTTTACTCTTTATTTTGAAAATCAAATTGTTCTTCTGCATTCCTGAGAGCAAATGGTTTTTTGCATCTTTTCTAACCAGTGATACAGGGAAGACATCCACTGACAGACAGGAAAAGTTTTAAGAGTAAGGTTACTTGTTCCATTTTAAACCACAAGAAGGAAAATGCAACTGACTAACAGGAAGCCCCAGAAAACACCATGTGATCTGTTTTATGGACTGCTTAGCTCACTTTATTTTTTCCAGCGACACATCCTATGTTTTTTTGTGATGTGAAAATATAAATAACACCACATCCTTTTAGAAAACAAGGAAAATTTGACTTAAATTTTCCCTAGTGAAGAAATGATCAAACACCTAGTACTTTTTTTGGAACAGATATATATTGGCAGCCTGTGGTTTTTTTTGGTTGCTGTACCTCTGTTTCTGTGAGTGTGTGCTTGCAGTTTAATTATTAAGAATGTATAAATATAATGTATCACAGGCTATATTACACAGTTGGCAGACAGAACTGATCAACTGTAGTCCAGTAAATTCCCATGAAAAAGATACTGTTACTGTCTGAAACAATGTTTGACACTCTATTCAGACAAGTAAGTTAAAAAAAAAAAAAAAGTATATTGATATAGCTGTGGCTCTGCTGCAGATATTGTATCTAAAAAGCAATATTAATTTCCAAGAGAAATGTATGTAACATGGATGACCACAGGACACAGATACACATAGTGTTCTTAAAGACTAGTTGCTTAAAACTGGAAGTTACTACCATAATTGTTGACATTCTCCACAAACTCTCCCACCTTACATATCTTCATTTTTCCACAAATTCTCTTTTACGTGAGATTTTTCAGGGTGGTACACCAAACAACATGTCAAAGCAAAGCTCTTCAGAAGCTTTAATAAAAACTGCAAAACAATACCAACAATAAAAAAGCTACTATGGAGAGTAGTAGGGATAAATCTGTACTTCATCTTCATAATATATTATTATACTATTTGACCTATAACATTTTCTTAAGCCAACCCCAGGGTATCCTAGATCTCTTATAAATAGGGAATATTTTTTCTGAAGTGCAGGCAGCCTTTTTCCTAATGATTAATCTTTAAAATAGTCCACAGAGAATGAAATATCAGATTCGTACCATACTGGCATTTTTCAAAACAGATATTAAGAAACCCCACCTAAAGAGTCAGGGAAAGCACTTTTTATACATAAAATTTGTATCAGTCCAGAGTTTTATCTATAATTTGCTTATAAGAAATATATAAACTTTCTTGAAAGAAAATCCTGTCACTGCATGGACTAGTTTTTGTGGAACACTGTGAAAATATTTAAATTTTGCCATTGAATTGGAATTATAACCTATTTAGAACTATAACTTGTTTCATCAGCAGCACACCAATTTATTTTTTCTTTCCTTTTTCCATAGATGATTCAGTAAACCCTGTCACTAACCTGGCCTACTCATCAACATGAAGCAGTGCTGATAGTTTTTTAATGGGTTAGATGTTGATCCTGAGGAAAACTGATCAATTCATACACTTTAAATCAAATCATGATCAAAGCAATTTATTGATTTACTAATGTCATGTAATTAATCGCACACAATATGCTCAGGATCAGTATCAGAAACACAGCAAAATACAGTAATAGACACTTGCAAAATCTTAATACATGCCTTGAAATTTCTAAATATCATTTATATCTCATCCCAAGAAGTTCTACACCACACCACCCCAGTGAGGGTCTCCCCAGCTGTGGGCATCAGAAACTCATCCCCCATCCCAGCCATGGGTCCCCTTTGTGCACACCCCTCCTGTGGGACAAGGTGTATGCCCTGATCTCATGTGGTAAGAAAAGCCCTCTGCCCTGGTGGGATGGCTGACCTTACTTCTCTAACAAGGCGACTGCTAGTGTGTCAGAAATCTCTTCATAATTCTCTTTTTGCTGTTTAATTTTGCTAACGTTTCTCTTCCACTTTAGTGTGACCACCATGGGGCAAATGCCCTTTTGGACAGTTTTGGCTGTCTCCCACCTCTCCCATAAACACACAGGGCCCAATTCCACTTTCCCATTGTATCAGCTATGGTTATAGAGGTCATTTTGTCAAGTGCCAGAGTTGTGACCACCCTCATGATTTTCGAGTCAAAGTCTTAAAGACAGAACATGTCTATCTACAGTTGGGAAAATAGAGGCAGATTGAATATAAAAGTCCCAACAAGCAGTCAGTGAAAATATTAGTGGTTTAAGTGCATGCTGTTTGTGTCTTTATACTGAAGCCTCACAAGGCATCTGAAAACTGCTTTTATGACAGGAGAAGACTACTTGTAGGGATCTTAACAGAAAAGCAGGCAACATATTTGCAAGTCCCTGCTATCCTACAATGGGGCCCAGGAAAAATTTAGAGGACATAAAGGAAAGAAAGGGTAGAATAAAGTGTTATAATGGTTATCTTTTGGCTACCTACCACCTAAAGTGAATCTCAAGCTCTCAGGTGCCTGGGAGCTATCTCCAAAGGCCCAAGGAGAGAATCAGGCTACTCTAATATGAGACTGTTACTAATGCAGACCATAGCACAACTGTGACATTACCACATTTCAGAATAGGAGCTGAAGTAATGCCTAAACTGAGCCAGAGGATCCAGCAAACAAGAAAACACTTGGCTAAAAGGTGAATGGGAAGGCAGCAGAAGGAATAATCGTGGCCAACATGCAGTAAATCTCTAGAAGGATTTAAATTACTGAAGGTAATAAAGGAGGAGATTATTTTGTGTTGAAGGGTGTGACTTGACCAAGAGTAGGTCAAGATGAGGATAGAGGACCTCTTGCATAATACTTATGCATTAGATAAGTAACGCTTTCCAAGATAAATGTAGAATTAATTAGATCCTTCAAGGCCTCCCTTACTCCATTTCTCATTCCCGCTGTCTCTCTATTCCTTCCTTCCTACCTTTTCAGCAGTGTACTTGTGTCATTGCCTTACAATCTAAAGAATTTTAGCTTTGGACAATTAGACAATTGTCCATCTGTCATTGGACAATTACAGTATCACAATGCACACAGAGTTTTCCTCAAAGCAAATGTAGGTTAAACCAACCTATAATTTAATGAGGCCAAAAAAAAATAAGCTAAGTGTATTTTTTCATTCCTTGCATGTGAACCAAAGGTGTCTGTTGGTTGGCTGAGCAAGAAACTAAAAGCAAGAACATTTTCTTTTAAATATGGTGTGACTGATGTGAAGTGCACTCACCTACACCTTGGCACTAACTTATGCAGTACCTACAAGTTCATCTAAACTGAATTAAAGAATAGAATTCTTTACAGTTGTTAGTAATTTGAGCAAATTACCTTAGAAAATCAGATTCTCAGTTTATACCAATCTTGCCATATAAATCTTCACTAGAATTTTAGTTTTCTGGAAAATATGTTTATTTTTGAGACATAAAAATGCTGGGAGTTCATTAAGAAAAAAATGATGGGGGGATAGCAGGGGCCTCCACCCTCCACACAGTAGCGAAGACATAAGGAGAAGAAATAGGTTGACAACTACAGAAGGGACTAAACAAGGTCGGGAGGGAAATAAGGCTCGTTCCCCCCAAAGAGTGGCAGGACAATTAGCCTAGCTGAAGTGCATCTACACAAACATATGCAGCATGGGCAACAAACAGGAGGAGCTGGAAGTCATTGTGTGGCATGAAAGCTACGATGTAGTTGCCATCACAGAAACATGGTGGGATGATTCGAATGACTGGAGTGCTACAATGGATGGCTACAAAGCTCTTCAGATGGGACAGGCAAGGAAGGAGAGGAGGAGGGGTGGCCTTCTATGTTAGGGAGGATTATGAGTGTGTGGAACTAACAGAGGGTAATGGTTGAGTTGAGTGCCTATGGGTAAGAATCAGGGGGAGGGCCAGCAAGGCTGATATTGTGGTGGGAGTCTGTTACAGACTACCCAACCAAGATGTAGAGGTTGACGAAATGTTCTATAAGCAACTAGCAGAGGTCTCAAGATCACTTGCCCTTGTCCTGGTAGGAGACTTCAACCTACCAAATATCATCTGGATACACAATACAGCTGCGAGGGAACAGTCTAGAAGGTTTCTGGAGTGTGTCGGGAATAACTTCCTGACACAGCTAGTGAGGGAGCCAACGAGGGAGGGAGCACTGCTAGATCTGCTGTTTGTAAACAGAGAAGGACTTGTGGGGGATGTGACGGTTGGAGGCCGTCTGGGGTACAGCGTCCATGAAATGAGAGAGTTTTTGATTCTCAGGGAAGCAAGAAGTGGAGCCAGCAGGACTGCCGTCATGGACTTCCAGAGGGACGACTTTGGTCTTTTCAAGAGTCTGCTTGACAGAGTCCCTTGGGAGGCAGCCCTGAAGGGAAAAGGAGTCCAGGAAGGCTGAACATTTTTCGAGGAGAAAGTTTGTTGGTTTTTTGTTTGTTTGTTTGTTTGTTTTTGGGTGGGTTTTTTTGGGTTTTTTTGGGTTTGGGGGTTTTTTTATGGTTGGAATAGACAATCTTAAAGGTCCCTTCCAACCTATGTGATTCTGTGATTCTGTGAAAACTCTAGAAAATATTGGATAAAAAAAAGGCTTCTATATGTCAGAAAATACTTCTTAAGGAATTACTTCCAATAGGTACATAAAGCAACTTGGTAGATGGTTGTTTCCTGGATGAAATGGGAACAAGTGTTGCCTAACCTGCTTTAAGACCAGAACTGATCTCAAGTTTCAGGTTTTCAGAGATTGACAGGAAACCAGAAATAGGACAGAAACTTGCCTGATTTTTTCTCTAAAATTCTCCTGTTAATTCACATTACTTAACAACTTTAACTTTCAGTAATAAGATCAACAATACAAACATTATCAACATTAAGGTTAAATTTTATTTTATAAATTCTATATATATGATTATACACACATATTTTACAAATTGCGTCACTTCTGTAGAGTCTAGTACAGTGTGACAAATTCAATTAGGAAGTTTATTTTTCTGGTCTTCTAAATTACCTTTTCAGAGCTTTACTGCTCTGTCTACATGTGAGTAGGGGAGAGAGAGGGGAAGAGGTTTGGGGAAGATGAGAAGGACTGCTTTGGAAGCATTCCCATTGGACTACACTGTAAGCCAGAAATTAAATGGATTAAGCACTTTCAGTCTTAATTGAGCTAAATAGTCCTTTCTTATGTGGGCAGCCTATTGGACTTTCATGGAGCATTATTAATTAATTGGGAGTACTCATGAAGTAAAATAGTAAATGTGAGGGAGCTGGAGAAAAAATAAGGAATCAAATTGTATAATCTGGATCTGGAGAGTTATTTACACTGATGTTTTTTCCACAGAATCAGAAAATAGAAACATAGAATCATTTAGGTTGGAAAAGACCTTTAAAATCATCAAGTTTAACCGGCAACCTAACACTGCCAAGTCCACCACTAAACCATGTCCCTCAGTGCCACATTTACAAGTCCTTTAAATACCTCCAGGGACGGTGACTCAACCACTTCCCTGTGCAACGTAACCGGCAACCTAACACTGCCAAGTCCACCACTAAACCATGTCCCTCAGTGCCACATTTACAAGTCCTTTAAATACCTCCAGGGACGGTGACTCAACCACTTCCCTGTGCAACGTGTTCCAATGCTTGACTACCCTTTCAGTGAATATTTTTTTCCTAATATCCAATCTAAATCTCCCTTGGAGCAACTTGAGTCCATTTCCTCTTGTCCTATCACCTGTTACTTGGGAGAAGAGACCAACACCCACCTCATTACAATCTCTATCACGTCGGGCTCAGGCTTAATAAAATGAATGCAAGTGTCAATAATGGAGAAGAAGCAGCACTGAGAACTGGAGTCACAAGACTACATCTGACCATTGGCCAGTACTGAAACTTGTATTGAAAGTAGATTATGTATGTCTAATTGCCTCGTATTGGTAACTGTTGTTGTGCTTTTCATCCTAGTTCTTTGAAAAAGAGCTGGGAATAATGACATTTAGAAAACTATAAATGCATATGATAGGTTTTGTTGCAAAGCCAGGGGTCTTTCTGAACATTGAAACTTTCACTCCTAATATGTAGTGATAAGAGCAAAGTTCAGATAAGCTACCAGCTATAGGTAACAAAACCGGACATGCTGCAGCCGTTCTTGGCTGTGGTTTTCTTGTGTGCCAGTGCTAACCTGTGCCTGCCACATCTGTGATGTTCATATGATTATTCTTCCCTCCCATATCTTCAGTGTATTTCGTGTAGGGCTTTTCCCACATTTAGGGACACAGTTTCAATAAGCAGTCTTTAATGTAACATAAAGTTTCACCATAAGAACATTTTAAGTTATTTTCCACAGCTAGAAATGAGAAGAACACTTTTGTCTAGTAGCAAAATACCTTGACTATGAGGTTCCTCAAATATAATTAATTGACGTTCCACAAATATTCTTAGGAGAACCTGTAATAAGTGAATTTGTAGGTGCGTGAGAGGCACTTGTGTGACTGGGAAAAAAATAGTACAGGAAGGCACGGTATTTTGATGTGGGGATATAGTAAAGGGAAGACTGAATAATTTGTCCCTGCAATTCTATGCAAGTAAATCCACAAATAGGCACGATCAAGACAGTTCAGTGTTAAATTGGGGAAAAAAAATAATTGTATATGTTCTGACTGTTCAGAAACAAAACCCCCACTAAATAAAATTCTGGAAATGTGGCAGTCATCCATAGGTATTGACGTCCATAGGTAGTTGGAACATTTCTGTATCTGAATCCACTTTTTGACCATTTTGAATGAAAGCTGAAATCCCAGCTTCAGACAGGTAAGTGTAGTAATTTTGCCTTTAACACTGCAGGTGTAGAGGAAGCTAGACAAAACTTTTTTTCTTGACATCATGAGAAAACACAAAGTGCAAGTGGAAAATTCAATAACAAAGAAGACTAATAATTGCAATTAAAGTCAAGCTGTTGCTGGAAAAAACACTAGACAACAATATCTGCAGAAGACAACTAATGAAACCAACATAAAAGGTGCCAGAGAAATAGCAAGATATGCATTGTTTTTTAGTTTTTCTGAAGTAGAGTGCTACAACAGAAGTCCTAAATCCTAGTTAAACTTGTTCATCACAGGAGGTAAGTACAGATATTTTGGTGTTAACTGTCTTCATATTCTTAGCACAGTCATGTCCCCTCAAGTTTCAGACATTCATGAACTGAAGTACTAGAATATCGTATAGGTACACATCATTCAAAAACCAAAAAAGAGAAAAAAAAAATACATGCTTTGAGGAGAGAACAGGTCCTTAGAATTGTCATGTTAATTCATGTACAGAAATACTTTAAAATCATGCTTGAATAAAATTGGCTTAGTCCCTTTCAGATTTTATAAATAGGAAGAAAACGTATTTCTACTAAAAAAACAGGTTTTGCCCTATTTTTGAATACTCAGAATTGGTTCAACCTATAAACCTGATATAAACACAGATTTCCATGAAGAAATCAGCTTATTGCATGAATTTTCTTGCTTCATATATGAAATAAAAAGTGAGTCAGTACGTGCACAAAGCATGCAAAAAACTCCAGTAAAAACTGTCCACTGTGCAGAACTGCAGTATATAATGTAACTTTAGTGAGAGATTTGATTTTGATTCTGTAGGGACATGTTAGCAAAAATCCCATTGCTCCTCTCATCCCTTTCTTTCAACTCCCAAATAGAGGCAGAGATATTAATCTTATTCTTTTCTGAACCGAGTTAGAATTACTGTCTCTGAGAACTGGTGGGGAAAAGGTGATGTAAAGCCTACTCCATTTACACAGAATCAAAAGTATGCCCACCTTGCAAAAGACATCTCCAGTTAGGGAATGACAGGAAGTGCACCTTCAATATTAAGACAGATTTTTGCACCTCCATGGTGCAAAATGCCTTGCTGGGCTCCTTCCAGGACAGTGTCCATTCTATGGTCCTTATGTCAGATTTAGATAACAAACCACCATCTGTCCATGTGAAATACCAGTTAGCCAGGATATTAGATTACTATTGAGTTTTTTGTTTCCAACTATAGGTTTAGGCATCCTGTCTAAAGATACTTATTTTTACAATTATCAGTAAAGGATAAAGGAACTCAAACATCACGCTTGCAATGCCAATTATTGTGCATGTACTTACAACAAAGCCTTTATCCCAATGTGCTATAATAGCCAATTCCTTAATACTTGTTTTATTTCAGAATTATCACTCTGAATTTCTTGTTGTTCCAAGAAGTTTTTGGGAAAACACCTGATACGAGTTCTCCATTTTCAGAATTGTTGTCGTGATTGGATAAACGGAGGACCTTGTGATGCTCTAAAAGTGGCTATCACAAACCATCATCTTGCTTTTAATGATAATAGGAAGATTAACAAAATTTATGGCTTTCCAGATTTAGCAGAATATGGATCAGCCAAGAAATTTGTACTTGAGTTACTGTGAAAACATTAACTATTGTATACAGTGGAAATGTCTGATAAGGAAACCCATAAAAATCTGTAACATTCATTTTTACAAAACAATTCCAAGTTTTACCCAGTAAAAATTCTGTCTTCTTGTATTGCTTCTATTATTCTCTGTTCTGCAGAGGCTACTGCAGTTCTGGTGCTGCATACTCATATTTCTCTCCTCTTAACAGTGCTCTTTCACTTCTTCTTCTTGGCATCCTGGCAAGACTGTCTCCTCAACTCTTCCCTCCCTCACTGTGCTGCCTCTTTTCTTGAGGAGTTCCTTCATAGTTCCGAAAATATCCTTTTCATTAAGGATGCTTTTGGGGAGGAAAGACACAGCTCTGATCAAATCAAAGGCGCTGGAACAATCAGGCAGCCCAGAAATCCCCGGTGATTGTAGAAACGAAGTAAAGCACTTCCCCTGTGCTTACAGAAGTAAAGCCACAAAGCCCCTGTTATAAACTATATGGATATGGTATTAGTAACTGTTCTTAAGGTATACCATCCTTAGCTTCTTTAGAAAATACATTTACATATGCAGGAGAAGCACACTATGCAGTAGAATACGTAGACAAACAGCTACACACACATGACAACCTCTGGTTAACAAGGCAGTGCTTGACATGTCAAAACCACAGTAGATATTCCTGATGTGGCTAGGCACCAGCAGAGGGCTCTAGACACCTCAAGAAAATGGAAAAATACACATGGAAATAAAGAAAAAAATTGGAAGCATATAGAGCAAAATATCTTCAGACAAATATTTTTCTGTGCATGTAAGAAAATTAGGAGGAAAAAGGTACTGCTTCATGGAAGCGACAATCTAGAACATTGAACATGAAAATAATGGGCTGAACTTGATTTTGATAAGGTGAGTTTGAGATTACTCCTATGTAAATCTTTACTCAGACACACAGAATCTCAGAAGAACAGTCAGAAATATTTTCACCATTCTTAAGATATTCTTCTTCAAATTGCCCATCATGATGGTGGTGCCAGCACCTTTCTGAACTCCGGCAGAGCTTTGCTGACCTTTAAGAAGAGATGCAGTGTTAAGCCACCACTTCTTGTCTTATCCCCACTGTTCCCTCCTTCTGAAAATAATCTTTTATCTTGACATACTTACGTTGAAGTAGGTAGGCTAGAGAGATTAAAGCAACATATCTAACAGGAGTGGGGGAAGGACTATAATTGTATCCTTTCCATATGTCAGCTGTGCTAAAGAAAGAATATTGCACATTATAGATCATAAAGTCATTGTACACACAACAATCAGCGTTTCACTCTATCCCTCCTGGCCATCACTGTTCTTTGCTGTAGTAAAAGTAAAGCTCAGATTTCGGTTGCTGCTGAGGGAAAATGCTATATATTCTGGCAGTGACTACTGTTGTTCCACTAATTCTTTGTAAACAGGTAGTCATGATCTAATTGCATGAAGTTTAACCAAGCCAAGTGCAGGGTCCTGCACCTGGGATGTGGCAATCCCAGGCACAAATACAGGTTGAGTGGAGAATGGCTAGAAAGCAGCCCTGAGGAGAAGGACTTGGGGGTGTTGGTGGATGAGAAGCTCAACATGAGCTGGCAATGTGCACTGGTAGCCCAGAAAGCCAACCGCATCCTGGGCTGCATCAAGAGAAGTGTGGCCAGCAGGTCACAGGAGGTGATTCTGCCCCTCTACTCCGCGCTCGTGAGACCCCACCTGGAGTACTGTGTCCAGCTTTGGAGTCCTCAACACAGGAAGGACATGGATCTGCTGGAATGGGACCAGCGGAGGGCCATGAAGATGATCAGGGGGATGGAGCACCTCTCTTGTGAGGACAGGCTGAGAGAGCTGGGGTTGTTCAGCCTGGAGAAGAGAAGGCTCCAGGGAGACCTTATAGCAGCCTTTCAATATCTGAAGGGAGCCTATAGGAAAGCCGGAGAGGGACTCTTTGTCAGGAAGTGCAGTGATAGGACAAGGGGCAACAGTTTTAAATTGGAAGAGGGGAGATTTAGATTAGATACTAGAAAGAAATTCTTTACAGTGAGGGTGATGAGACACTGGAACAGGTTGTCCAGGGAAGTCGTGGATGCCCCATCCCTGGAAGTGTTCAAGGCCAGGCTGGTTGGGGCTTTGAGCAACCAGATCTAGTGGGAGGTGTCCCTGCCCATGGCAGGGGGGTTGGAACTAGATGATCTTTAAGGTCCCTTCCAACCCAAACCATTCTATGATTCTGCGATTCTATGATTCTATGATTATGGCACCCAGAATTATACCAGAGAACGTGTTTTGAAAAATGATACATAATCAGAAAAGAGACCATCCAAATAATTCTAGAGCATTATGGAATATATAATTAAGGAGCTTTTCAATATGATAAAAGCTCATCATTCTGGCATTCAGTGGTTGGAATCATTGCTAGAATGTTACTTAAACAGTATTTTAGAACAGAATTTCATAATAATAAGTACTTCCTTCTTCCTGAGTCCTCTTTTTGATTTGAAAGAGGAATATTCAAAGCATGAATAATAGAATATAATAAAAAGTGATTCCCTAGTTTTAAGAGGTCAATTTGCTTTGCTATCTATTGGAAATGATTAATAGAACAAATAATACAATAACAATGTGGCATTAAACTAGGCCATGTGTCCAAACAAAGTCATTCCACTGATTATTAGATGCCTAACTACTTTGTACAAATTTCCCTAGCAGATGTTAAAAGCCAGTATTAAAAAATGGATGAGAAAGAATGATATGGAAACAATACTACAGCATTTTCTTCGGCATTAGATTCTGTCATTACCTGTGTTTTCATACAACGAAAGGAAGACACTCACAATCACTATTTGATTAATGATATTTTAGCCACTCGATGCCTAACTTTTTCAGGCTTTTACAGGAATGCTCATATGCTCCCTTCTGCTTCTGTGGTCCTGCTCTGTGAAAAAATTACATCTTACAAAGGGCCCAGATTTGCAGCCTTCGACACGTACTTTGAGCTAATTCCCAAGACATGGGGTTTTGATTAAGGCTGCTTCTAGATCAAGAAGTCTTGAAGAGAGGCTCTGAGGTCTTCAAGAAAAATTATAGGTCATTCATAACAATCTCAGGGCTGCACACAAGGTTTATTTCTTGGTGAACAGGATGCATACCCACAGGGAAAAAAGCTCAGTAGAACAGCAATGTAGGCTTACTGATTGGACTGGTCATGGTGTTACATCACCTGGTTCTAGGTGACAACTTCGGAGTGCCCCTTATATCTACTGGTGATGTCACATGAACAAAGTTTGGTAGGAGGGTGTCATAATTACAACCTTACAGGGAAGAACTAGGATACTGCCTGCCACGAAGCAGGGTTTTACTGTAAGAAACCCTATTTCAGTCTTCTGAAAGAGCTAAATAAATCTCTCCTGACATGTCTCAGAAATGCATTAGACTCTCTACCACACATGTCAAACTGAAGAAGGCACAGTGCTGACATACTTGAGGTGACTCCATAAGTTCCTTTCCTGCACCCCTTTTCTCTGATTGTCCACATGAGCTGACACAATACCACGAGAAACTACATATTTATCCTCTCAGAAATCCTGCCGTTATCAACCCAGCCTCAATCCCAAACCAAACCTAGAGCTGGAGAGACCACTAGATTACGTTCTATAGCTGAAGGTATTCAGGAGAGAACTTCGATTTCCTGTCCAGCTATCCACTCACAATTTGGATGACCATCAGTTGCTTTTTGAGTCTGAAGCACAATTATAATTTATGTCTCTGTATCTGTAACTGCATGCTTTAAACACGGTATTTATTTATGCTTTATCAAAATAAATCATGATAGTCCTCATGACACTTTGCTCTAAGAAATAATTCACTTGCTGAACCACAGCTCTTCAACTCTAAATACCTTAACAAAATGGATCTTGAATACATCACCCTGTTTTCATCCTCCTGATGTGTATGAAATCCATTTCCAAAAGCCTCAAGTTTTTCTCAAATGTTTCTCTTGGAACCTAATCTTTGGATGACAAGTGAAATGACTCAAAGCAGGATTCTGTATCAACTTTACATTATCTTTATCCTATCTGTGATGCATGTATTTTGAAACAAGCAATCTGAATCTTACTGTCTAAAAATAATTCAATTTTCTGTGAGAAACCAAGCATCATTCTTCATGTGGGATACACCTGAATCTGAATTTGCTGGGTAGGGGGGGAGAATCTTGCAAGAAAAATAATTGGTTTAAGTCTACCTACAACAAGAGAAGAACTGTATTCCTGTGCTGAGAAAGCTGGTTCTAATATCCCGTCTCAGTCTTTTTACTATCATAGTCATTATCTCTCAATTTGAGTGCCAAGCAGACAGAAGAGGGATAATGATTTAGCTACAGCATGGAGATCAGCAGCCAGTGAGAATATTCACACTTGCATGATAGTTTTCCCCTGTTCCTGGTGCAGAAGTCAAAATATGTATGACCCACATTAATAACTTTACATTAATTTGAGAGAAGAGGATCACAGGAAGCAGGGACATAGTCATTCAAACATGATACAAATCACTGTCTTTAAAAGGAAAAATACATTTCATTGTGCTACTTAGCAGTCTGCCCTGTGTCCTTGTAATGACCATGGCACAGTGTTGCCAACTGTTTTATCTGGTAGTAGTCCAATACTGGTGCCTTTCAAATAGTTTTTAGAAATTACAGTAAAACAGGTACAATAATAGCATCACAGCACAATGTCTACTTGGACAATGTGGATGCAGTTCCTTACAGTCATATTTGTGTGTGGATTTATAACTGTAGTAAGTTAATTGGTTTACCAAGTTTGCTCTCTAATCTAGGCAAGTACACACATTATTTCTGTGAAATATCCTTTCTTTTCCTATGTACCCCGCACTCATTAAGGTTTCTAATTTTAAGACCAACATGAAACCTTTAAGAGAATTCACATAACTGGTAAGACGGTCTTCAGTAATGACAGGATACACATTTATAACTTCAACATGTTCTGAGGATCAAATTTCACTGCATCTCAATATTCAAGTTAAGAGGAACATATGGATATTACAAGAATATTTTCTGTTGCTTTCAAGGGGTATGCATTAGCAGAGATTTAAAGCACATGCTTAAATGGTTTGCTGAAAAGGGATCATCTGGAGAACCAGAGCTGAAGACAGGAGGAAACATTAAGGTAGCTTTAATAGCTATCTGAAATTGCTTTTAATCATAATCAAAATCTGTAAACCTCCACATATTATAGATCAAAGGCTCATACATTCTTTTAATAGACAAGTCTATAAGGTCAGGAGTATTTTAGATTCAAGATCAAGGTGCGTAAGATTTGTATGTACCTAATACATCTTAGTAAACCAAACAATCATTTTGGGGTGATTATTTTTTAGTCTAGCTGCCAGCTGGCTTTGCTGTGGCTCTCTCTGAACAATGGAACTTCTCCCACGGAGAGAAGAGTGGAAAGGCAATTCATCATCATACAGTTGCAGTACAAGTGGTGTGTTGAAATAGACCCATCTAAACTATACTCAATTTAAATAATTTGAGTACCTAAATATTCCTCTATTTGCTAATTCAGTGTGTTAAACTGTGTACTTTTTACTTACCAAAACATTAAGTAAGATGTAAAGTCAGTTTGACTTTACAGTTGCCATTATCTAGGTTTAATTATGAATTCCTTGAACCTTTCTGATAAGAATTCATTGATATTGGATCTTTAGGCAATGGTAAATGCTTGGAAAAGTTGCAATTAATTCATATTATATGAGTTAGGAGCTTGAAAAGTAAGAGTATTTTTATATTTTGAAAAATCTCCTGCTTCTTGTTCTGAAGCGTCATCTTTCAAAATTTTCTTGCTCTACTCTAGGAATTCCATATTTATTTTATTTGCTCATTTACTTCTGACAAATTATTATTTCCAGATTAGACTTTCTATTCCTTATTCTCACCTCAAAAATGAGGGTTTTTTTGTTAAATTTGAGAAAACTCTTCAAATGTAGCACATTGGTTGTGCACTAAGTTGAAAAAGGATATTTATTTCTGTAAAAATAAACTGTGAAACTAGGTTATTTTTTAAGGTTATTTCTTCAATTAGTTAAATAATATTAAGTACTCTGACAATCTGCTAGGCAACATGAAATTTTTGGAAGTTAAGTGATATAGTAATAGGCAGTGAAATAAATAATTTCACAACAATTAAAGTACATAATGCTAACTAAGTTTTAGAGTAATGACAATCTTCAATTAAGCCTCTGTTCCATTCCTCGGCTTTCCTAAGGGATAAAGAACACTCTTGGAAGAGGATGGACAAATATGGGGCAGAAGCCCAGAGAAGACAAGTTATTCCTCTGCTAAAGGAAGCTTCCTTTCCACAGGCATGGCTCAGATCCATACAATTAACAGCCTGAGTCCTTTTCCTTTCTAAGAGCTACTTTCTTCATTGGCAAATGTGTTCTTTCCTTTTTTTTAGTGCTAAAGTTAATTAGTTTCAGTTATTTTATTCTCTATTACAGGAGCTTCATGTTCAGGACGTTACTCAACTGTTTGCATTTTCATCGCCTCCCTCTTTCTCTATTACAGGAGCTTCATGTTCAGGACATTACTCAACTGTTTGCATGTTTTATAATCTAAATGAGAGTTTCCCAAGTGCAGAGGAAAATATATAACCTCAACTTCTCAACTGGTACATGCTTCCAAAGTTTCATTCACTTCAATGAATATAAGATTATCTGGCACTGAATGCATCAGCACAAGAAGGTCCTTAGTTTTGGAGTGCTAAGATTGTTATTTCACATTTGACATATGTTTTAACTTCAGTAAAGTGAACATAACATTCCATGGACATATAATTTATTTTAACATAAAATTCAATATGGCTGTAAATATGCACATATCAGATATAAACAGAATTTGATTTCCGAAACAGAAACTTGGTGACATAAAAGATCTTTTAGGGTGAACAATGCATTTTCTTTATAGAGGTTAAAATATATTTTGAAAATGAACCTATAAAAAAACAATTATTCAATATTTTCATTGAGACATCCTCTGTATAACTCCTATTTGCTCTTTTCTCCTTCTGGCTCCTGCTGTTGAGGGCAGCCCCAGGTTCCCAGGGAGGCAAAATATGTTTGACCTCAAGACCCCTTGCTTCCCAAGGCCATTGTCAAATTAATGACACTTGGCAAAGGAATTTACAGGGGTATTAACTGAAACACTGGCCAGCCTTTCACAAGATAAAATACAGCAGAGAACACAGTTTAATTAAACTTCTTGGGCAGGAAGATGTCCTCAGGCAGCAAAAGCTGGGCTCCCCCTTGCCTCTCTGGTCCTGATGATAAACTGCTGAATCCTGTGTGTAGGAAAGGCTACTGACTCCCATGTGTGCAACCTGTGAAGAAATAACACTCATGCTGTTCTTCCAGTCACTGTCACTCTGTCACAGCCTATATTTTCTCCAAGTTTGTTCTCAGTTTTAAAGCCATGCTCCTAAAATTTGCCCAACAGATATAAACTCAATAAAGATTAGAGCTTCTACTTGAGTTTGCTGCTGGAGTGGGATAGGCAGGGGTGAAGGAAAAACATATGCTTTTGCAACAGTCCAAAGAGTAATTTTTTCTCCTCAGTGATAGTACTAGAGTGAGAGAAAAGACATAGTTCCCCTTAACCTTCCCCTCACCACACCATTCTGATATATCGTCTGGTGATGCACGTTGACTTGTTTCCTTTAACACAGCCAATGTATAATATCAGACCTCATTTCATAAAAACACACAAATTTTGTCTTTGATCAAGAAAATGGTATTGATTGTATTGCAAGCCATAATATAAAGAAGAGTAAAAATATACTTAGATATTAATAGTGCAGCAATTGTTGCCATATGGCATTTACAGGAAAATCTGCAAGCACAAGATATTATACATTATTATTTTCATGTATCCTATTTCTCATAAACTTTACCAGTTAAACCCAGGAAATTCTACTAGAATATATAGTTGGCTATATGTATTGCACCTGAAAATATGAACTACCATTTAAATTATCTACTAAATATGAGCTGTTGGCCAGATCATAGAGTCATAGAATCATATGGGGTTGGAAGGGATCTCTGGAGATCATCTAGTCCAACCCCCCCGCCAGAGCAGGTCTACCTATAGCAGGTTGCAGTAGAACTTGTCCAGGTGGGTTTTGAATGTTTCCAAAGAAGGAGACAGCAGCACCTCTCTGAGCAGCCTGTTCCAGTGCTCTACCACTCTCACAGTAAAGTTCCTCCTTATGTTTAAGTGGAACATCTTATACTCAAGTTTGTGCCCATTTCCTCTTGTCCTGTCACTGGGCACCACTGAGAAAAGACCAGCCCTGTTCTCCTGGTACCCTCCCTTTAAGTATTTGTAAGCATTGAATATATCCCCCCTAAGTCTTCTCTTCTCAAGTCTAAAAAGACCCAAGTCCCTCAGCCTCTCCCAGTAGGAGAGATGCTCCAGGCCCTTAATCTTTGTGGCACTTTGCTATACCCTCTCCAGCAGTTCCCTGTCCTTCTTGAACTGGGAGGCCCAGAACTGGACACAGTACTCCAGATGGAGCCTCACCAGGGCAGAGTAGAGGGGCAGGATGACCTCCCTCGACCTGCTGGTCACACTCTTCCTGATGCAGCCCAGGATGCCATTTGCCTTCTTGGCCACAAGG
The DNA here is from genome assembly GCF_001431845.1 of Calidris pugnax. Classification (NCBI taxonomy): domain Eukaryota; kingdom Metazoa; phylum Chordata; class Aves; order Charadriiformes; family Scolopacidae; genus Calidris; species Calidris pugnax. Next base: position 4,535,204 of record NW_015090859.1, on the reverse strand, counting down.
GAACACTTCTGGCTCATGGTCATCCTGTTGTCCACTAGAACTCCCAGGTCTTTTTCCTCAGAGCTGCTCTCCAGCAGGTCAGCTCCCAACCTGTACTGGTGCATGGGGTTATTTCTCCCCAGGTGCAGTACTCTACACTTGCCCTTGTTAAATTTCATTAGGTTTCTCTAGGCCCAACTCTCCAGCCTGTCCAGCTCTTGCTGTATGGTGGCACAGCCTTCTGGGGTGTCAGCCACCCCTCCTAGTTTTGTGTCATCAGCAAACTTGCTGAGGTTACATTCCATCCCTTCATCCAGGTCATTGATGAATGTATTGAAGAGGACTGCACACTATATATCTGATAGAGATACTGTATCAGACTTCTGCAGCAAATAGTAAGGTAAATCCTGTGAATCCTCATACACATATTGGTCATATGGATAAAACATCAAAAATCATTTCAGTAAGAATTTCTCTGCTTGAAATCAAAAGGGGTTAGATGTTTCAGGATCAATAACTTATTCTTTAAGTAGTCTTTCTGTTTTCATTGAGATGATTTGAAAAATAAGGTATTACTCAGGCTAGGAATGCAGAATCTGTCCCACCATTCATGGCATGTAGACAGCTAAAAACTCAGGAGATACTTGGAACATACTTTATTTATTAAACTTTAAAAATGTTTTTAATAATATATTGGCATTCTAGGCACAGTAACCCTCTTACCACATCAAAATTAAATCTGGGTTTGGGACACTACTGAGAACAAGCAAGAAGCATTTACAAAAACTAACTGCAATGAAGTGTAAAAAATCAATTAAAACTTCCAACCACTCCTGGATATAAATGTTTTCCATAAAATAAAAAGTTGCTAAAAAATTCATGTTATTATTACACATCTAAAAATTAATCCATTTTATTTAAAAAAGAATATGCTAGGAGATAAATTGAATGAAAAAAAAAGTTTCAATTACAATTTTTAATGGGATTAATTGAGTCTTTAAATATCAAACCCACAAATATTATTTTAGCTCACATTTTCTGCTTTATTTTATACATATCCTTCCTTACATAGCTGATGGACCTGACCAGGCAACCTTAGATAAATGAATACTCAGTTTAATTTTTGGATCCAAAAGCCTGCAATTGCCACCATGTAACCGAAGCTTCTGTGGTACTGAACATAATCAGATCTGCTGTATTGAAAGGAAGCTGTAGAGAGGCAGGGGTCGGTCTCTTCTTCCAAGCTACAGACGATAGGACAAGGGGTAATGGCTTCAAGTTGCACCAGGGGAAGTTCAGGTTGGATATTAGGAAACATTTCTTTACTGAAAGGGTTATCCCGCATTGGAATGGGCTGCCCAGGGAGGTGGTGGAGTCACCATCCCTGGAGGTATTTAAGAAACATGTAGACATGTTTCTTCAGGGCATGCTCTAGTGCCCAAGATTATTGGTTTGTGGTGGGATGTTGTGTGGGTGGGTGATGGTTTTGGTTTGGTTGTTGTTGTTGTGTGTTTAGGGGGTGGGTGGTGGTTTGTGTGTGTGTGTGTGTGTTTTTTTGTTTGTTTTTTTTTTGCAAATCTAGGAATTGCAATGGTTTCTGCTTCTAACGTCACGTCTTCCCTATCTTAAACAAGCACATGCCAATGCTTCTTATTTTTGAACTAATAATCTCATCCTACACATTACAAACCATCAGATCTCAGCTGCTAGCAATCTGTTCCATGTTGCTGGCTATCCTTGATATTAGATCATCTGATAGTTGCTTGGTGGTTGCTAAGGCAGAGTCTTGTTAAGTCTCATTCATGCAGAATAGGATTTATTCACTGCTTCAGTTTCCAAGCTACCTGTCTTCCAAAATGAGCTTCACAATGGATTTGATGACAAATAAAAAAATACATCACGGCTCAGAGTTTTTCAAGAAATCCCCTTTATTTCAGTGTTCACAAATGTGACAAGTTTCAGACAGGAATCCACCACATGAATCTGAATTTGAACCTTGTATACTGTCTGCTTTTCTGCTCTTCAACCTTATCAGATAAACTATCCTCCTATTTCCAAAAGCATTTCTAATTAGATTATATCAAACCATATATTAATTAGCAGAATCCATATTTCCCCAGTACAGGGTGTAGTTTCCAATTCAGATAGAGATTTGGCTAAGGAAAATCTAACCTGTTATTTAGCTCACTGCAAAAAGAAACACAGCATTGCAGTCCTTATTTCAGTCATGCTCTGCTGAGCATAGAAATCAAAGTTATATCAGGAACACGGAAAAGCCACTTTGCGTGCCAAAGCTCATCTGTTTTTAATACACCATTTAATCTCATGATCACTTTCACACTTTCTGTTCTGTTTTAGCAAAGCAGTAACAGGCTTGTGTTTTCATAACAACAAATTCTACTATTAAAAACAACTAAAAAGAGTTAGTTTTAAATTTTTACTTGCAAATTACTCAATTGCTAAAAGGAGGTAAATGCATGGATATACTTTAAAAAGTATATATTCCTTTACAGATGACATAGATGTGTGCCTGGAGAGCTAGGCAGATTTTTGGCTGTTAGTTTATCTGGTGTGTGGATGTACTAAAGTTGGAAGAAAACTGTATTTACAAACACCTAATTAACCAAAATACTCCTTTTCCAAAACATGTCATCAACATCACAAAATCCTGTATGCATTTGACTGAAATCATCATACAGTGTCATCTGGGGAAAAAAAAATGCTCAGACACAGGTCCAGAGAGATGGAGGAGTCACCCTCTGCTTGGCACATCAGGGATTAGAGCCATTCACCGTGGCCGTGAATGGCTATTTTAACTTTCTATTTCTTGCATTTCAATCCATACTTGCTAAGAAATACTCCTAAGACCAGACTTCTGAGTCTCTTTAAATAGCAATGAATTCTACTATTAAAATCAGAATTAGTAAAATTAGATTTAAGGAGGCTTTTTTTTTTTTTTTAAATAAAGCCATTGGTAGAGTAAAAACCCTGATTTTTTTATATTAATTGCTCATTGGAGTATAGTAGGCAAAAATCTACTTGTCTGGTTGTTAATATTTTATTTAACAGAAATAAAAGCTTGTGTAGTGGGGACTTGTTACAGGGTAGGAAATCAGATTCTTTGTCTCAGAAATTATTTTATTAAAACCCTGTTTTATATGAAATATAACAATTCTGAATAGAAGGATCATTAATTCTATCGAGTATCCAAAGAAAAAAAGAGAAAAAAGAAACATCCTTTCCTGTGTTTTTGAGGAAATTTGTTATAATGTTACCCAAATTAATGGCAACTACACTTATTTCCATAAATTCAATAAAAATGGTTGAATTTAGTGTGCCTTATTATAAACAAAAATATGGGATTGTCCCAGATTTTTTTAAGAAACAGAAACTTTTCCATACAACAAACAATTACAAAAAATAGGTTAACCTTATTGTATGGGTATCCAATTAAGAGATGTATTTGTGTTTTTCTCTAAAACTAGACAGTCCATTACAATGATATTTCAGTGTTCATTTTATGCTTCTTGAATTTCTTATTAAGCTGCTTGTTTTCCCCACATGAAATTTTAATAACAAGTATGTGAACCTGTGATCTGATCAAAAAATAAAGGGTCAAACTGCTAAGGGCAGCATCTGATCTCTATTACAAAATGTGGTTAAGATATAAGGAGATCTGTCAGAGAAGTGTATTTTAAGTGAATCTAGTGTAATTTATATGTTTGGGGATCAGTAAAGAAAAGCTACCATTCTTTACAAGCTGAAGTTACACAACAACAGATGCTGCAGGGTACGATCCTGTTGTATAAAATCTGCCTTGGGGTACAATTTTCTCTAATTTTCTTCATGCTTACACATTACAGAGCAAGAAGGTTTTTTAGTGTGCTAGCCAGCACAAAAGTATTGTGGGCTGCAGCTCTTCCCTGCTTCGCCTTTTTTGTTCTTGCTGGAGATTTTTTTAAAATATGAAAGGTGCTCTGCTGCACTCAGGTAGGGGGCTACACAGATAAAAGCTCTGCCCTAAAGTCACACCCTGCACACACCCCTAAAAAAAAAAAGCTCAATTAGGAATAAGTATTACCACACTCACAACTGCTGTGCTATCCCACCCATCCATTAACGCTCTGGCTCGCTCTTAATCGCCCTTTACTAAGCCACCTTGTCTGAATGCAATAGAACCAAAAGACAATAACTCTAATGAGAACAATTAGAATGACCTTACCTACTTACTAATACAGCAGATTGAAAGCACTGAATTTAGGTTTTGAGGCGTGTCTGTCTTTAGTAACAATGTGTCAGAATATGAAAAAGTATATGTGCATCAACAGGCACACAAGGCACTTTGATAAAATTTGTTGTACAGAGAGTAGACAGGAAAAGCTAGCAGTGTGACTAGAAGATGGCATTTTTTTCCTTTGGGGTTTTTTGTTTGTGTATTTGTTTATGAGTGAAGTTAGAGTGCAGCCTCGTACAGCATAACAGAACAGAAATACTACAGACACGGATAAGAAAAGGAAGCAGGAGTTATTGTGCTGAATAAAGAAACAAATAACAAGTTATACTAGAAGAATGAATACAAGTAGTGGAAATTGTGGTACATTATAAAATCTTAAAAGAACAACAAGAGGTTTTACTTCAGTAAAAAAAGGAAAAATGTCAGGGAAAGAATTATTGCACAAACAGGCATGAGAAATGCAATTTTTTAAAACCAGCTCTTTTTTCTTTGGTGACACACAGAAATTTCTCTAGTCTTCTGAATGTTTTCCTCCTTCTCTTTACTCCATTTCTGATACACCAAAAGAAGACCTTCTTAAGTCTGGTGGAAATAGTACCTCAAAACCACCTGGGTTTTGACTCAAACAATTGGGCTTTTTGCATCTTAGCTGTGATCCCAAAACTATGTTTCTGACAGAAGATGTCCAAGCTTATGACATCACCCAAATCATATATGTGTGTGTGTCTTGACCTTCCAGTTTTCTGGAGAGCAAGCTAACAAGATAGCCATACCCACTGGATATGGTTGTTAAAACAAAGGGAAGAAAGGCTTTGCAGCACTCTGGCATTTTCATTAAAAAAATCCAGCTAATGGAAAGTGCTTGACAATGCTTGCTTTTGTCTTTCCCCTTGCATGTTCAGCTGTACCTAATCTTTTGTTTGCAGTTAGACAAAAGCCAGGACAAATTACATGTTTGTCTATTCCTATTCAAAGAAAAGGAACAAAGGTTTCAGAATCAGCTATAGAAAATGAAGTTATTTTTCTCACTCTTTACAAATATTTAAATTGTAAGTATTTGAGCTGCAGAAATAGCAGGTCTAGCTGAAACTGCCATTTCCCAAGAAACCTGAAAAGACCTTTTTAAAAAAAATAAGAAATGTCTTTTCTTTTGTCATGCAAATACTTGCAAGAGTAGTTAAAAGGAAGAATTTTTAGGTTTGGTTCTGCAAGAGAAGATTCATTTTAAATATTTCAAATTTAGTTTTAGATTTTGCTGGTGAAAGAATGCAAGACATGGACAAATCTGGAAAAATATTTGTTTTATTTGGAAAACATTTGTTTATTAACAATTCTAAGGTACTCCTGGTCCTAAGAAATATCATACTTGACAAATTTATATAATTCTAAATTAAACACAAGCTGTAATTTTATAAGAGAATTTTTACTCTTAGTTCAGCTGTATGTTTCTGTATTTATCCCTGTTTTTTTCTGTACAACCATGTTGCTTCTTGCAGCATGTCTTATGTGGTCTGTGATGTACTAAGCCCAGAAGACACTCACTCTGCTGTACAACATGGAACAGCGGGGGTGAATAAATGTATTACAGGAAAGTTTAGTCATTAGAAAATGCTTAAATTTATTTTGCACTGTGTAACATTCACTGTTTTGAAAATCCTGGATTTTGGCAGGTAGCAGTAGCCAACTGTATCATGATATGAACCCTGCTACCTGTACAGATTTAAATTTTGAAATAGAGTTGTGATCTAGTGTGGTCTTTGGCAGTTACACCACATTCATACTTATCCACCACCGTGGTTCTTTTCTAACTATATGGCATGTTAAGGGATAATGAAAAATATTGCCATTTGTGGACTGAAAAACAAGGTCCTTATTCCTTTGCAATACAAAATCAGGCAGCTGCAGATAAGAATTTAAATTTACCCAGCTTTGTGTGGAATACCTGAGCAGGAATGGAGCTACAGTATTAAGACAGAAGGAAAGGCACATATCTGCCTTTAAGCACCAGAGACACCAAATTATGGTACATAGATATGGATTTTAAGAAGAAAACCCTGAACTGCTACTAGCATAAGATACATGCAGTGAACAGGACTTTCTTTTAATAATACAGGTACACAGAGCTGGAGAATGGGCTGAAAAGAATCATTTTATTTTAAAAGATGGTTGCTATGCTATAATTATCTCATTTGGCAGCAACTAGACAAATCAATCTATCATTTTGCAAATTGCATAATTACATAATGATTCGCCCTTCTAAGTACCCCCATATAGTGCTACAGCAGCAGAACAACTCCAGTTCTGTAAAGAGTGAGGGTTCAATTTTGTGTAGCCAAAGAGCCAATCTGTTTACCACAACCTAGTACAGGAAAATGACAGTTGGATTTTCTTCTGGAAAAATGTTTCAAGATAAGCATATGAGATCTTGGTCTAGAGAATGTCATGAATATCTGAAAGTACAAATGTAACTGCATATGCATATGTGTCTGAGATGAGTCAAATCATCCTCGTGTTTCTGTAGATATTTCCACAGCATATGGATATGCGTGTATATAGACAAGACTGTTTAGCTTTAGAATTCCTTAGATTTTTCTACCCCGATTCTACTGGTTGATGCCAAGTTATGCCATGCACTTTATGATATATAATATGAAAGTATACAATAAAATTCCCTGCTTTTATAAAATGTATTTCTCATCTGGGAGTAGCTCTTCTCTGCAAAAGCTCAATAGAAAAGTGTTTTTTACTGACTGACCAGAATAGCAGAAGAGCAAATAGGTCTTTAATCTTTGTTCTAATGTGCTTGCATGTTCAGTATGCAATAAAAATAATCTTTGCACATAGTCTGAAATTATCAAGTAACTTTTCCAAACCAATTGGGAACTTAAATGGCTTCTTTAAATCTTAGTTTTGTAACATAAGCTGGATTTGTCATAGCAATAGTGGGCAAATTTTATGCTCTTGTGTATGTCTCAGTAGCTGCTCATCCACTGCATTTTTAGATGAAAAATCTAAATGATTAGAAGAGGCTTATTCAGCCTAAAGAATACTTGGTTTTCTATGACGCATAAGCTCCAAAAGTTCATGATTACTTGCTGTGCACTCTTCACAAAGGTTGACATAAGGTTAAGCTGTCATAAAAATCCCTGCTCTGTACTGTTAGGTAAAAAAGATGTTCAGGCCCAGAGATACTGAGTTACCTTGTCCTAGCAGATATCTGTAGCCGTGACCTGCTCTTCTACTCTCTTCTAGAATAAAGAACCAATACTTTCTATAATTTTCTTGGCCAATTATAGTTAAATCTGTCCAAAATTTTGAAGTCAGAAAAGTTCGATTTGGGAAGATGCTATTTCATTTATACCCCACTGTTCACTTTTTTGAAAAATTTGTCTAGGATCTTTACGTTTTTGTTTTTTTTTTTTTTTTTTTTTTTTTTTTTTTCATGACATGACATGTCCCATTCCCAGAATTTTTGTTTACCATGAGCATTTCCATTAAAGTGAGTCCTGGTTAGATTCAAAGCTATTTTCCACACTTTTCTATGTGCAACAAGACTTTCCTCCTTATGTGTGGTCATGATAAAACATGCTGATAATGGCACAAAAACAACAACCTACTAACACATTCTACCTGTAAAAGGTGTTTATATATTTGTGAAAAACTATCCAACAATCCACAAATCCATTTAGAATGAAGGAGAGGAAAAATATAAGCTTTCTCCATACCTATAATACTATTTTACTAGAGGAGTTTCTGCGATACTGATCATTGTCAACTGCCTTTATCTCTATCTGGAGTTCTAGGAACACTTTGAAGGTTTGGACCACTGTTTTTCATAATATAAACCTAAAAACTTCCACTAAACACCCTCTAGCTATTATATACTTGTTTGCTTTTCACAGAAAGCATAACAAAAGAGATTCCTGAAGATATGGAAGAGGCAAGAATCAATTTTGGGAATGCTAATAGTATCACACATAAATTTAGCTTCCAGCAAATATTCCAGTAATTATTTCTCTTGTTTATAATATTATAATGAGTATATTTTTTTAAAAAATCTAACAAAATCAATATAACATTTTCTAAAAAATTTCATTTAGAATAAGTATCTTGGAATCTCTTTTTATAAACACATACACCCTAAGTTCATCAAATGTAACCTCTAATGGCTAAAAAAGCAGAATTACCAATGGATTTCTTCTAATTGTAAAGTGCAGCATATTTCATTTTGCTCATTATAGATGTCTGTAAGCACTGCATTATAATTTCTCAAGTATCTTCCAGAAACTGTAGCACAAACCTATCACTTTCTTCTGGATTAAAGCTAGGAAAGTCAATGGTTTCAGCAGCTGTCAGGATACAGTCCCACCTGATGTTTGCTAGCTATTATTTAATAAACCTCTCTAAGGGCAAGAGTGGATCTGTGCTTCTAAAATTTGTATTCTTCTCTTTTTTTTAATGAAGTCCTGATGCCCAACTGGTTGGAGTTCCCACATCAGTGGTCCCCATGGATCTCCTTGTGTCTCAGAGAGTTAAGTACACAAATGAGAAGTGCAAAACACAGCATGAATATTAATGTCCTGGCCATGCGTCTTTGAGCTGGCAGGGCTCTTTTACCTGGGAAGCTGCCAGATGTGATCATTTGGAATATGAAACTACTTTAGGAGAGAGGTATGAAATAAATCAAGAATCCACTGGAAAGCACAAAGCTATTGTTTGTTTTTTACAAAACCCTCTATTTATTTTTGGCTACAGTTTACTAGAATATCTGCTAGAAACTTAAAATAAAAGTAGGTATTGCCCAAAGTGGAAAAAAATGCTGCAAGCCAAAATTGCAGAACTAAAGATAGGTCAAGATGCACAGAACCAGAGCTAGTGCCTTTGTCTCCCCTCTCTGAGACATTAACTAGATAGTAACAATGTATGTAATGGATGCTTGAGTGTTAATATGTTACTGCTTTTTTTTTTTCTTCTTTCTCTCCCTTTCTAGCAGTTTTTTTTGAGAGTAAAGAGAAAACAAGGCTCTCTGTAGACTGGCGGTGGCTAACCCCAGCTGTTCCCTGTATATCTCCTAAGCTGAGTGCCTCACATTACCAGTTGCTGTGACACATGTAATGTCGTTAGACAGGGAATAAACAACTTCAAAATCATCTACAGTACCCAATGTCTAATTAGTCAAACAAGCAAGCTGGGAAATCAGAAACACCAAAGCCAAGTCTATGTTGCAATGTGTTGTGAGAAAAACTTATGCCAACTGCGTCTGTGTTCCAGGGCAGTACTGAAATTACTTCAGGTACGAATAATCATGATCAGACGAGACTCAAAAAATATCATTTTGTAATTCTTGAGGAAAAAAGATAGATTTTTATATGCTATAGCTGGGTAGTATAAAGAAGTGGAAATAAAAAGACTAACTTCTTCAGTGGTGAGTGAACTGACATCACCTGAAAAGACAGTAGGCAGAGGATGTCAGGGCATTTTGGGAGGGAAGCGTAAGATTTTCTTCTTGGCAAATTAACATAAGATGATTGTAAAATACCCAGCAGAAATCCAGTTCTGACTGTGGTGGGGCTGGGAAAGAAGTGCACCTTTCCCACTGGCAGGGAGACCTTCAGCTACATTAATACTGTCTCTTACTCGAAGGAGCTTTTAAACTTGCCTATATGCATGCACAATCCGTGACTTTTTAAAGCAGTGTCATCCATCCACTACAGAAAGTGGGGTAACAGAAAAGACAGAACAAGGTTCTTGTCTGAAAATGGGCTGTAGCAAAGAAAATTCTGACTGGAGAAAAGGGAAAAAAAAATAATCCAGGTGCAAGTGTTCAAACACCGAGCTATATTATCCAGAGAGGCTCCTGGAGATTTTCAAAACTGAACTGGGAGTCTTGAGCAGCCTGATCTACTTTGAAGTTGGCTCTGCTTTGAGTAGGTGACTGCTCGATCAATACCAGAGGTCTCTGACAACCTGAATAATCTTGTGATTCTGTGATAACCTACCATGTTTCAGGGATGGAGTCCTTGAACTTTTAGTCAGGACTATGTGTCCAGACTGGAATTTATATTTTGAGGGAGGTTGATTTGACACAAGGAATTAGATTGCTATTCTTTAAAGGTATGCACTTTAAATGCACTTAATGCATTTGCAGATTTGATTTCATTTCCAAATCTATTATTTTCTGTCCTCTCACATTGTAACTAGAACTCTCTGCAGCATTTCAGGCTGTTTTCTCCACCTGGACACATTTTCTTAAACTATTTTTTAATTACGTGAACCAGAAGCAATGTCTTCTATTGTTTCTGTTCCTTAGGTGACTGTAGGACTCTTTGGACTTATTATTTACATAGCTTCTTTGTTATATACTTTCTCCTGACAGTTGTGAATGGGGAATATGCCATCTGTAACTCTTCCTGGTATTTCAATAGCCACTCAAAAAAATAATAATATATATATACATAAGGGAAGGGGAGGGGATAGAGGAGGGTGAGAGGAAGGTTCCTAAGTAATAAAACAGATGTGGTAACAATTAATGACTCATGGCTGAACTACAAAGAATTAAAATTTCTTTCTTGTAATGAACATGGAATTTTTTGTCTTACCAGATGTGCTGCAATCCACTAGGGTGGATTTTTATTTTTTTATGCAAGACTCAAGGGCAAAAAGGATCTGGCAGAGGAGATTTTATCCTTTGTCTTGATCTCTAATTTAAGTCAGCCCTTGAACTCTTGAGTAAAGTTACTCCTGGTAGTCTGGGTCTTGTAAATAAAATCAGATATAAATTCTTTCCTTTCTGTTTAATTCTATTCATTCTAGTCTGAAAATACACCTAAAGGGAAACAAGTTACTCACTCTTAGAATAAATACAGACTAACTCTGTTTCCTCTTCCAGACTGTAAGTGTGCACATATATTACTGCTCAGAAGGTAATATGCTACTCAGAATTTTTGTGAGAAATGTTGTTAGTGCCTAACAAAACATTGAAAATGATGATAGGTTTCTGACTTTTCACTAGAAGTTGACATGTAGACTTGATTGACTTTTAATTCATTTTTAAAGGAAAACCATGTGAACAAATTTGGTTTTGCAAAAATGTTACTGTACATTTCACCCCAGCTCTAATGGGAGGGCTCCTAGAAAATTCCTCTGGTAGCTGTGGCTAGAATGGATTCATAATAATTGAGCTAAGTTCTTAAATGTTTGCCTAAGGTATGTTTTGCCTGAAAATCAACAAGATCTGCATACATGTTATTAATAGCAACATGTTTAAAGCTCGAATAAGGGAATTATGAAGACTTTCTCCAACAAAAGTCGGACCTGTCCACGGACTGAGAAACTACTATTTGGTCAAAGGTACGTGCTCTGTTATACCTGATAAATATCAAGTCTTAGGATCAAATAAGGTCTTTTTTTAAAAGGAATTCCACTGATCCTGAGATTTACAAATGCTTTGTACAGTATTTCCTTTAGCAATTTAATTTGTAGAATTTATTGTACATAAAAGTTTGTGGGCAAAATCTTTCTTTTCCCCTCTTCATTCCATCAATGTTTGCTGGCATGTAAGCCTCTAAATATTTGGATTAATACTCTCCTCCCTGTATCACATTATCATTGCAGTATTACTCAGTACTCACAATGTTCTTTGTTTCTTCAGAAAATATAATACTTTTTTTTTTTTAATTGGTTATGACATTTCCTGTTTTGTTCATAACTTAACTGACCCAAAGAAACTGACGTACCTTCACTTTCCAGCAGTATGTTGGTTGTAACTACATAGCTACGTTACAATCCATACATAAAATGTAACTCTGACAAAATCAGCTTATTTCTGGTTTGAAGACAGAATTTTCAGGCTTTCACAAGCATTGATACTATATAAACTAAATGTTTATTTCATTAGGGCCCAAATGATCACTTCTTGTTCTAGTGATCAAAAAGAAAACAAAAAAAAACCCCGAGGTAATAACACTATCTTACTGTACAAAGAAGACAGTTCCAGGTCAAATTGAAAGAACACAGACTGTCTTACCACTTCCATATTTACATGTGTCCCCTTTATCTGCTTTTTTTCATTATTCTTCACTATACAACCTGTTGAAGACAATACTATTAAATAACTCTTATTGCTACAAGAGAAAGAGAGAGAAAACATTATCACGCTGATCACTAGTGATAGCAGCTGTTACGTAATTTTGTTAGGAAGCTATTTCCTGCTGCTTGAGGGCTTGAAATAACATTTACTCGTATAATTGTAATTCCATTTATTTTATTCATCATGTCGTAAATAAAAAGCATAATTTATCCATATCGAATATTTCATGGAGATAACCTCTTTAGAAAAAAAAGAATTAAATGTTTTTACTAATATTTGACATGGTGGTAGAAGTCATATCTCAAACAAACAAAACTATACTAACTTCAAATATCAGAGTGTCCTCCTCATAGGACTAGACTTCCATCCAATTACCTTTTATCAGTCAGTAAATTATGTACTTATTATATTATTATAAATTATTATAATTTACTTATTATATTATCATACATCATATTATAATGCATTATCATACACTATAGTATATTATAATATATTATATAATATTTATTATAGTTATTGTTATTACTGTCATTTTCATTTATACATATATATTAATACATATATGGGTCATAGCACCTTCATTAGCCATCTGACAGTTTGACATTTGCAAATGTCTCTAGAAGCCAAAAAGCAAATCCTGTAAGAGATGTCTCAAGGCAGGTGTGCTCTTGCAATTATTTTTCTCCTCAGATATGACTAGCTGAAACTATCTGTGCAGCATATCTATTTGTATTATTACATATAATGAATCCTATCTGAAATGTGGAAGTAATTTCTGTTAAATTATCCAATTAAAGGCTAATCCTAACTAAAACAAAGACCTGAGGAAAATCAGAGGGACACTGAAAGGTGGAGGACCCCTTATAACCTAGTAATCACTGCAAAGAGAGCACACTGAAATGGTTAATCTCTAAGACCACCCAATGAGACCGGTTTGACTATTGTTTCTGGTGTGAAGTTCAATAAAAAGAGCCAAAGAAAGATCTTTTTCCCTGTAATGGCATGCAAATAGAGGGTCTTGATGTCTCAATGAGCATGGAACTTACTGGCAGGAGAGGTTTGGGAGAGTGCATAAAACTTATCAAAAAGATGTTTTCTGGGGATTGCAGAGTGTGAGAAATTCATTAAGTGATGAGAAGAGTCAAAGGTAAGGAAAAGATGGGATCAAGGTGAATCTGAGAAAATAAGTGTGAGGGAAAAGGTGACAACATGGGCTGGCCAAGTGCAACAAGAATGAGAGACCACAAGCTAGAGGGGTCCTGAGTGCCCAGGTGCTAGCAACTCAAGGGGCTTGCTACGAACTGGATTGAGGGTGTAAAGCTAGCTACACAAGAAACCTGTGTATTGCATATGTGTGTATGTATAGTCCACGAATGGACTTCAAACCTAATAATCTGGAGCAGAGGAACAGTCTGTGCCTTTCTTGTTTGGATGAGAGCTGTGCTGAGAAAGACACATTTCTGTCTTTGTCGGCCTGTGCACTCAGCCATATTAGTACTGTGCATGTGTCTCTGCTGGGAGTATGTGCTCAGCCTTGCAGCAGGCTGGACCTGGGATAGGAGGACTCCCCCAGGTCCTGTATGCTCCCAGATTCAGCTGCCTCTGATGAGGTGCAGTCTCACTCTGCCACCTGAACTACAGAATCACAGAATGACACCTAGGCAAGCTTGCTCACCAGCTGCTTACAAGGTCAGGACAGCATTGCTTAACAGGTCATTCCTCCCCTGCTCTCTCTTTTTCTGGGCAACAACTGGAAGGGAGAACATGCCAGATCTTCATCCGTGCTCATATCTCTCTTCATTATAACCTGTTTGTAATTCCCCTGTAGGAGAACTATTTAAATTTTAAAGTGATGGATCTATATGTCCTTCTAAAGAGTTCCCTAAACCCCATGTAACTGGTGGAATGGGGTTCATTATATATATTCAATTAATTTTTAAAAACAGTTAATAAAACACCACTACCAAAAAATAGCAACTAATCCTCAGGAAAACAAAATTAATAAATCAGTATTAAGTAATCTGAATCTTAACTTACATGAGCAAATCAATAATGTGTACATTTCAGGTGGAGACTCCTTGTCTGCTTTCTCTACCAGTTTTCAAATGGTTAACTCAGCAAATAAAATTAATGAATGAGAGATCTCTTTAATTCTGTACTGGTTTCCAGGTCTTTCTTCTGCTTTCCACATAGCTCTAGGTTCACATTCTTCATTTGGCTATCTGTACTATTAGTAAATCAGAAGAATAAAAAGAAAAAAGAAAAGAAAAACTGCTATTCAGACACAATTACACACAAATTAAGACTCAAAAAGCTCTTATCCCTGCTGTTGACTACAGAGCTTCATCTTGATCTCAATGCATTGCTCACATTAAGTACCATCTTGAGTGACAACAATAGAAACTTGAAACCTGAATCACACTTTAATCTGTGATTGCATCTGAATATATTTAATCCATCTCTCTGAATATTTATTTTTAATCATTCTGTAGCATGATCTACCAGAGCACAGTGAAACAAGAGATGAGAAGACAAAATAAAGAGTTCCTGAACAAAAATCGTGCTGCTGCCTCTTATTTCTTATTTTTTCTCAGTCTGTACTTGTACCATAGAAAGTAGTCCAAGTAGTTGTACTAGATTTCTTACCCAAGAATTAGGTGTTTGTGCTCCACTACAGCAAAAATATTAGATAATAAAAGAATTCTGGAGTGTAGGGTTGTAGCCTAAAACCAACTGAATATAACATAAAACCAATGGGGTTATAACTTTTAAACAATATTTTGCTACTGACCTAGATTCAGAACACTTCTAAAATCCATCTTTTAGAAGCTGAATTGTTGGTAGCAGACAAGCAATCAGTTAATGGTGGGAAACAGAAGAAAAGTACAGAGAAGATAATAGATTAAGGAAGCATGAGAAATAGGAAAAGACAAGAGAAAAATAGAAAAATAAAAAAAAAAAAAGAAGGAAACGGGACTTCTGAGAAAAAGGTAGTGGCAGAGTATTATTTAAAAGAGACAGATCATAAAAATGCAAGAAGTAAGAGAAAGAGGTGAAATAATACTGAACAAAAAGTCTTAGAAAAGTTAAGGAGTAAAAAAAAGAAGAGTCAAGAAATCAAAAGAAAAGGATTAAGGGGGGGCAAAGGATTTTTTAATACTTTTTTCTGTGCATCTGTAAATAAAGGAGGAGAGAGTAGATGGAATAGGACAAGAAGAATACTAAAAAATTAAAGGGAAGTATGTAGAGATACTACCAAAAAAAGCAAAAGTAAGGCAAAGAGCAAAGAAACAGAAAGTGGTATAGTTTTGCTGCAAATATCAAGATTTGAAATATATCAACATCCTACAATATATTTTACTTTGTCTTCATTTCCATTCATTAGATTCTATACTCTTTTTAGAAATCTAATCTTGAGCTATATCCTGGAAATTGTTATCTTATGAAGTTCCATCTGGAATCTTAAAGAAACTTCTAAAAGTAGAACATTGGTGTTAAATATTTCCCATAAAACAGCAGATGTTTTATTTTAGTTTCAAGTCAATAGGTGGCATTACTTTATTGCAATAACGATATTTTATATTTTGTATTTCACAATGGTATCCATGATAAATTTGAAATATGAATATCTCAATATAGTATGAAAATCTTAAGTATATATTTTCAATGTGCATTGTTAAGATTACAATTCACTGCTGTTTAAATAGCTGGAAATGATAAACCCTTTAAATACAAAGAATTTATCATTCAGATTTGATTTTCATGAAGATTTTCACTTCTACAAATGACGAAGATATTTTTTTAGTTGATGATTTCTTTATACACTTAAAACTAAAGAGGTCCTTTACATCAATAAAAATATATTTACACCATATGTAAGGATATATAAAGAGATAAAGACATCTCAGCAGGTCATGTGAGACAGACCAATCAATCATAGGTTAAAACAGGCTGAATTTCCTCATTTCCACTAAAGTAAGGAATAAAAAAAGTAAAATTCATTGCTTGTCAAACTTTCCTCCCTTTGTATGTATTTGGCCAGCATGACTGGAATGATGAAGGTCTCTAGCACATAGGCACAGACTCAGACAAGCCTTTTATAGATCAGTTTTGCCCAAGCTGGAGTAAGATCAACCCAGTCCTGTGTCCTGTTTACAGTACTACCAGATTTTAATTAGTATAACTGAAAAGGAAGCAGATAATAATAGTAGAACATTTTAAATCATATCTGCCACTTTAGTAAGATCCATAAGATTTTATAGGGAGATTCTCTGCAGAAGGGTATTAGGTGTCTTACATATATGTCTAAAT
Organism: Calidris pugnax; assembly: GCF_001431845.1. NCBI lineage: Eukaryota > Metazoa > Chordata > Aves > Charadriiformes > Scolopacidae > Calidris > Calidris pugnax. Next base: position 4,518,588 of record NW_015090859.1, on the reverse strand, counting down.
CTTAATCTATGAACCTAAAAAAAAAAACCTTTACTGTGCCTCCTTGAGTAAAATTCTGCTTGAATTATGCCATTTTAGACCTGGTCTATAAAATCTTTTAATTTCAAATGAAAATAATTTTTCCTTTACTGTATTTCTCTTACGAAAGTTTGAAAAATTACATGCAAGTCTTGAATGAAACAGCTCAGGTTTCAATTGCCAAAACAGAGAGCTGATCACATTTTTTCTCCTTCCTTTTCTCACAACAAATCACAATTATATTTAGGCCTGCAGGCAGTTTCTGCAAAACTGCCAAAGTACAAATTCTTTTAATTTTTGTGAACAAACCTCACAGCTGAAAGAAAAAAGAGAAAGCTCATTCAGACGCAATATTGACTTTGTTGAAAAGTAGTCCTGATGTTTCACTCCAAGTACGAAGTACTTAGATTCATAATTATATATCATCAGTGTGTTTATAACCTCCTAAACACTACCAAAATATCCCTGCAAGGGTTACTTCACAGCACATTTCCTGGGAGAAGTACAGGTACAGGATCCCAATATCTTCTACTTTCTAATATCTCCTGCTCTCTAAATATTACTATTCAGTGCCCTAAAGCTCTCTTTTCACCTTACCTCTGATTCTGTTGTATATAGAAATTGTCCAGAACAGTCACAGACATACCTCATATCTTGGCATCTATGTTTAAAATGCTTAGATTTCTGGAAGCTAAAAACACTCACTATTTTGTTCCACAAGCTAAAACATTAGCAGGACAACCAACACCAACAAAATTAATTTGTTTTCCTTTGAAAAATATTTTGAAATCTCAAAATGAAAAGGTAGCAACAATGCATTCAAGAGACACAGGATCAAAATCTGTCAGTTTTAAATGATACTTGAGAGATATAAAGGTCCATTAAAATCACATATTTGTAAACTTGTGTGTTGCATAGGCAGAAGCTGTACAGAGATACTCTTATTTTCTAAGCCCAAATTCCTTAATGCCTCAAGACATAAACTCAGGGCTTGAAGGGACTGCATCGGTCATCAGATCCAGTCTCCTGCAACTGTGGGAAACAGTGCAATAGGGACTGAAATAAAAAACATTCTCCAGAACATCTACCCTATTATGTTCTGTACAATAAAGGCATGAAACACCTCTAAAATATGACACATTTAAGACTACTATACAAGGACCGCATGCCTCAAGGTATCAGAAAAAGAGCAGGAGATAGGAAGGTTGCCAGTAATGCCTTGAATTGCTGAAGTGCAGAGAATTTGTTATCCAGAAATGAATGCAGTCACTTCCCTAATGATCTCCACCCATCTGCCTGGAGGAAAATTGTTTCCTATTTCCTGACATGAAATATCTGGTAATTACATTAAATTTGCTTGCAAATATGGGAGCAAACAACACTAACCAGCAACTTAGCAATTTGGGAAACAGCTCCTTGTATGGAAAAAACGAAAAATCATATTCATCCTTAATTCTGAGTGCTAAGAGCTTGGGATTTGATGTAGTCACTGTTAGAATAAGACACTTTCTGTCTGGGAGTAGGATTTATTGCTTATGTATACTGTACATATTAAATAGATATTTAGCTTCAAACAATTGACTCTGATGTGAAGAACAAAACTCAGATCAAGGGTTGAGAGAGTGAGTCAAAAATAGCATTGAAATCCTTTACCATTGAATCATTAACACAACACGCCAGTGACAGCTATTAGAATAGCCCCTTCAAAAATTCAAGCATGGGTATTTGTAGTCAGCTTCCCAGCTATGGAAAAAAACCTTAATTGATCATTTCTATGAACTAGTTTCTAGGATATTGTTTAAATGTTGGCTTGTAAAATCATCCTTTTAAACTCAAAGACATATATTTAGAATATTATTCTTTAGCAACCATAATGTGATTAAAGGAAACATTGCAACAAAACAGTGACAGAACCTGATGACCAAATCAGAAAGAAAACTTATTTCTTCAGGACGTGTTTTTCTGTGATCAAAGAAAATTTCCACTCTAAGAATCCCTGTCCTAATTATGCAATCAGGGAATACATCATCAACTAAATAGATAAAGGTACCCAGTCTAATCTTCTGCTCCACTGCAGAGGAGTGAAAGACAAAAAGAGAGAGAATCTTTTGGGATGGTGGATATGCATATATGGCAACATAAGTTGGTAGCATTGATGAGAATTTGCAATATTAAAGGTATTCTAGAAACAAGGAAGGGACTAAACCAAGCCTCCTACAAAATCATGTGCCATTAAATTAAGTAAAAAAAAATCTGACCTTTTACCATATCTCATAACTATTTTCCTTCCTTTCACTCTAATCCCTATTAACTTAGGAAATGTTCATTCAGGAGTCACAACAGATCACAACCTTCCTAATAAAGCAACTGTTGAGTACAGGGATGTTTACAATATGATTGAGATCTAGTCTCAAATAAACAAGTAAAAAAACCCATAGGAATGAAGAAACTGAAAACACATTGATTTAAAATTATAATTTGTTTCCCAAGCCTTTTCCTTGAAAGAATCAGACTGATAGGATCATAGCTTTTTACCCAAAATGCTAGACTTCTGGACATATTCAATAAAAGTCCTTGGAGAAGGGATGCAGGAAGAACCCTTTGTTCCCTAGCTCATCCATCATCTTCTGAAGGTCCACTTCTCTTGTACTTAAGGGATGCTACCAGTGCCAACAGATAAACAAGACATCTGCAAGAAGTACTTTTGAACTTAGGTTGAGATCATTGTTAAGTCTGAGTATGCAAAAGCTATCTACAGCATACTTCCACCACTTTCCTTTAAAAAATCACATAAACAGATACAACCTTCTTTAATGGTTATAATTGGTACTTCACTGAATATATAAGAAACAAACAAGCAATCTTCAAAGTCTTCATGGATGTGGCACAAATCACCTAAGGGACCATTCTGCTCTAATGATCATGACCTTCTTTGACATCTACAGAGGAACAACAGCTAGAGCAATGTACACATCTGCACAACTTCATTTTTGACTCATTCACAAATCTTTTCTAAATCCACATAGCTTTCAGGGTAAAGCGTGGTATCAGGATTTTTAAAACAAAGCCACAAGATTATGCTTCCTTTAACCAACATTTATTTCTTAAATATATAATTTGAGTTAAATAATAACTCTGATGATTGGAAAAGAGAGACTTTTTTTTCCGTCTCATAGTCATAATATTGTTTAACAGTACACATGAATAGTTAGATCTATTCATAGTAATGTTGCATCTACAATCAGTTTTATGGTACAATCATCTATTTGTGAACAGAGATGGCTACAGTCAGGTGTCAAGCTGAAGTCTTTTCCAGGAACAAAAGCCTGCCAAACACTATATTTGCTACTATATGGTTTAGGTCTAGTCAGAAATTATGTGAAACAGTGTTAGTTTGACAAAATCCAAACAATATTTCAAGCAAAATTCTGCTATACATTTTTGAGAACTGTCTAAGTCTCAATGCTTTTAGCTTTACTTTGTCCAAGGTGTTCATCCAGTACATCTGTTTGCAGTAGGCAAGTTCCTTGGATCCAGTTTGAGCTATAGGTACTGGACTGAGGACTGTATGGTGACCTTGTCCTCAACCCATGGATGAGAGTTTGAATGAGAGGGTTGAATGATCTGCAGCGCTCTACTCAATAGACCTTTAGAATAAAATAAAATTAAAAATTTCCTGACACTTCCTAACTCCATTCTGAACAGTTCTTCTCCCCATATACTGCCAGAGCAAATTAGTTATTTCCTTTGAAATACAAATTTAACGTATAAATAAAATAATTAAAAATTGTAGGCAGAACAAACTATAATAACATTTCATCACAATCTGCTTGCAGGGGGGGAGGTAAAGATGAAGATTTTTGTCATGAGTGATGAGAAAGAAGGGAAAATGTCTGGTTCATTTTTTTCAACTTCATTGAATGCACTTGCAACATACTCCCAGAGACTTCTGGAGAGATTTGATCCTTTGTATACATGGGCAAGAGTAAGCCTACGTTTGCAACTCAGTGCATCACAATTTCATTTTGTTTGCTACTAAGCATGCAATATGTTCACTTTCCAAGCCTGTAGATTGTACCAGGTAAACCAGTGAACTGTGTGGCATGACATTTCTTAATAAATTATCACAGTGGTTCTTATTATTACTGATTGTGATGTGCTCACCTAATAAAGGCGGTTGTGAATGGTGGTTTCTAACACAGAGATGAATTGCCTAATACAGGAATAATCACCATTAGTTAAAAACATAAAAGCCTTGTAATTAATGTAACTAGCAAGAAAAACTAAAGCCTCATTTATTTCAGAATAAACTTAGTGCATAACTGGATATAAACAAGGGAGCAGAAGTGACTGGAATGTCATTACTTAAATCCATGCTTCCTTGACAAAACTAATGCAAAAAAAAAAAAATATCAGTTACTCTGCTCATTCTTTTTATTCCTCATTTCTTCATATGTTTTGTGTAGGGATGACAACCCCAGCCTGCCCTCAACGTGTTCTAGGAACAGATAATTACTGCACTGATTGTCTCAGTTCTAAGTTATTCTGTACATGGTGGCTTCTAGCTTGTTTTAAGTGCAAACTAGGTGTTAAAAAATACAGAAAAATCGAAACCGAAAAGTGTCAATCATTTTCTCTTTAAAATGCTAGCTTGAAACAGTAAGAAGAGCTTTATGGCAGATTTTTTTTTTTAATGTCAGATAAGGATCAAACTGTCTAAAGTACCAGGGGACTTTAACTACCCTATCCATCCTCATCTACGTGATAAAAGGCTTAAGCTGGCCTTATTGCTTAAATGTGATATACATCCAGTAGCATTTTTCTTTCCCTGTACGGCAGGAAGAAGCGAAATGACAAAGCAAACATTTACTCATAACTGAAAGCTACTCAGGCAGCAAGATCTTTTTGTGAAGCTATGCAATAGCAGTGTTGACCAGCCTAGAACAGCTTAAAGTAAGATGTAGCAAAACCCCCATACTCTTCAGGGTAAAAAAATTGGACTTGCTGTAAATATCCTAACTTGCTCTGACAAACTGTTATTGACACTGGTATCGACACTGTTATCTCTCATACTAAGAAGTCCACTTTATAAGCCAGGTAGCAATTACGACAATTAGAACAGTAGCATTTCTTCAAAGGTGAAACAACAAAAAACATCCTACCGGCTGCCATAGAGTAGTGGTGCCACTGTAGTAGTGATATAAATCTGAACAATCAATGTTGCCTGAATTCTCCTGTTACAATGGAAGCATTCATCTTTTGAGAACCAAATTTTTAGTTTAATCTTGTTTCCACCGTAATATTTGCTGGCTAACAAGGACAACCCTTCAATTTAAGCTTTTGAAAGTTTTTAGTTCACCATATACATAGGCAGAGGCACGTTATTCTGAACTTTTTCGAGACAACTAGTGGAAAGAACAGCTGGAAAAGAAAAGACAAAGCTCTGTACTCTGTACATACAAATGAGAAATATTAATTGCATTTCTTTTTTGTGGTGATACTTCTATATTATTTTTAATGACATAAAAGATTCTATTTTTATTTTTTTACCTTGATACACAACTATGTGAAATTAGAACAATTGAGAACTTTTGTGGAGGAATGGCTGTGTGAAAAGGGGCACAATTTAATTGCGATGAGCAACCCAGTGTTTGATGTATATAAAGGCGTGGAAGTGACCATGAACTCTCCTGGAAGAGCAGAAGTATGAAGAAGTAGATAAGATAAATGGGACCGCATCCAGAAGATGAGAGAATGTTGCTGCGCGTGGACAAGGGGTCTACACCAGTTGTGTGAGTGCTCTAGTCGCATGAACAGAGATTGTAAGCCAATCGTATAGCTGTCACTAGCGCGTGCTCTGCTTGCCTGTCTATATATACTTTGTAAAAACTTGAATAAAGGGAGAACGATCATACGCATATTGAGGTTACATCGTTACTCCGGGTCCCTCTCCCACTCTGACAAACTTTACTTAATTTATTATGTAGTTATAGTTATCTGGGACTGGGGAAAAAAATTCCAAAGACTTATGCTACTTTTCTTTGCTTAAATTTTTCCTGACTTTGCTCACCAGGCTTATACATGCCAAAGTTTGTTTTTCTAGGTATACTTGTTTTGGAATTCCTCAAGTATGATTTGTATTTCAAGACCTTGGCAATAAACAAACTTCATTTAATAAATTAAGCTATACAATTCATACCTATATTCCAGCTCTGCAATTTTAAATGGCAACGAGCTCTGATTTAATGAACTAAACTAAATTAAGTCAACACTGCAGACATAAATTTTCAATATCAGCATTTCAGTATCAACAGGATGGAGATGCAGAACATACTGAAAAATGGCAACTGTGAAACAGTTAATTCTTATCAGAAAAGATGCAGAAATATAATGAAATAGATAAATACCTAAGTATTTACTAGTTCTTGAAGTAGCTTACATTTACATCTAGATGGCTTTAGTTTTTACTTGATTTCTTATTCAAACTGAAGTTTCTCCTTTCTTCTCTTTAAATAAAAAAAAAAGGAAATTATTTAAAACATAAAGGTTTGTTGTTTGTTTTTTTAACTAAATCTTACACTACTCTTGCATGGGTAGGTCAATTAAGAGGAACAAAGATTATTTGTCTAATCAAGATATGACTGGAAGAAAAAATCCTAATGACATTATATGCTTTTGAGAGACATAATGCAAAACATAACAAATATTCCCCAAATTTTAGAAGGTTGCTCAAATGATATTTTATCCCACTCTCTGTTCACTTTCCCAAAGCTTTTTGGACTGCTCTTCCACTGTAGGAAGGGAACCATCATTTATCATGGCCTGCTCCTTGCTTGCAGGGCCCTATTAACCTCCTGTGACCCCGCCATCTCTTCTTGGGTAACCGTGAAGGACAGCTTTCCTGTCATCAAAAGATGACAAAAGAACATCACCTCTGTTATTCTCCTTTTTCCTAGTTTTTCCTTAGCAAAAAAAGGGAAAGCTGCACAATTATTTCATGCCAATAGTTAATTCAATCCTGTCCTTTGGAAAGTTGTCAGGTACTCGGAAACTGCTAACATGAATTTGTTTCTTATCTTTTCAATATGTCGTATGTGTTATTAAAAATCTGAGGTGAGTATTTGAAGGAGGAAAAGGAAAATCTAAAGCTTAAATTTACCCTGTAGGAACCTATTCTGTTCAGAAACACATAAAGATCACTGATGGGTGACTTTCTTCTGCCCAGATCAATGTGTATCCAAATGTGTCTTATTCACTTGCAACTTTCTCATCCAAAGCACAGCAAGAAGCACCTTTATGGATTATGGAATATCTGAAGTTTCAGAATTTCCTGTGGACTCTTTGCTCCCGCAATTGTTGCTCTGTTTTCCAACACCATCCTATTGCTTGTATCCATCTGCTAATCTGGTCTGTGCTTTCTGCTAATCTCAAATCATAAGCGTGGCAGTGCACATGGCTGGCTCCTCGTAACTCCTCACGCTATGAATTCTCCTGATTTGCCGTGTGCTGCGGCTGGCTGCAGGCCCTTAGGAAGAAGGGCAACTTGCATCCAAAGATGCCACAGGACCTATTTTCTAAGCATGATCTCAGCACAACCTTAATGCCCATGATCAGGTACCCTAAAAAGAAGAAGACCAGAGTATAAACACTCATCATATGATCCTTTATTATGTGGCTCACTAGTACTAGATATATTTAGTAACTGAGATTTGGTAGCAGCTTTGTAGAACAAGGTGGCAACAATTTCATTTAGAGATTATCTTGGCATATATGCCAAAAAAAATGCAGGCTACGGAGTCAAAAAGTTATCTAAAGATCCACATTCCCAATGGTAAAATTGAAAGCATGATACTATAATAAACTGGGTGTGTTTGCCTTTGATTTATTATCTCTTCCACAAACAGTCAGTGAAAAGTCTGAAACAAAAACCACATGTTTTTTGATAAAAGATTCCTGTTTCTGCTGGGTAGAAATACAACACACAGCAAAAGCACAATCTGCACAGCAGAAGTAGAATCTTCTACACTGGTTTCTTTTCTGTTCATGGTTTAATGTCTTAGGAGGGCCTTATAAAGTCCACCAACAGAATCTTAGGAAAGGGTGTCTAGTTTTCACTCAAATCATGCCCACAGTTTAATGAAGTACTTTTCCCCAGTAAATTTTCAGTAAATACTGAAGTTCCTCGATGGTCCCAGTAAATACATGGCAAATCCAGCATCAAGTATGAAAGCAGCAGTGCAAGGACACCTGAACTGGAGAAGTGAAAGGAGGACAAGGCATTGGAATCTCCGTCCAATCCATCTGCTGAGAAATAAGCTGCAAGGAAGCTGAAATAACAGCAGAGAGCTGGAGCTATAGTCACAATAACACACAGGTGATACTTTCTACATTTCACGTTTTGTAACTCTTTGATGATTTTTGCAATTTCTTCACTCTGCTTTAGCTGAGTAAAGGTGATTTAACCCCTCTTTCAAAGCCTGCCTAGTATGAAGTACGATCCCTTTCTCAGCCTTTTCACTCCTGCCCTGGGATTATCTCTTATATTATACACATTTTGCAATTCTTGAAAGTTGAGAAATGCGCTTTCCAGGTTTTTTTGACTCTCCTATCCAAGAGGCTGTTTGAGGTCAGGTAATATCGAATGCCATGCAACAGCCAAAAGAAATCTCTTCTCTAGCCAGTTCTTCTCTGTTAAGAAAGAGCTTACAGCTCTGAGAGTATTCTTTACTTTTGTTAGCTTTTTTTTTTTTTTTAAGAAAGCTAGTACCTGTTTTTTAAGAAAGCTAGTACCTGTTCCTCTAAGAATGCAATTCACAAACAGAAACACAGAAACAAATAGAAAATTAAACTTATTTAACATTTTACTCTCTATTCATAGGATGCAATAGCCTCTCCCACAGAAATTTGATTTCTTTTATTGCCTTTCTTGTGGTTATCTGAGCTGTTTGACACTAATAAAAATAGTTCACTGGATTCCTTATTTTATAAAACTGGGATTGCTCTGAACTCTCATTTTATTTTGTAACAAATTCAGTGAAAATCTCTCTTGATTTCCACATGAAGTTTAACAATAATAATAATAAATTCTTTTTAAAAACATATTACAATGTCTAAAGACATAGATGAAACTATAGCATGTCATAGAAAGCAGGAGAGATTCTTATAAGAATTTTTTTTTGCAGCCTTTGGCCATTATTCTGTGAATCAATGTGACCATCAGGTATTGACAAATGTGTCACAAGTGACAATGCTGAGCAAAAGGAATTAACACAAACAGACATTTCTTGAACTATTTGGAAGGGAGGTTTTGGAATTGAATTAAATGTGACTTCACAGACCATAGACTCATTGAGCTTGACTGTAGTGGTGAAGATCTTTTCTCTGTGAATGTCTGTTTCTCTTGAATGGTGCATATTTGGCACTATTGAAATGGCATTCTGTTTGGATAATAATCTAATAAATCACATTTCTCAGGAGAAGAAAAAATGTTTTGCATCTCTACACTAGGCAACTGGCAGGACCAAGTGGCTCATAAAGAGACCATGGAATTAATATTCTGTAACTGTGCAAGAAAATGATGCTGGGTAGATTTCTATTCACCAGGCACACAATGTGCCAAGGAGTGACAGCGTGATGCAGTTTTGATATAGATTAAACATTTTAACAAGCTGAAAATTATCAGCTTAACCAAAGGTTAGAACAGGGTACTGATAGAACTGATTTGATTCTAGTCCAGTTTAATTTAAATGCTGGCAAGGAAACCTGAGGCAGTAAATGACAAACTGGCCACTGCCAAGATATTTTGGACCTCCTTTTTACAATATGAATTGTTTGCTTCTGTGTTTTTTTCCTGCCCCCATGCAATGTTTATACTATTACCAATATAAGCAAGTGAGATCTCTATGCAAAATGCAGACATTTGGTAGAAAATCTATGTTTTCACAGCATTTCATGAGAGAATTACTACTGTGAATTGGGATTGAATGACAACTACAGAGGTACCCACCCAAAATAAAGCCCCTGATTTCCATCCCCTCAGTGGTCACTCAGCCCTCTCTGTCTTTTAACATTCCTCTTCGACTGACTGTTTAGAACAGCTGTATTCATCCCTCTATACTATATTACTCAAAGGACTTCTCAATAAGAAACTTAGCTTCTGCTATCTCACTATGCATGCTATAATTTTACAATAGGCTGACATAGAAATTCATACCCAAGGTCAGTTATTGTGGCAAGCCAAAAAGCTGCCACTGTACAGCAATCCAGCTTCTACTAGAAGAGAACGCAATGTTACTATGGTCAAAATCCATTTATAATGTGTAATGCAGCCTTTCAAATCAATCAAAGGCAGTGATCTGTAAACGAATTGCATCCCAAGGAATCTCCTTGCACTTCCATTTTAATGTGCAGCATCATTACAGATCTCATATCACATAACATCTGACTTCTGTAAGAACAAATGAGGGCATTAAATTCTTTTAACTTCCACTGACATGGCTGCAACTATAAATCATGTTCAGAATTGCCTGGAAGTCAAAAACCTAACGCAGAAAGAAAATAAAACCACCCAAATTACTTCATTTTTTACCTGGCTCTCTATTATGCCCAAATGATGCTCAGACCCTGCAAGCAGTTACCAGTATGAGAACCTTTATGGTCATGAGTAGCCTGAATTACACCAGTAAGGAAATCCAATGGAACAACACCCATTCATAAGTGTTTGCAGGTTCAAAGTATCAGTTTACCTTCAGGTTCCAGGTGCAAGTACTGTCTTTTCTTTTCAAATTCTATTTAGACATTATAAACTGTAAAAACCACGTAGAATTTTAAATTTTCATCCATGAGATAGTGCAGTATTTCATTCTCTAGAACATTTCCATGCATCAATGAAGGTGAAACCTCCAAGACACCAATGAAAAGTTTATCAGCTCTGCAAGCATCTGACAGGCTTCTCAGCAGTCTGTGAAATCTTCTACCGCTGCTCTAGGAAACTGAGAGGATGGAAGGAATTTATAATTTCAGCAACAAACACAAAAACAGCCGCTGGCAAAAGAAAAGCTAGTTACAAACTCAGTACAGCAAAAATACTTATGCTCTAGTTCAAGTATCAACAGCACATTCCCTGATGGCACAGCTAGATGACTTCTACTAATTCCCATATCTCCTACCGAGTACAGGACGACTGTTATTCCATCTGTCGGCAGCAGAGGGGAGGGAGATAGGGGGGGAAGTCACTTATGCCAGTTCGCTAAGAAGAAATAATATCCATCTTACAGCAGCTACAGCAGCATAGCAACAATATGCCAATATGTGAATAGCAGAGCTAAAACCCTGCGTTTCAGAGGTTTCTTGGTTGTGCTAAAGACATATGATGAATCTTGTCTCTGCAAAAGTCAGTCCCACTGTTCCACTTATTGCTGGCATTGTTGAAATTACAAATGTTAAATTTGCAAATGCTGGCAAGGCCTAAGGCACGCTCCCTTGAACTGTGGGGAGTAAAGAGGTATGCAACCTCCAGGGAGGATTTCATGTCTAAAGACAACATTTCATGGGGACAGGAATAATGAAGTGGTTATTAAAAATGTGGTAAAACAGTTGCCCTGGGACGTGGGCAACAAACCTACCAGTATGGCAGAAAGTTAGAGCAAACAATTGTAGCTGACAAAATATTTGCTTGTTTTATTCACTATTTGGGATCTGCACTAGAAATTGTCCAGCAGTGTGCAGGAGCTTCTATGGCAAGCACAGCTGTTCCTGCTATATTGTCTCTTAAGCAGTACAAGAACCCATCTAGTGTCCATGCCTATATCAGTGGGAGATGGCAAATGAGCTTTACCCCAGTTATTGTTTTGTTCCTTTATACACTGTGAAGGGAACCGTCCCCTGGTATCCTTTGGGAAAGATAGTACAGATGCACAAGGATTTTGTGTGAATGAGAAAATCTTCTTGAATTTTTGGTTTCACATCTTCCCTTTGGTCAGACCCTGCTCAAAAGAGCACAAAACAGGATACAGACATGTTTGTTTTATGGAGTTTTTAACTAATATTTTACATTTTAAATTTCTCTAATTAGAAATATTCTTTAAAAGTAGTAGACAGAAAAATAATTAAATACTCCTGGCAGTTTTTCACCTAAAGAAGAGTACAATAGGCTAAGGCAGCTCCTGGAGAGAATAAAGATGAAATGATGCAAAAACCAGTGCTTTACTGATTTTAAACTATAATATTTTTTAAATTCTTTAAACAGTTGAAAAAATCAGAAGTAAGGCACTAGGCATTTATAGTGATATTACGGTTGCAATCAATAGTAAAACTCAGAAAACTGCAGCAATATGAGAGAACAGAAGACAGAATTAAAGGCCTCTGCCCAAGAATAATAAAAGAAATTCTGCATACATGAAGGCATCAGAAACATCAAATACAAGTCGAAATTAATTAATTTCACTGAATTGAATTTGACTGAATTTTTAGAGTTGGAAGGGACCATAGAGATCATCTCCCTTGAGATACTTGTAGGCGTTGATAAGGTCTCCCCTCAGCCTTCTCTTCTCCAGACTAAAGAGTCCCAGCTCTCTCAGTCTCTCCTCATAAGGGAGATGCTCCAATCCTTGAATCATCTTTGTAGCCCTACGCTGGACTCTTTCTAGTAGTTCCCTGTCCCTCTTGAACTGGGGAGCCCAGAACTGGACACAGTACTCCAGTTGTGGCCTCACCAGTGCAGAGCAGAGGGGGAGAGTGACTTCCCTTGACCTGCTGGCCACACTCTTCCTTATGCAGCCCAGGATTCCGTTGGCCTTCCTGGCCACAAGAGCACACTGCTTGCTCATTGTCATTTTGCTGTCCACCAAGACCCCTAGATCTTTCTCTTCAGAAGTTGTCTCCAGCAGGTCCACGCCTAAACTGTATTGGTGCCTGACATTTTTCTTCCCCAGGTGCAGGACCCTACACTTTTCCCTGTCGAACCTCATGAGGTTCTTCCTTGCCCAGCTCTCCAGCTTATCCAGGTCTCGCTGGATGGAAGCACGGCCCTCCAGGGTGTCAGCCACTCCTCCCAGTTTGGTATCATCAGCAATTCTAACCGTTCTAGAAGGAAAAAATGAACTAGTGAAGCTATGGAAAATATTCATAATTTTTAAAGTAGGATACTCCATTCATGTAAAAATATACCACTGAAATTAATTCAGATCCTCCTTGTTGCAGACAAACAGAACGAAAACTACTTTCCCTGTGAAGTTTTTACATACCTGTGAAGGTTGCTGAGGCACATATAAAAAGGCATGCCAAACCTTCAGCTACTGAGGAGCTCCACATGGGCCAAAGAAACTATACACAGCCTGATGTTTCCATTCCAGTGTCACTGGGATGAAGTCCGAGGTAATAATGTGAGTTATCACACAACTTTGTGGATGTAATTTGAGGCTCATAAGGGAAGAGCAAATTTCCTTCCATATGTTAGGTATTACTGAGAAAAAAATAAATAAAACTGCCTCTCAACCTAATAGAAAATCACTTCATGTTAACCAATTCTCCCACCTCCATCAGCTCCTGATCTTATTATTCTGTTCCTTTCTGTACTCTTTCTGTTACTGTACTTCTCACTTGGAGAAATTGAACCTCACAGACTTTAGGACTTAAGAATGCAAATATTTGAGATTGTAAAGAGTGGAAGTATATATCATGTCCTTAAAACCAGCTGTTGTATCACACCGCACATCACATCACACCGCACATCACATTAACTTAATTAAACCTCTCATATGGTGTTTCATATTATTTTACTCATTTTTCCTCAGGCTAATTCAGACAGTTCAGAGGTAAACCAGAGAATCAACAGGGGAACAAGGTGCAGATCACGATCCTATGTGCAATAAAAGTGATTAAGTTAGTTTAGAGAATGTGACTTCAATGAGGAAGACAAGAAGGATGCATGTTAAAGTCACTATATTAATTTGCAGAAATGTGACATAAGGGAAATAATTACACAAAGGAACTTCCTTAAGGAGAAACATCTGTTCAGCCACAGGAACAGGAATTCCTTCCCCAAAATTCAAAAATTGTAGGAGATTATTTAAAGGTGAAATAAATTGGGAGTAGCTTGACTGATACTTGATCAAATAAAATAGTACCAGAAACAAGATTTTTTGAATAAGTTTCCTTGGGGGAAAAAATAATTAAAACCAAAAATTTTTTGATTTAGATCAAAAATGTGACTGGATTTCAAATGACCATCACAAATGCCAGCAACCCTAAATACTAAATTTTGCTGTCTGAATTTCATGATGAAGTTAGTACTTGAACAAAACAAAAAATATTTAGCTTTTTAGGAAAAAATGGCAGAAGATTAAAGACAAATTTATTTGACTACATTTTTGTACGTGTGCAATATGGTCTGGAACAGTTAAACTAAAATCCAAGGTGTCATTAACATAGATTTATGAACCATATTCTAGAAAAAATATGCACGTTAACTGAAAGAATAAATAGGCTTTGAGGGTATGTGAATGGCTAGAGACATGCTCTACTGTCAAACTAAAATGTCATTCCTTTTTAAGTGCAAATCTAAATATTCCTCAAAATCCATCATTTTAGCATGGAAGAAAATGAGCATGATGGGTTGACTTTTTGCTGATTTTGAAGGGTGGTGAAATGAAAACCGTGACTTGTTTTCACTGTAGCACATGCCAATGTCTATCCTGGCACAGCATGTTTGAATAATATCTCACGGGTGGCTGTGGAATTTGAATACTCAAACACTTACCAAGTTTAAGAAAGCACAGCAACCCAACTAATAGTTATCCATGTGTAAACATCCAGCACATACACTGTAGCTCTCTTAAGTTTTGCGAGGCACTTGAAGCCAATCTCAGCCAATGACAAGCTTCTGTATCCCTTCTAAACAATCACATCTCTCCCTGATGCAACTAAACAATAATCACTTTATTTTGTAAATGTTTGTGCTCAGAGCAGCTCACCACATGTCTGAATGTTCAATTGTACTTAAACAAAACAGATGGCAGAACAGTGTGGTGATGAAGAGCAGCATTATCCTTCAGGGCACCCCACATCTCAGAGCAGCCACACCTGTAATATGACGCTGGAGTGTTCTTTCTACTGAACTTAATAGAAATTTTGTTACCAGTGTCCATGAGGCCAAGATTCCACCTATAATTGCCCCATTGAATTTATTTGCCTTTGACTCAAGGTTCTCTAAGCCTGTGTATAGATCAGCATGAATGAACACCTTCAGCTGTCGTGACTGCCTTGTGGTATCTTTGCCAATGCCATATTGGATATTCATATTTAACTTTGTATGTGGGAAAGTCTTTCCTGCAGCAAACAATAGGTAGAAGGAAGAAGCTGACTCTAGTTTACAAGCATTTAAATGTTATTTTTAAGTTGTCTTTAACTCTGAAGAAATTCCAGATTTATATTTCCTGGAAAAAAATAACAGCAGCAGGCTTTCTGAAACAATGTCAATAAAATCTAAATGTGTTATAGGAGGACTATATAATAGCCCACTGATGGATAATCTGGAAAACCAGCTCTCAAAATATGAAAAACTGTCTCTGTGAAATAATAGTTGCAGTATTTTTCCAAATTACTGCACTCTTTCAGAACTAGAGAACAGGTGAAATAAGCTTCCCAAATATTTCATAATTTCCACAAAAAATGGAGAAATGTAATTTTGCCACAAAACGTAAAACACAAGCTTCACAGGTTGAAATGTGCTCTTTTCTGTTGTCCAACAACATATTCACTTTGAAATTGTACAGTGAAGAAGAAACAATACAAATCTCCTTTTCATTCTACCCTCTTTGTTCAAAGGACAGTTTTAAAGGCAATGATCAAGAAAATACACTTAATCACTCATAAAAGAAGTGTGATGCATAATACCTCAAAATTGCTGCTACTGCTTTTCCCACGACTGAAATTAAAATATCCACAGGTTCTAATTGCCTGCATTCACTCGTTAAAATTCAGCCTTTTATATGCATTCATTCTACAGTAAATCCAAATTTCCTTACCCACCTTTCAATTCAGGCAGAACTGCAAAATACAAAAGTCAGGGTAAATGCTACACCAATCAAGGTTATTTAGTCATTTTTATTGTATGTTTTACTAAAATTCCTGTTCTGACTCTTTTTTATTATTATTATTTTGTAAAATAACTTGCATTTTATTGTGTCTTAAGGAAAGGGTGAAAGTTGAAGGTAGTTGAAGGTGGATTTTTAGAAAGGTTGTGATGAGAAGGTAGATAATATGCTCCAATTCGAGTATAAAACAGTATCAGTGAAGAGCAGTCTTGTGTATGGTAATGGTTTCCACAAAAGGCTTGGCTTTAGCATTCTACAGCAGGCATGAAAATACTTTCTTTAGGTTTGCCTTTTTTCCTTTGTTTTTTATTTCTCTCTCTCTTTTTTTTTCCTTTTTTTTTTTTTTTGGCCATTGGCCATTGTTCAGCTATTGCTTACAATTGCAATTTGTTACCGTCCAGTTTCCCTGGGAAGGTGACATTAAGCAAGTCTGTTCTCTGAGAATCAATCCCAATCTATCCAGTTTCATAAAGGTTTTGTGTATTTACGTTTGGCAGAAAATTAAGTCTGCGTCCATTAATTTTAAAGCTGTCATCTTTTAAGAAGAAAGTGTCAAAATTCTGGGGTCCTTGAACAAAGTGAAAACTATATACAGTAATATTTTTATT
The DNA here is from genome assembly GCF_001431845.1 of Calidris pugnax. Taxonomy (NCBI): domain Eukaryota; kingdom Metazoa; phylum Chordata; class Aves; order Charadriiformes; family Scolopacidae; genus Calidris; species Calidris pugnax. The sequence continues at coordinate 4,501,868 of NW_015090859.1, read as the reverse complement.
TACTGGAACTATTACTGTAAGTCCAGTAACATCACAGTATTTCTCTTTTTACTGATGTAGTCAAGAAAAGATTAATCCCTGACAAGGCACCTTTTTCTCTTAATACTTCTGTGCTTTCTCTTATTCTAAGAATCCATAATATTAGGCCCTCTTTTATTTTAAGTTATATCCCTGCTCTGGCAGTGTTTCCTGTTATCCATAGTTTAATATAACACAGATCAATACAGATGAGGGTTCAAAAGTAACTTATCTTAGCTATTAATGCAAAATCTGCTAGAACTTGTGAAGTATATATATGAGGATGAAATTGTAGCTTAGAAATTTTCTCTACAGTAGGTTTAGAAAATATTTACATATTTAATAGCTAGTGAGCAAAGGTCAACTCCATCAGCAGCACCACTGTAATGCTACATGGAAATCTGCAGAATAAGATTTTAGTCTTTCCGGTGTTGAAATTACAGTGGTCTGCCTACTATTGAGGCCAAAGGCATAACTAGTTCCTGTAGCTCACCTAAAAAAATCAAATTGGCTGCTACTGTCTAATCACAACACATTAATTTCTACTTTTCAAAAGCAAAAAAATGATCAAGAATGTAAAATACATAAGATTACCATAAACCCATAGGAAATTAACTACCAATCAAGAAAGGAGACAGAAAAATGTAGCAAAATTAAAATATATAAGCACTGGAAAGGAATTTAAATTAGTGGCCTTTTAGTAGGAAGCCAATAAGTTTTTCCTGCAAAAAAAAAGTTGCATTTGAAATGCAGGAGTCTTGTGTAGCTATACCTTTACTCAGATAGTCTTTCATTTACTAAAAGGAGAATTTCATTCCACCTTTCTTGGAGGTGCTTAAGACTGGCATTGTAGAGAGCAGGTTCTTCAGTGAGATGACTGCTGTTAATTGCTTTTATACCACTACTATTTTTTATTTTTAATGAAGAATTCACACTTTTCCCTGAAGGTTCCATTTCATTATAAGGATATTTCAAATTTACTTCACAAGATGGGAAACCTGATGGTTATTTTTCCAATTAGACACTGAACCATACACAAAAAGACATGTGACTGAGCACAAAGAATGGGTATTTAACATTCATAGGTGCTTAAATGTTACTTAAATTACTGACACATGCAGTGAAGAGGGTTCTATGCATGAGAAAGCACCATGAATTCATACAAACCAAGCTGTCTTTGTAGTATAAATATGCTGGATTTGGAATGAAAAATAAATATTCTAAAGACTGTGACTCACCAGTTGAAAAACTAAAAACAAAGATCAGATCCAGAAATCTCAGTAAGTGGGAGTGTGACATCATAAAAAATGTTTCCTGAAAATTATTCTCACACGTACAAAGGTTTCATTAGAAATCTTCCAGGGGACTCAGCCACTGGAAAAATAATTTGTTTCCTTTTCACTGACTTGCAGCTAATCTGAGGTCACGTCTCTTTGTATTTTTAAAGAAGCTACTTCATCATATTCTTCTCCTTTTTTGCCAAAAGGTGAAAGGATTTATTGCAAAGTCCTCAACTAAGCAGAAAGGTGAGAGAGAATAATGACTGGGTACTTCTAATAGCAACCACAATAAAAAGTTACTCCATTGGCCAGTGTGAATAGTACCTGAGTATTAATTTAGATTCCCATATTGCATTCTGACAGCTAAATTTAAACACGTTTCTACACATATATGTGCACACTTTCATGATGTGATGCACAAGCATGCACCCCATACTACTTTTATTTCTCTTCTTTCCAGCTCTACAGAGGTGAAAGAACACAAAAAGGTGGGGAAGGAGGAAAGGAGATTTAATCAGCCTGTCAGAAAACATTCAACACACTTGTAAGAAACAACGAAAAGTCAGGTTATAGTCATAGACCTCTTACTGAGCTAGGATAGTCAACCTAGCCAGTTACCACCTTCTACAGCTATTTGGTCCTTACAGTAACGATGCCAGCAGACACCTCTAGGTGATGGATTTCCACCATGATCACCACACTGTCTCACATTCCAGATGATGAAGCATCCTAGCATTGAATGACTGGTAGTAAATCAACTTTATTAACAGTGCCTGCAGAAGTCACCAGTTCCTTTTCAATCCTTCCTCCTCCTTTTCAAAAGGGCAATTCATGAACTGGGGTTGAGTAATGGTGTGGCCACTAACACAATTTATGAAATGAAGATCATATCTTAAGAGGGTGAGAGGTTTATATAATAACAGGTTCAGCTGAACTATTTGGGAAGAAGTCTTCACCAAAAAAAGTCTTTTTTACCACTCTGCGATCCTTTTATTGTACATAAATCATCCAAACATACTAGGGATTTAAAATGTTAGAATGAGGTGGGCTTATCAGGGAACTGCTGTTTCAGCCGAACACTGTAGCACTTACATCACCCTTAAGCATGACTGAAGTCACAGGCAGCTTAGGCACAGATCTGGGAGAGGAATTCTATTCCCAGCTCCAGAGGGTTTATGACTATAAAAATGTTCTCCTCCCACAACTCTAAGTGCTTTCAACATATAAAAACATAACCCACAATGATATTTGTATTCCATTAAATACAGTATTATTACAGATGGAGAGTCATCTTATTTATAATGTGAGGGAAGGGAAGGGAAGGGAAAAGGGAAGGGAAAAGGGAAGGGAAAAGGGAAGGGAAAAGGGAAGGGAAGGTTTCATGCAGTGCCCGTCTCTGCCGGGTGCCAGGCAGTGGCATTTGTCAGGCAGACCCTCTGCCCTCTGGCTGGGTCACTGTAACATGTGTGGGGTTGTGTCTGAACACATCGATGACTTTTTAATTAAAAAAAGAAAAAGGAAGCAATCTTGGGTTGTAAAAAAACAACCCTCAAATCAGTTCCTCTCATTCTGGCTCATCCATAAGGATCCGGCCGTCGCTCAAGTGACACTTGAGTCATGGTAAAATAAGAACTACAGCTCTCCCCACATTTCAAGGGTAATTTCCCTTTGAGTCCCTCATTAAAAACACCACACTGGAATACATATAAAGACCGGGGGCTCAGGCATATTCTTATTTGGGATCATTTAATTTTAGAAAGGAAGAAAAATTATTTTAAAGTTTGATGCGTGGTTTTTTTTGTGGTCGTGCAGTTTAAGTTTGCATTTTGCTGCATTTGCCTCAGAGACATGTTTAATTCCATTTATTTTTTTATATTTAACTTCATTTTCTGGTTTTTCTGAAGTCCCACCATGTTTCTTTGTGGTGAAGCTGCCCTGGTGTTACCAATGCATCTGAAATATTACAGCAGGAAGACAGCCACTTGAAAGCAATAATGAGGGCACGTCTGTCCTAGCTTTTATTTCCAATATGTGTTTTGTCCTTTATAAAGTTATACAAAGGGTGAAGCTTTCAGACATCCTGATCCTGCAGCTGCTTATAAACATATTTAACTTTATTATCCGGTGGCACAAGCTGGATACATCTATAATACAGAGGTATAACCTCTAGCTTTTGAACATAATTTATAAATCCAGCTATGGAAGAGGAAATAAAAGTGCAAATTTCAAATGTTTTACAAGTTTCCTCTCTGCACCTTGTCATACCTAACATCTTTTAAAACCCTACCCCAGGTGATTTGAAGGGAAGGGAAGGGAAGGGAAGGGAAGGGGGGAAAAAAGGAAAGAAGAAAACAAGATTCAGATTCATGTCAGGGAAAATAATATTAAAAATGGAGAAGAAAGCCACAAAGCAGTCTCAGGAAAGTATGAATAGCAGAAAATTGTACATACAAAAAGTCATTATAGAGAAGAAAAGGAAAAGCATAGTAAAACCAAGCAACAGGATGAATCAAGACAGGATGGGGATAAAATAGAATAAATAGAAGAGTTACATAAAGATGATGAGACCAGGCAAGGGGAATGAATAAGATGCTGGGAAGCCCAGAGAGGGTGGAGAGACGAATGAGCTGCACTTACTACTGATCACGAAAATTGCATGAAAGTGGGAATGAATGATATAGTGACCATCATATTATCTATCTATTATAGATAGACATATTATCTATTATAAGAACTTTGTTTGGCATACTTGGTTTTCAGAATGATTTACATAAGTTATTTTATTTTTTCTGCACTTCATATATCCATAATATTGCTTCAATCTTCGCTTGTTAAAATGATAGTGTGACTGACTTTGAGATAAAACCATGCATCTCTAGGAAATAAGTTTTCATGTGTTATAGTTCTCATGAAAGCTCATTCTTTTCCTTTGAATAGATTCTTTTTCGTACAACACAGAAATGCTACCCTGGGACGTACGGTCAGAGAACTCTTGCTCTTCTTTGGTGTGTAAGGTCATGATAAAGCAACTTTAGCCTCAAGCTTTCTGAACAATACCACTGGAAACATGTACTAACAGAGAGATTCACTGCCAATTGCTTAATTATATCCAAATCCAAGAGCCTGATTATAGACACATTTGTATCTTGTGGGACGCTACCTCCTATCCAAGGGATATCTTCCTATGTACTTTTAAATTTTCCCTGTAATTCCGTTCCAGAGTCCAGAATGCCTATGTGGCAAAACAGTTTTCACAGTTGCTTTGGAAATTAAAACCCACTACAGCAGTATTTTGTTAATGTTTACGAGATGAAAATGGTACTCTTGGGTGGCAAACCTCTTTAGCTACACAGTGCACACCTTTAGTTCTTCTGCTGTTTCTTTTATGAGAGGCGTTTCTAATCCACTGGCTAGGATGCAGTATATAAAACTGAACTGTTGGGCTAGATTACTCATGTATGAGTTTCCTGACAGTGCAAATGACATCCAGCTAATAATAATCAAACTAATTAGCACATGTATAGCACTTTGTATCTTGGAAGCGCCATACACACGTTAACTAATTAATTCTCACAACACCCCTGTGAGGAAAGGAAGTAATTATCCTGAGCCCCATTTAACACACGGAGAGAGGTTAAAGCATTATTCTGGCTGAAGAAGGTAAACCACAGGTTGGCATTATGGTGCTTTATGTTTGTGATTTCTCAGTGATATTACTTTTCAAGAGCCAGGCCTGCAAGCCTGCATTTCACTCTGGCAGAGGAGAAGGGACAGCCTTACTGGGCCAGGATCTGCCATCGGGCCCTTGCCTCAGCCAGGACAGGGCCCACAGGGGCTGCACAACTGCCTGGGCAGGGGACACTCTGCCTCTTGTTACCTCCTCCCTGAAATTTTTCCTTCATAAAGCCCATTAGTTCCCTTCCACTATGTCCTACGCATTTTATGGTTACCCTTATGCCTGAGGTGGCCTCCCTGCATTTCAACTGTGGTCTGAGTGACACTTGCAAACCGTTTGGGATAGATGTCCAACACTCGGCCTCCCATCAGGGAGGAGCAACAGGCAAATCTTCTTTACTTGGCTGTGAGGACCGCGGGAGGGAAAGAAGCAAAATTATTTCTGACATTAACATAAATAGATTTGCCTTTTCTGTTCTACACGTAAGGAGCAGGCCTGTTACGTGAGAAGAGGCCACATTCCTGCATTCCATTTTGGGAACACAAACAGTTTCAAGATACTTCCGTTCAATGAAAGCAGGTTACTGTATGACTGCAGAACTAAAATCTGTCTTTTTGCAGGTGTGTAAAATCAGCACAGTTGTTCACATAACACACTATTTATCTCCCAGATTAATTCTGTGAAGACATGATATAGAGGCAACATATACAATCAAAATTGAACAGCCCAGATTTTGAGACAACAGGTTGACAATTACAAGAACTACTCGCAAATGAAAATATATCTAAGTCAAGATAGGTCAGGACCATATATAATTTCACTAGGCCTTTCATTTCACTAGCATTCTTGCTTTAGTTATGGAGTATTACTCATGTAAAGACTATGCATTTCCACTACGCATTTTGGAGTAGTAAAGTAGTAAAGTACATACCTAAAGCCACCCGCAAAACTAGAGGCAGTCTTCCTGTTTTCTAAACCTGTGCTATTGTGGTTTTGAAACTACGAACACACCTAAAGTGGCTGTATTTTTCCTATCTGTAAAGCACTGCAGGTCCAGCAATTAGACACTTCTTTTTTTTTTTTTTTTTTTTTTTTTTTTTTTTTTTTTTTTTTTTTTTTTTTTTTTTTTTTTTTTTTTTTTTTTTTTTTCCATTCTAATAAATTGAAAACTGAAGTTTGCTACAATTTTCTACTTTTAGAAAACAATGAGGATAAGGTAATCACAGGGGATAAAAGAGTAAGGCTTTTCTGAACTTTTATTTGTTTATGGATTATTCTGAAGAAGCAAGAACTTGTGCAGAGCTTTATCGCATACTTCCAATAATACTTCGTGTTGAGCTTAACAGCAGAGTATCTGACAGATGTAATATCTACATGTAGGCCTTTCTAAGACCTCAAATGAGTTCAGAAATTAAGTCAGATTTTACTCTAGATCAAAATGAAACAATTAGATAATTCACCTAATGAAGTACTACATATTTGTGAAACAAAATAGATTTTCTAGTGTAGGTATATCAAGAGAGGTACTTAATGGTAATTAATCATCTATCAGCATTGCCAGGACTTCAATTGTCAACCACAATTATGCATAAATTCTTCTCATTAACACAGACTTAATCACGCAAATCCAACTTAACTTATAACTATAGCCGGGCCACCAGATGGTATAATCCAATACAAGTGTCTCACAAGTAAACAAATGAGCCAAAATAATCTCCCATAATATAAAATCAAGGCAGGGGTTGGGGGGGAAACAAACCAACCAACCCCTCAACTGTTCATTCCCATGATGTTTTCGGTATCTATGTTTATTAAAGATTTGGTGCTTTATACTCATCTTGATAAAAAGCACAGATAACTGATTAAAACTTTGGACAGGGAACAGTCTAAGAGCTTGGAAACAACACTGTGCCATTCCTAAATCCCTCTTGCCATTGGATGCTGCTTGGGGAAATAATGCTTCTTTGGAATACATGAATTTTCCAGGCATCTTTATGTTCCCAGAGCTACCTGCAAGATCTGGTCCATAGTCACTTCAGACTGGCTCATTTTCTCTCTGTATCAAACTGGGATCTAGTGCAAGAGTGAATGGACCAACTCAGTTTCTGACTTTGTATTTGCAGCTCTGTAAATTCACCATTTCTGCACTGTCTGTAAGGTGAACCATCTGCGCTCGAAAATGCACTGCACTGGACTCCCTTGTTGCTACCTGCTTTGACCTGGTTAGTAAAATATATGAAGTTGCAATCCCCACATAAATCAGTAATTTAATGGATTTCTGCACAAAATTTTATCTACTCGGTAAGACTACATATTAAAGGGGAAAAAAGTCTATATGTGTATTTATATGCATGTATAAAATTCTATTTCAAATAACTGATTAAGATGGGGTTTATATTTCATAATGAAATGAGTCTACACAACTGCTGTTATGGGAAATGTGTTTAAAATTCATACACACTCCTTAATAAAAATGCCAAATTAACAGAGAAGATATTAACAGAAAGAAATAGAAGCTGCCATATCCAGCTTTCACAATGTTTAATCAGTGAAGTTTGCAATTTAGAGGGAGTGTTGCTATTTACTTGAATCTTGTAAATACAGACAATAGTTTAAAACTTGATAAAGATACTAGAACTTAGTAACATGAATTCTCTTATACATACATATGTCAAGGCAGCATATGTCTCTAAATAATGAGTGTGACATTGACTCGCATACACATAAGAATTTTAGTAAATAACCAATTAATACACGGCTTCAATAATTATTTCCACAGCTGACCTTGCTTTTATGCCAGAGTTGCAGCTGCATTTTGATATTTTAACCAATAGGTGGCACCAGGAATTTCTAGAAAATATCTATACATTTAACACATTTTTTTATTACAAATTAGATTCCAGGTGATCAGTAGCCAAACTAACAGCTAGATATAAATAATAATCATATAGCAGTAATTGGAGTATGAGGGAGGCATATAAGGGAAAAAAAAAACCAAAACCCAAAAAAAGCTATCAAGAGCTATGAAACTCAAGAACGGATGGAATGAGAAATGATAACCTGATCAGAGACTGTCAGAATAGATTTACAAGAACCAAATCCTGGCAGTAACAATACAATAACATATAATTTGGTACAAATTAGACAGGCACAAATTAGTGGGGAATACATTTCTGTGATATGATTGCTGTTCACTTCAGAAAATGAGGTTCTTATAATGTGGTTCAAACTAGACATCAAAATTTAAAGCACCTTTCATCAAGTTTTGGGAAAATAAGTGAATATATGAACATTTGATATGTATGCAAAATTTTAGATTGTACCAAACTGGAAGGAAAATGAAAGTCTAAAAGGACATCTTAGAAAATGTGAAATATACCCAGAAATTGGCAAACTGTACCGGTGGCCCAAGGAAGGACACAAAATCACCAGTCATAAAACATCCTGACCCACAAAGGATTGCAACAGTTGGTGCAAAATATGTAAAACAAGACAACATGCTGACATGTCGGAACACATTAAAAGGAAAAAAGGCTAATGGGTATTTCTAACGAAAACTGAAAGCGCAGCTGAAGGAATTTACTGCTGGATCCTAACTGAGATGTTACCACCAAGTCAAGTTCTACACCACAGGATAATAAACATATACCCATCCACACACATGCACGTGCATGCACAAACCCAGGTTATTAACATATTTTTTCTTCCTCTCATCATCATTGAGGTAAATTTTCATATGGAGACTATCACTCACTGGAGACACTTTCCCCAGAAAGGTAGCCAAAATGCTTGTTTCCAATATTTAGCTTGAAAGACTAAATATAAATAAGAAATGTTTCAAGAAATTGAATGCAGTATGTTATGTGAATCTAAAGAAAGAACTCATTGAAAATGCTTTACAGAACAGCAGATGACATATCAAAGAAAATTTACTAGAAAGCAAAGTCTTTTAAGCAAATGTAGGCATATCTGCCTAAACACACGAGGTTTTCTTTTGATATAAGAGGGTAATGGAAGATATATACAATTATTTGTAATTTTTTTGAAAGTCAAATACTTGCACCTAGTCCACAAATCCAAAGCTGAAATAAAAGCAGTTTACAACTCAACTTTGTTTAAATATTAAGATACATGACTATGCACTTTTTGGAGGAAACACAATACCATCTGTTAACAGAATGAAAATCTTTTTTATAAATGTTAAGGAGAATGATAGGAATAAGATAATGTGAAAAGCATATTTTTTAAGTTGCCTCATAAGACTCAAAATGTAGAAGTATAAGCTTGGCATTGCCTCAAAATGCTTTAAAAATGAAACTTAAAAATCCTTTCAAATTGAAATAACAAAAACATATACAAAAAGCCAAGAATTTGCAAATATATAAACCTTCATGGTTTTGATAAATGTAAATATCTAACTGAAAGACTCTACCACTACTGAAGGGCATTCAGTAGACAAAAATGTGAATGCTGGGGAGAAAACATAAATTACTTCAGCATTTTAAAACCTTCTTATTAATAAGATGGTTAGAGACAAATGTTACTAACATCTATCCCAGACATCATATACAAATAAAACAATAAGAAATATTTATGCCAGAACTTTAATATTTTTTTTATTTAAATAAATATGAAAGAATTTCAAGAAAAAGAACACTATCAACTTTTCTACTGTAAATCTGGATAATGGAAAGGAACTTTTTTACTAAAAAGGTCGAAAAATCAGTGACAACTATAAATTTTGGAACTGAGGAAATATCGATCATAATTAAAGGGAATTAAACAAATTGCAGTAGGAAAACAATGTTAAGATACATTACATTAAGGTGCTAAAATTTTCTTTTTAAAAACTAATATAAAAAAGGGAGGGAACATCTAATTAAGACAAGAAAATTATATAATAAATTTTAAATCTTTGGCATTCAAAGAAGGTAAACCACTGAACGCACTGAAGATTCTGCAAACTCTTTGGCACGTCATGCCTGACTAGATTTGTTAAGAGAGTACATTAAATGAATTAAATTAAAAAAAAGAAAAAAAAAAGCAAGCTTCTCACTCTTCTTTTACAGACTCCAGAGGAAGAAGAACCCAGAGCTCTGCTGTTCACTCACCTCTATGGCTGTGCAAGTAATTAATTTTTCAGTTCAGTAGCCAAACTATACAGTAGGGGTAACAGAAAAAAAAAATAAGAAACAAGAAGCTTTCGGGTCAGATGAAAAAATTCTTTACAGGGCATTTCTTTACAAAGGGAAAAAAAAAGTCTTTTGAGATATCTTTATAAACAAGAGTCTTGCTTGAAAGCAAAATACATTTGTTTTGTATAAAAATGCCAGAGTAAGACACTTCAAAGCTTCTCCTTCTCTTCCTATAGAGAAAAAGGAAGGTCCTAAATTAGCTAATGAACAAAACTCTCTTTAGTCTTCGTGTTACTGAAGAGCTTTATGTAAAATCACACCAGGAACATATACCTTTGACACAAACATCCATACAGAATCCAATAGTCAGTCTAAAAAATGTGCTTATCTTAAATTTCCTTTTTTTTTTTCCCCCACCTAGCAAGCTGCTACAAACCAGTTTCTGCTGGTGAGAGACTGCCGCTTTCATCTAACAGGGAAAATCTTTCTATCCTATACAGGGGAAAATATTGCAGAAATCCCCTTTTTCTCTAACTGAAACACCATGTGTACACCACACATGAGAAATTTGGGGTCTAAAGAATATTAGAGACACATCCTTATGATACAACACCTGAGCATTTAAGTCCTGCTCCACCACAGAGCATTCAATGTTGATTATTCAGATGCTCTGAGATAATTTTTAAACCTTACTGTTTATGATAAACTGTCATTTAAGATGACTAACTAATCCTGTAAGAGTTGGTGAAGTTTATCATACTGAGACCATTTGCAATTTCATTATAAGTATTCAGCAGTAGCAACAGGTCATGACTTGCTTTTGCAGATTATTTCATTGTTATAAGACAGAGCAGAATGAAGATCTATAAATGGAACAATGACAAAAAAAAGATATATATAAAAAAAAATGTGATGTTTGGTTCACTGTATTCCTTTGCACATCCCTTCTAGTTCAAGAGCCTTCTTTTGTTCAGCTTTAGAAAACACATATTTACACAGCTATTCAGCCTAAAATAGACTGGTGGGTTCTAATAGTCCTAGCAGATAGACTTTGAAGAGAAAATCTGCATGAGCATGGGTATCATCATTTGAACTCAACTGTAGTTTCAACTTTCTTCAGTTATACTTACTACAGTAATGATCAGCACAATTCCACTGCTCTCTTTTCAGGACATCAGAAATACTTTTCCCCATCCCAAAGAAACCATGCAAATAAAACTGATCATTTGAGACTGAACTGATCTGAACCAGAAAATCTTCAACTTTTCCTACCTTATTTTTCTTTTGAGAGAGGGTTTTCTTATTTTTTAGCTGGTGCTTAATTTTGCTTAAAAGGTTCAATACCCAGAAATGAAAGAATTGTCTGGGTTGAACCTGATAAGACACAAAAAGTCTTTGGTTACCATCTGCAAGCAATGTTATAGTGGGCCTGATGTGGGTATAGAAGTGGTCCAAGCATGTATATAAAATCAGGTACAATGGTGTGCCAGACCTCTCATATCTTATCTAAAGAAACCCCTTCCCAGCACTTTCTCACCTGTAGGAAGAAGGCCAATCTGAACACCACAAGCAGGAGTTCAATTTGCCTTGTGTTTGCCTTGTAATAAATACTGCCACTAACAAATCACCCATTCAGAACTGCAACATCCCAACAATACAATCATATTAATTAAGGAAAAGAAATACAAAAGAAAACATAATTTCTTGAGAAATACCGTGATAATGGACTGCTAGATCATTGAAAGTTCACCCAGATCAGCCTGAGCAGATCTCAGCAGATGGTGAGGAAAGAAAGAAGTTACGGCCATAGAAAGGCAAAATGGAAAACCCAACATACCACAGGTTGAAAAAGGTATCCATGATGGCAAATGCCAAGCAACATTTCAACATTGGACATATATATAGATATGGATGGATGGATGGATGGATGGATGGATGGATGGATAGATAGATAGATAGATAGATAGATAGATAGGTATATGTGTGGGTACTTATATATGTATAAATATATGTATAAGATAGGCATTTCAGGGATCAGAGTAACAAGGAAATAGACCCCAGCTACAGGTCCCTTGGCACTTTACATCCATACACAAAGGAATTTATCAGCTTGGGACCAAAGAGTGTGCATCTATGCTGCTACACTCTCTTTCCTTCAGCAGGACTAAGGCATTTGGCCCCCCTGCTATGTGACGTGGCTAAACAGTTTCCGTTGTAAAAAAAGGAAACACATTCCCTATTCCAAAAGACTTCTGTAATGGAAGTATGACTTTTTTCTCTTTAAAAGCAATGTTTTTCTAACCTAAACAACCTAAGCTTAAAATATGGCAATGACTTCTTTTTGACATCCACATAAGGGGTTTTTTTTTGTCAGTTAGGGACAGAGTGCTTTTTGCTTGTGCCATTATAATAGCTTGAAGATTAGCAAATTTTCATCAGGTCCCTGGTCTAGAGTTCAGATTCTGCTACAACCTCAGATAAATAGAAGATTCACCCTTACCCTCAAGTCATTCCAACCCCACTTGCTGAAACCTTTCTTTCAGATGTTGAATTTGCAGACCGTATCTTGGTTAGCAACCAACGTGGTGCAACAGCAATAGATCCATAGTGCAGAATACTTGGTGCAGAGGACTTGAGATCACGACACTGCACATCATTCAGGGGAAGTTTACGCTCAAATATCTCTGGTATGGTCATGTAAACAGAGCATCCATTAGCAGTCAGAGTGCACTAGGAGAGCTTCTGAGTGCATCTTGCTGTTTCATTTTACTTGAAAGGAGTCCACTGTAACACCACAAAACCAGCCAGCAAGTACTTGTAGATTCCTTCAAAAGTGCATGTCTGACCTGAACCAAAATGCTAATGTCAGCAGAACACATGGAGTATCATCGCAAGACCAGGCAGGGACCTATGTAGGACTGCACTGGCTGAGTGGCCAGACCTTCAGGAGAACAGGGAATGAACAAGAACATTGTCTTGTTCAGTTGAAGGATTACACTAGGAGTAGAGACAGTATCAGTGATGTTGCAGCATAAATGAATAACACATTGGTCTATAGATTGTAAAATAGAGCTATAATTACTGCACTCTATAAAAAAAATTAAATCAGACTACTAAAATGCCCAAACACTGAGTAACTAACCAACAGCAGCTCTAGTAGGATAGGTAGGTTTGTCCTACTACAGTCTGCTGTTCCTTTTGAGCCCAGCCCTCAGTTTTTGAAAGATACAGAGATAACCTTGAAGGGCAACAGAGGAAAAAAGAAAACATCCTTCTGCTCATTTTTTCTGTAATTGTTACTGCTTTTGTGGTTAAGGTCTGACAACAAAAAAAATATGATTGCTATGCTCTTCCACCTAAGGCTTTTTGCTTGCCTGGTTATGTCAGGCAGGAGTATGTTATTTTTTTAATGCCTCTTGATTAGAACTCCTTCATTTATGAACATAAATAAAAGCCAGAAATCTTTTAGAAAAATGTTTTTTATGGCTTATTTTTATACTTTCTACTTATACTTGGTGCATATTGATTATAATTACAGTTTTCAGAACATCAAAATATCAATGTTCCCATACATAATAGAAGACAACGTCTTTTCAAACATGGATGGCTGCTAAATTCACAAGCACTCACTTTACATAGTTTTTGCTGAACTTTATTTTTAAAGTTTTCTGTGTACTTTAGAAGTTTTGTCCCCCTGTGCCCCCCTTAGCTCAAACAGGGAATTAGCAATTCCAGTTTTATCACTGTAGCATGTAATATTTAGGTCTGCTTACTTATATTTACATTAAGGCAAGTGATTCCTCCAATTTGTTTGCATTTTCTGGAGAAATTAATAACATTTGATTATGTTCAAAAATTACATAACTTCAAAAATTACATAAAGATTCAAAGCTCCCAAACTTTCCACAGTTTTAGAAACAAGACAGTTCTTAAGAGAGTGGGTAAACAAAAACAAGGTGAGACAACAACACTGCTTTAAATCATAAATATCCAGAAGCTCAGTTGCTTAGAGCAGGTAGAGCTCCACAGGGTTCAGCAGAGCTACATGCTCTTGCACCACTTTAGGATGAAGTCAGGATTATGCAACACGCCTCACTCCCTCTCCTTGATTCTGCATTATGTCATTGCAACTAGAAAACTTGCTACAAGAAATGCTTTGCCCAATGTCTAATGACAGTTGATCTATTTTAACAAACTTTTCAAACACTGTTTCTGGATCTCTCTATTTTTATTTTTAATAAGGCTATGTAAAATCAAGTATAAATAAAGTCTTAATACAATAGTAGTACATAAATGTATGTGTTTTGCTCAGAAAGAGAGCTCTAGAGAGATAATTAACTCAAATTGCAGGGGTTTTGTCCAAACACTTTGCAGTTACTGACAATTTCCCCACTTTTAACTACCTTATAATTATAAATGGTCTATATGCCAGACCACTTTGTCATTTTTCTATTGGCTAGTAAAAAATAAAAGCTCAAGCTGTAGTCTGCCTTCTTTCTTTATTCCATATTATACTATCTCCACAGTTGCTGTTAGAAATGAGAGAAAAGGAAAACTCTAACCTTAAAGTCCCTTTAGTCAAAAAGTTGCAAATTTGTAAAACCATTTACAGTGACTAATAGCAAAGAAGGTTTACTTGCAGTTGCATGCCTTAATATACAAATTCTTTTTACACAAAAGCCATTATATTCACATCAGAATATCCAGTCATAATGACAGTTAGATTTTTTATGTTACTTATTTATTTCTTTGGGCATAATGAATATCCATAAAGTTATTTTTTCTTATAGCTAATGGAACTGATTATATTGCAGCCAACCTTCAAATTTATGCATCAATACATATTCCTAAACAAGTGTTATGTATTTGTGTAACATAATTAGAGTGCATACCAATGCAACATAGTTGTATTGATAAACAAAAAAAACCCACCCCACTTATTCTATTTCGCATCCATGCAGATGTACAGTCTGAATAACTAGCCTGGCATCTGGAAAGATTCCCTTGATAGGATTGACAAAATTCCTGTTTGCCCAGGAATCTTACAGCCCACTCTAAGCAACCTCATTTCCTTTTAATAGATTTTGGCTTTGCTTTCCTGGATTTTAAAAGTATTTTGGCCGGTTTAAAATATAGTATATGTATTTAATCACCTCTCTGTTGAGTAGTCACTACTTAGGCAAAGATCCCATTCCTTCCTTACTAGCAATATTGAGAATTAAATGATAAAAGCCTACATTATATTATTTGCCTTCTCATAATAGCCAGAAATTCCAGTTTGCCCAAGACTGAGACTGTGAAGAGCTAACATTGCTACTTACAAGTAAAGAACGTGAGAAACTTAACACATTATAGAATCTCCTGGTGCTTGTCAGCTGTAAGGAAAATACTTTTCTCTTAGTCTTGCTCCTAATTTTCTTCCCTGTGAAAGCTACAGCATTATCACCCTCTAGAAGAACAGTGCAAAGCTAGAGATCCTCCTCACACACTTCTCAACATGAGACAACAAAGACAAAGTTTAATGAGATAAAATACTGACCCTAGTCAGTAAAGCCACTTCAATAGAATTAGTATAGGGGTCCCATTAACTGCAGTGAGGTCATTCACTCCCTAGATTTTAAAGATAGCCAGTATAACAACCTGATACTAAAAGCAAAAACACTTCCAGAAAGCAAAAATGTGGTGGAAAAATAAAAGGTAGGGAAGGAGAAACAAGGCAACCTTCAAAAAGGTCAGTGGGAGGGGTAATAGGAAGAGAACAAGGGAGCTCACTCTCTGGAATCGTTTTAGTCATTAGTGTCTTATACCTGATTAAGATGAAATGATTGTTATGCTTGACTTTGTGTGATAAGAGATGGAAGAAGTGTTGTATGATCTTTTCTACTAGTACTGGAGGGAGAAAACCCAGTAATGAACATAAATGAACAGGAGGAAGATGAGAGAAAGCTCCAGGATGCAAGTTCACAAAAAGTCCTAGGGAGAGTAGTTTTCTTCCTAAAATATGGGCATGAAGAGGCCCGAATCTTTTATGGATTATAAATACATATAAACATAAATATATATATATTCAAAATGAGGAAGTACACCCAGCCTCCCGGGGGAAGTAGCTTAGGATAGTAAACATGAGTAAATTAGAGCTTATTGTAGTTGATAGGATGGTGTTAGCCTCAAAGATACTGTTAGTGGGTTTGAACTTGCTTTGGACTGTAAGAGGATTTGAAATAGCCATCTATTTCTTCAGAATACACATACATCAGTAGTGTTGTCTTAAAGCTCCACTTCTGTAGGGAATATTTCCATAATATGGTACAAACATTGGCCAACATGCCATTTTGCAGAACTGCTTCACTGGTCCAAATCCCCTTGTTTAACCTTAATTGTGCTTTTAGGTTTCTTTACTTCCTCCTCTTGGGAAAGGCAACAAAAAAACCCTGTGGTAGCTGAAGCTGACTGTAGTGAAACCTACTGAGAAAAGAACTGACCTGCTGTTGAACTCAGATAACAAGCAGCTTATGCCTACAGCAGACAGCTCATGCCCTTTAGAGAAAGAAGACAGACAAACAGAGAAAGTTGCACTGGCAATTGCACTGGCTATTCATCTGTCTTCCCTTTGTGAAGTGAACACATAACCCAGTGCAAAATCCAGTCAGAGGCATTAGGAATATGTAGTATGTTAGTTAGGTCTCAGAAAGCAATAAAGAAGACAGGAAAAAAGATTTTTGATTCCCCCAGTTGTATTTACAAAGACTATGGCTGTCCTTTTTCCTTCCACATATTTTTCCATTTCGTACGTTGTCAAAATCATCTCAAGCAAATGCAGTCAAATGACTTAGACACGTCTCAGCCTGCTCGCATTTCTCACAGTAGAAAGAAAAAAGATGTGTCTATTGGTGGATGAGAAGGCAGCAGAGTCAACATGTTTTAAGTATAATAAGCAAATAATTCTACCTTCCTGATATATTTTCAGAAACATCTAAGTCTGAAATAACACTTTCACAAACATATAAAGGAGCTGTTGGATATTAATAAAAAACACATGGCACTATTAAGTGTCAGCCTAAATCTGATTTCCTTGTACAAGAAGTATCTCTGAGGTAGTTCATCTAACAGCGGAGGTGAACCCAAATAACTTTCTTATCTATACAATATTTTCCTAAGATTTTACAAAGACCGGTCAATGAAAGCAGGGTGTTTGTTTTACAGCAGAAACACAGTGAATGACTGGGGCATAAGAAGACATCTCTAGACCTGAAGGGGCTGTGCAGAAAGGGTGACTTTTGGATAGGCTAAATACAAAAGAACAGAGCAGTTATCTTCGGGAAAAACTCTGTGCTTTAGACACGTTATATAACGCAGGATGATTTAAAATATTTTTAGCACTGATTCACAATAACAGCAAAAGATTCAGCCATGAAAAAGGGAAAATTAGAAGAATTTCTGAAAATGTTAAAACCATTTCACATTTGATTTTTTCAAAATTAAATGCTTAATTTGATTACCATAAAATTCTTCCTTTCGAAATTAACAAAACACTTTTTAAATTTTGAAAAAGATTTTTTGATCTTGCAAAAATATTTTAAGAGGCCATAAAATGAAATGAAGCATCTTCTTCACATTTACCCAAAGTAGCTTTGTTTCCAGTTCAAGATATTGCCTATTTTTCTTAATTTTGTTATAGCTACTGAATTAAAAAATTATTCTCTACTTAGTAATAGCCCTTAATTTATTTTCAAATTCAGGTAGAAACACATATATATTTTTTAACAAGAATTTTTTTAAGCAATATTTCTGAGCCTGATAATACAGAGTGTATAAAACAAAGTTTAAGACATCCAATGATAACAGAGACAGAGAATTTTTCTTATTACAAATTGGATAATCTTTGCTGCAGCTTAAGGAAAATGAGACCTCATCTTTATTTATGATATATCAAATCCCACCTGTATTATATTTGGGGTGTGAGGAGATTATTTGGAGGCTGAAAATCAGGTAAAAATTAACATATTAATGTCAATAATGTATTACCACAGTTATGAGTTATGATGGTATTGAATTAATGATTTAAGACTGGTATTGTGATTAATATTCATTTTTCTTCATATTTTCTTCAGTATAACTTCAGTAGTTCAGTTTATTTATTTTGGGGGACAGCTGCCTACAAAACTCTAATTTTAAGTCAAAGGAGTTTAGTTAGTCATTTTATATTTAGTCATGCCACCTCCTTGTCTTCCAGAACCCTGTAACTTAGAATATGAATAAATTTGTATTTAACTCTTTAAAACTAAGGGTAAGAAGCTTTTCTACTGTAATATCATGCTGGAACACCAGGGCACAAGGTCTAGTTGTGTCTGGCTTTAGCATCTGTATTACAAGATGAGTCTTTAGCAGGAGATGTTGGAGCATGTTGGTGAAACTAGCAAACAATCAAGATCCAGTATTGCAAAAATAAAAACTGGGAGACAAACAGGGAAGATGTAAGTTTTTAAAACATCATACTAACAAGGAGACACATTCAGATCCACATGAACCTTCTCTTTCCAACTTGTTCCAGAATTAAAACAAGAAAGTTTGGGGTCCTCTATGCACAATACTTTGGTAGACAAAAATCATAAAATGATTTATTGAGCTGATTTATTAAGCTGTAATCTCTCTGTGTCACAGTGACCTGTGATGGAGTCAGTGGCACAGATCCCATACTTCACTCTTTATTGAATATGAAACTTCCACAAAGCCCATTAATGTAGGAAGGCTCTGCATTTGCTCAAAATACGGAGTTGCAGACTGTGAGCACATTTGAGACCAAGTGGTACTGAGACAGAGTATTTTCTTTCTTGTAAAAGGAGTGTAAATGGAGAGAAGCAGGTTAATGGGGAATCATGGGCAATTGTCTGTTCTGCTGAACAGTGCTATACTTGTCTAAATTTTTTTTTACTCTTTTTATCCATTCTAACCAAGGAAGGAAGAAGAGTCATGCCATAAGGAAAAACACACATTTCTTTTTAATGAATGAATCTTCTCATCATTAAAATGTGTTAATCACCCAATAACCAGGGATGTGATCTAGATAATTATCATAGACTTATGAAACAGAGGTTATTGAAAGTGAACACTTAGCCGCTAAAATTAATTCCACAGCATTTATGCTCCCTGCATTAACAAAATGTACATCTTGTATTTGGGTTTCATTATGCATTTACAGATACGAAGTGAGGCTATTCATGATTTATTTATATTCATTTAAGTAAGTTCTAAGAAATAAGAGATGTCACTCTGCCTATAAAAGTGTTAGCAAACAAAGAGGAGTTTATAGGAATAAAAAAAATGTTTTAGTTACCATTTTCTGCACAACCAATACATAGCATAGAACTGAAACATTTTGCCTAGAAAACTGGACGTGAATCAAGATGATCTGCCCAGAGTTACCGTTCCAGACGCTCTCTCAGGGGATGGAAGCTGATTTGTATTTAGTACATGGGTATCAACCTAGATATTTATTAACCACCAAGACATCTAAGGATGTTTTAGGCTGGATGAGGAACTAAGCTCTCAAACAAAAGACAGCAATGCATCCACCTTGTTTTGAAACAAAGAAGCCCGGACACCTTAAATATCACCAAAACAAGGAAAATGGAAAGCTTGTGGTGTAGTGCTACTAAACTATAAAACAATCATAATACAGCTTGTAGCAGAAGCAGCAAAACAGATGTATAAAGTATGAAAGTGTACTTTTCAGACTAAAGGAAAAAGACTTCTGTCCCTAAGGAGTTTACAATCTATAGAAGAGTGTTTGGGCAGAGATTCATCAAGAGATATAAAAGCTTTTAAAAAAATTGCTGCTTACACTTTAAATAGACATCAAAATAATCCATATGAAGAATTGAGAGTGGTGGGAATAATGAAAACTTACTGACCACCCTTTGCCTCAGCACAGCTTCAAAAATAACTTCCGAAGAAAAACACGTTTCATAAATCTGCTAAGCCACAGCAACAACAGTGAGCCACATTTTATGTTTTAACATAAATATATAGGAAATAAATAAAATAAAATAATATAAATAAAATAAAATAAATAAATATATAGGAAAGTTAGCTAGCTTCAACTCAAATAAAGGAAATTGTAGTTAGATTTGAGCTAACTTTAAGCTACAGTTGTCACTATATCGGTCCTACGTAAATACTATTTTATTCATTCCCCTCCCATAGCACTTAACAGGTAGTATTATCAGTATATTTGTCACTTATAAAACATCTGCTGGTTTTTTCCTCCCTTGCGGACATTCTCAGTTAGCCAGAGAAAAGTCAGTCTCAGTATTGGAATGTTAAATACTCTGTTTTACTATCTGACACTAATAGAATCATTCATCTAGATACAAAGGAGCTGGTTAAGACAGATACTGAAACCACTGGATTATGAGTCACACACCAGACATACATTAGGAGGTACTTATTCCTGTTTCTTCTCAAGCTGATGATTTCTAGATTTCTAGTGATTCTGCTTGTAGCTTATCAGCAGTATAACTCAAAAACTGAGCTTTTCACTCATTTAAAAAATACTTATTTTTATTGACACCATAAATGTAAATACAGCTCAGAACTGCAAAAGAAAATCTTGTAGATTCTTCAACTCCATACACAAGTGTTAAAACTCATATTATGACTCCAAAAAGTTGTATGTCAGCTCCAGAGGAGAAAAAAAAATAAATTTCTGATCTTTGCAATGCTCAGCATCCCCTGGATATTGTTTAGAGCCAGTAACTCTCACCAAGGTCATCTGTTTTGCCTTGGAGGAATCGCTTTTCAATGATACAAAACTCATTGGTCTGCAACATGGCGAAAGTTGGCTACAGAAAGTTCTTTCTACTTTTTTGTATGACTTACTACCAAAGGGCTTCCAAAGAAATGTCCATGAAATTATTTGCAAAAGGATTTTTAGCTTTAGTAGGTAGATAAACATACAGAGGTGAACATTCCACATATTCTCACCTTTTGGTATTTTTTTATTGCACTGCTATCAAGAAGATAGGTGATCAATAAAGAAAATAACAGGAATAGGATAATACAGAATAAGTTCTAAAATATTAATAAAATATTCTTATAAATCCTTTGAAGCTTCACAGAGGTTCTTCCTTTTGTACACGTGTGCATGTCTTTTTTCCCACTTCTAAGTGGGTCTGCAATTTTTTAATGCATATCAGGTTGTTTCAGTAGAACTCAGGCAGCACATAAAGAAAACAACGAAAACAGCAGAAAAGAAATATCCTTTACTAAGCTAATTACTATGCTTTATACAACCAAATGAGGTCTGAAATTTTCTAATTACATAGAGAATATATGAATATTTCCTCTGGCATATGGGATATAAGGAGTGAGTTTGAAAAGATATGAACGGAAACGAGCACCTTAAGAGATTAAGTATCAAACCAGCTTGATTCCATTACAATAATTTGTCAGTTGCTGTCTGATTAAAATGAAACAGAATGTTCAGGCTCCTTTTCTTAGTATGATAATTATTATGATACTTATTAGAAAAACAAGACTTTGTGTGATAACTTAATAATTTTCAAGTTACTTACTATAATTTCTTTTTTTCTTAGGGTTTAGCATAAAACTAGTCAGAAATTTTTGGCCAATAGGTACTGTATTTTCATCTCAAGAACCTGGAAGTAATTTTGTGTAAAAAGCAAAGCTGTTTCTTGATGTTTTACGTGAGAGTTTAAAACCACGGAAATGTTGAGGAAAAAAAAAAAAAAACTTCAGAAAGAGTAAAGGAAGAAAGGGACATGAGGTATATATGCTTATTTCCATAGAGTGTATAGAATTGTATAGTGATTTTTAGTTAGCTAGTGGTGCTCACTAACTCATCTCAAACATCCAATGGGATAGGAGGATCTTGGTGCTGGTTTACATAGGAAGGAAAAGTAGGGCCAAGCAACGGTTCCAGCTGTGTGGCAGGACCACTTGCATTCCCTGCCAGCCACAGTTAGTTCTAACTATGCTGTTTCCTGAGAACTGCTGTTCCTGAGAGTTCCTAATGTCTCCATTGATTCCACAGGGCAAAGGAAAACACCTTTCACATTTCCCTTTTCCTCTCATCCTTCTCTCTCCCACTGATAAGCAGAATTTCCTGCCAGCATGTTACATCAAATATTTTAAAGTGTTAATTTATATGGTAGTAAACTGTATACATAAACACACATGTAAAAAGAAAATTGGAGCAGTAATATCTTGTGAGGACTGATGAAAGTAGTGAAGATGCTTTTGCATTTCCTACATGAAAAGATTATTTATACCTCCAATACATTCAGATAAAATGAGCAGGACAACAGCTAAATAATATCTTCACGGTGCCCCATAAAGTAATACCTCATGAGTCTACATCAACTAGATTTTCCAAAGCTACCACAGGTGTGAAAGAACAGGGAAAGGAGATGACAGAATTGGCTATGCACCTATATAAACAGAAGGATGGCTCACCTATTGTTACCTTCTCAATTCTAAGCAATGCCAGGAAGCATTACTGTGTCTGCCATCTTGCAAGACAGCTGAGCACAAGGCATATTTCTTTATAGATAAGGCCCCCTAACAGAGCACCTGTATAGGTTGAGGTGTAACATATTCCTTTATGGGAAAAACTGGATTTAAAAGACATGAGACCTCATCTTGCCATACAGTCCATATAGGCTTCTTACACCCTTTAAAACTGTTCTAAAGCCAAAACTTGTATTTCAATGCAAATGAGGTATTGATCTTTTCTTTTTCTTTTAAATTTTTATTTTTTATTTATTTAAGGAAATAGGGGAAATGTTCTGTGCCAACTGCTTTGCTAGCACAGCCTAGCTATTTTTATATCAAACTGATGCAAGCCTATTAAGAGTCTAGTGGAAACGTGGTGCTTTTATCTCCCACAAGTTCTCATTTCAAAAAAAGACCAGAAAAGATAAAAGACCGGGCTTCATGTACAGGTCAATTTCTTAATAGATCATTTGATATTATAAATAATTTAATTTGCACTTCTATCACTTGATTTGCAGGCAACCTGAACTCTAAACTGTATTTCGCAGTGAATCTTCTACTATTCTTTTTAAGGCATGTATGTGTAGAGTCTGGCAGGCAGGTGAATCTGAATGATTTTTCCCTTTTTCCACCATCATGATGTCAAGCGGATACAGTAACTGATTTGTGGCAGCTCAGTTAGAAACTTAGGCCACTAATGATTTGTTAAGCATTTTTATTCTAGGCAGGATGGCCCTTTATCTAGCTTATTTTGCATTTGAAAAGACTGTGAAATGTTTCATCCTTGTAATGTTCCATAAAATATGTTTCACAATATAAAATACATACTAATAAAAGTGTGTTTGCATGAATATGACAAATTAAAGAGATAATGAGCTAGAATAAATTTGCAGGAGTATTTTACATATCAAAAAAGTAATAGGACCCTGTAGTCGCTTCAGGTAATTTTGTTTGTTCTTTTCAAATGTGAGATTTTTATGCAGCACTTTAAACCCTTCATACAAGGGCATCCCAAAAATGATTTTTAACCAACTTGATTTAATATTGTCATTATCCCATCAGGTAATATATTTAGGGAATGACCATTATCCAAAAGTTTATTGTCAATTTGTAAGATTTTCTAAAGTATGCAGTCCAAGCAGTGACTAAAACACCCAAAGCTTTTGTGTGCACCTACACAGGTGTGCATATTATTCTTCATACGAAAACATTAGAAGTATTTCCTTAGGGGTTTTTTGGGTTTGTTTTGGGTTTTTTTTTGTTTTTTGAGTTTTTTTCTTCATTTAAAAAACCCACAAATGAAAAGCATAGGACCTTCTCCATGAAATATGCAGCAGGTCTTCAAAGAGCTTCACTGATCTGCACAATTTAAATGTCAATAAACCTTGTATTTCTTTTATGATGGTAATTTGTGTTGACAAGTATTGCTTTTTTCATGACTCAACCACCACCACACAATTATTCTTTTCTAAAACTCCCTGTTTAACCCAGGCAGCCAAAGCCACTTTATAATTTCCTCAGATATATTGTGCAGGGCTGTAGTCTGCTGGTTGTGGGGAGGGGTGTTTGTTTTTTAAATTGAAATCCCTCTTTAATGACTAGTCTCTTGAAAATACATATTTTACACAATGTTATCCTTTCACATTTCTTGCCCTTTCCTCCCATTATTGAGGCCTCAGTACAGGTTTATCAAATACCCTTCTGCTCCTCAGCTATTTGGAGAAATTTGCATGTTAAACAGCCAGCAAAACTTTATAAATCCCACATTAAGTGTGCTGTCCCTCAAACTCAAGCAGACCTTAAAGACTCTAACCTTTTCAGCAGGAGCCTGTTTGAACTGCGTGTACAGAAAAACACCTACTTCCAATAATCAATACTTGTTGCAGGCTTCTTTTAAGTTCATGCTACTTTGTAGAACTGTTGCCTTTTGTCACAGTTTTCTCTACTAGATATCATGATATCAAATCCATTTAGTGTTCACAAAAGCTGAAACAAGGACAGAAATTGTTTTCCTGGCAAACTTTTAAGGTATTCAGAATTATCTTTGTTTCTTAGTGAAACACATTGCAATTTGAGCATTCCAGTTAAAACAGAGGTTTGCAGTTTACTGTTTTCCACAAAACAGAACTGACGGAAAAAAATGTCCCCCCTCAGCATTCAGGGTGGATTTGTAAAAGTTGCTGGTTCAAATTCATGGGCTGCCTGATTCACAACAGAATGAAGCTTTCAACTACATCTCACTTCTCTAAGTCAGAATTTGACCATCTAATTAGAGTTAGATTTTCCTTTCTCCACTCTCATACCTTCTTCAGGTTTGAAAGAGCTACTGATTAGACACAGGAAGGAGAAGATGACTGGGAAATCTCTGTATGGATTTGCCAAGGATAAAGCATGCCTAACATACCCGATTGCCTTAAGCACTAAAATGCATACATTTGTGGACAAAGAGAGAGCAGTGGATACCATTTACCTGTACTTCATCTAGGCTTTTGACACTGAGTGCCTTAGGAGCTGGACAGGAGCTGACAGCAACCCCTGGCAGCACCCAGGGCTATGTCAGAAGGATCACCTCCAGGAGGTTGCGGCAGAGGTTTTCTCCGCTGCCCAGCACTCTTTGTTAGACCACGTCTGGACATCATGGCCAGTTTGGTGCCCTGCAAGGCAAGAAAGATGCTAATAACCTGGAATGAGTTCACCCCCACAATGCTGAGGGCTGGAGGATGTCCCCATTAGAAGAAGCTGGGACAGTGGGGATTGTCCATCCTGGGATGGAAAAGGCTTCAGGGGCACCTCACAGCCACCTCAGTGCCTACAGGGAGGGATGGAGAAGGGCAGCTGGGCCCTTCACAACTATGTGTGGCTGGAAAACAAACTACTGCAGGCATGACCTGAAACAAGAGCCCTGAGCAATCTGGTCCAACTTCACAGCTGGTCCTGTTTGGAGCAGAGCTGCAAGAGGTCCTTTCCAGCCTGAGGACAGGAGCTGACAGCAACCCCTGGCAGCACCCAGGGCTATGTCAGAAGGATCACCTCCAGGAGGTTGCGGCAGAGGTTTTCTCCGCTGCCCAGCACTCTTTGTTAGACCACGTCTGGACACCATGGCCAGTTTGGTGCCCTGCAAGGCAAGAAAGATGCTAATAACCTGGAATGAGTTCACCCCCACAATGCTGAGGGCTGGAGGATGTCCCCATTAGAAGAAGCTGGGACAGTGGGGATTGTCCATCCTGGGATGGAAAAGGCTTCAGGGGCACCTCACAGCCACCTCAGTGCCTACAGGGAGGGATGGAGAAGGGCAGCTGGGCCCTTCACAACTATGTGTGGCTGGAAAACAAACTACTGCAGGCATGACCTGAAACAAGAGCCCTGAGCAATCTGGTCCAACTTCACAGCTGGTCCTGTTTGGAGCAGAGCTGCAAGAGGTCCTTTCCAGCCTGAATGATCTTACAAAACCATTTTTTTTTTTTTCAGTAAAATATAATTTTCCAGAGAAAGTTTTCTGAAAGTTTTCCAGAAAAATTTTCTGATCAGCTTAAGTACTTACCCTTCCAGGTTTTCTTAAAAGAAAGCTCATATGATATCCATGCTCTCACAAAATTCTAGAGGACTGCTAGTAACCTCTTGGCTATTCTGCTAATGAATTATGATAAATTCTTGATTAAAATGTCACCAGGACAGACTCAGAGGATACTCCAACATATGAAATATTCAGTACACTATAATTTGATCACTTAATATTATTTATGAGTCAAAATCATAAGCATAAGAAACTAAAATTAACAAGGTTGATTCCATGCTGAAGCTAATTTTATGTAGTGTGAGTAATTGATTTGATATTTATATGAATAAGAGAGTGGAAAGATTTACAGGAAATATGAGGTCAGAATAGAAATAATTGTTAGGAGCTGCAGTATGGCTGGGAGGCAGCTATTCACCTCCCAATTCAGTTTAACCACACAACATTCTTTGCATTGTTCAGAAATTGCACTGTTCCTCCTGAAGACCATTTGCTTGCTTTCTGTCAAGCACACACTGTGCAAAGCCTGCTTTCTCCTCTCCTCATTCATCTTCCCAGCATTGCTGAAAAAACACAAGGTATTCACGGCTTTCTGGGATTGTTACTTTTCCCTGGGTTTTTAATCTTGCTTCATTCTCCTTCATTTTGACACTACAGAAATTAACGGAGCCTTTCATCAGTTCCAGTTTGTGAGACTTTGTTGACCTCTGAGAAAATGCAGCCTTCTTTATTTGCTGAAGCATTTCTCCACAATTTGCTAAACAGTAGCACAGAGTGCTAAACAGTGGCACTCTTTCCTTGAAATAGTTGAGCATACAATTATATCCAGAGGCCTCTGCATCTCCTGTGCGACATGCCCTGCCTTCATCAGTGCAGCTAAGTACACTTCCCTTAAACAACCCTGAAGGACCGGCAGCTTTTTCAACAAAAAAAAAAGATAAAGCATTTCAGGCCTTAAAAAGTCAAAAGACGTTCTCCGATGTGAATAGAGTCTATTTTCAAATTATTAAAGAATCATTTTGCTGCTACTTCAAGTGTGCTTTGTCCGAGATATCAGAAGGAAATAAGAGCAGAGGCCATTGTATGGAAAAATAATGGAAACAATCCAACAGCTCCCATTAAACCTTAATTCTTACAGTGAGATATTCTACATTTAACCTCATAGGGTGGAGCTACCCTAACTCTCAGTTTCTTTATTAACTTTGAAAATATTGGAGGATCCAGAAACCTTCCCAGTATCCAGGCTGAAACCATATGATCATGAACTTCACCTAACCAGAGTCTAGCTTACCTAGATCCAAACAGAAACATCAGATGCCCTATCATATAATCACACTAAAAAGGAAAATCAAATCTCTTTTTAGTATGTGTCAGGAAACAGAAGAGAGGTTTGTTTTCTAATAGGCAGAATTCATATCCAAGGAAAATCAGTTAGAGTTTGAGAAATGATCACTGGGTGCAGATTACTTCATTTCTGTTTTAAAAGCCAAGCCCTGGATGAAGGAGTCAGAAAAGAATGCAAGCGACAGGTTTCTCAAGACCAAAGAACTTCTGAGCAGAGCGGAGCTGGGCACTGGTGCTGTGAATGGAGATGCTGCTGTTGCCCCACAGAAATAGTTTTACTTGAAACTGGTCATTTCAGACCTTGGAAACAGGCACAGGGTAAAGATCTTTCAGATATTTAAATTCCTGAATGGAGCCAAGAAAAAGTAAATAAATATATATCTTGCAGTTGCTTGGAAAAACCTGGCTACTTTCAACTACTTTACATATTGCATAATTTTGCCAAGCTATTAAGCAGCAAGATAACTTTAGATGATATGTTATTTCCCTCCACTGCTTCCATGACAAATAAAGGAAGGTAAATCACCTTGCTTACCACATGCCTGAGGCAAAGCTTCATCTAAAATATTTCAAAGCTAATAAAACCTCAGTTAGCAGAGAAAAGTGTAGAATTTAACCCCAGTGGGAAAACAAGGTCTAATTCCTTCACACATACATGACTGTGATTAGCTTTCTACACTTAAACAGGATTTGCAGTGTAACAGATCCCCACATGCAGACAACTAAATGCAAACATACACAGTTGCCAGCTTGAGGCCTGAAACACTGTCTTCTTCTGAAATCCTGAATTATGGTTTTGCCTAATGCTACTCCTCAGAAATCACCAAGAAAATATTGAAAATGTTAAAAATAAAAATCCTATCTTTAACAGCTATTTAAACAGCTGTTGTACATATATATATGAAAAGATGTTTACAGGAAAACTAATTGGAATTTTACAATTAGTGAATTGGTTTCCCATTCATTCATTATGTGCAAAAAGAGATTTTCTGCAACTAAATTAGTTCTTTCTAGTAGATTTAATCTGAGCATTTTATTTTATACTTTTAAGTGAGGTCATATTTTCTCCTGGTCTAGGCTATATTTAAATGGTGAGACTTTTAAAATTGGACTTGTCCAGTTTTTTTATTGGAAAAACTAAAAGATTTTTGGACTAAGTGTCTCACCTTTTATTTGGTTTTGTTTTTTAAATTGAAAATTTCCAGGAAAATACTAAAAATCAATATGAAGTGGTGTGATATTTAATATTCTTTTTTATCATTTTAAAAAACAAGCACTAAATCTGTCTGTAATCACATTGGTGGCGGTTGGTATTACAAAGGAATAGTAGAGAGAAACAGAATCAAGTTTATGTGAAATTAAGCCATAAAGATTGTGATGGTATATAGATAATTATTAAATTTCGATGGTTTTTAAGTCACAGTAAAATTCTGTGGAGTTCAGTTGTTAGTCTGGGTGCTTAAAGGCTGTTATTTTTCTCATCATTAAAGAAAAATATTTGAATTGATAACATTATACACACATTTTATTTGAGAATTTCCTCATAGACATTCATTATACAAAACCCATGCATGCCCATATTTGGAGGACTCAAAATTCACCAAGGATGTATGAACAGGTGTGTGAACAGAGAGAGAAGAAAAAAATTGCAAGGCAATTGAGGAGAGCTCTGTCCAAGTATGTTACAAATGTATTTCATTATCATTTCTGACACTAGAAATATACTTCAGGTTCAGACCCAACAATTTTGTAGAAACAGTATGTGACTCAAGATCACCCTAAGCATCTCCATGAACTTTACATTATTTTTTTTTCCTCCTCATGATTCTAATCAGGTACCCATTCATAAACACAGTGATATTATTGCTGAAAGATACCCAGACACAGACATGAGTGTTAATTGTCTGTTTAACTCATTTGTTTCTGCTGAGACGTCCTCAGACTAAGAAGGACTTTCCATTCCTAGAACATGTCAATCAAAGTAAAGAAAACACTTCATTAAAAAAGCCAATATTCTTCTATAATTCAGCAAAAATATTTTAAAATTTACTAGGTGATTAAGATAAATGCCATTTAAAAAGTGTGTGGATCATATCAAGATAAAGTTTTTTCATTTTTCCCATCTCCAAGTTATCATCA
Organism: Calidris pugnax; assembly: GCF_001431845.1. Classification (NCBI taxonomy): domain Eukaryota; kingdom Metazoa; phylum Chordata; class Aves; order Charadriiformes; family Scolopacidae; genus Calidris; species Calidris pugnax. The sequence continues at coordinate 4,472,249 of NW_015090859.1, read as the reverse complement.
CAAATAAGCAAATGTATCTAATTTGACAGTTTAACCTTTAATGTTCAAAAGAGCCAAAAGTCTCATTTAGCCCAGTAGAATATTTTTTATAGAAAATAAGGGAAGACTAAAAGGAAGATTAATGGCAAGAAAAAGCAGTTTTGAAGCAAACGTTGTTTTTATCTTTAGAAGTTTTTTCAAGACTGATGATCCTATAGGAGCCATTGCATATGTTCCTTTTCAAAGGAGTAAGGCTATGTTGTTCACTTTTTCTTTTAATTGTCTTTAAAAGTAAACCTCTAACACTAGTACAAACAAAACAAACAAAAATAAAAATCCCACCTCAGTGCACAAAAAAATGTATCTGTTTTCTCTGTGTAACCATCCTGTCATAAAATACAAATGAGATTGACCAAACCAAATAGCACGATTATGGTTGTTCAGATTCTAGTAAGCAGCTTGGAAGTAAACTTCTGTCATGTAACATTTTTGTGTACAAGGCCTTATCAATAACCTAGAGGTTTGAGCATAAGAGTTTAACCATGATATTGAAAGATCCTTCTGAATTTTCCTTCCTGATTACCTCTTCCTTCTAACAAGTCAACATGCAAAATTTCTCTCTCTGTCTCTTTCTTTTTCACTCTCTTTCTGCATATAAGTATGTTTACACACATACTGACTATATAATTATTTCCCCAATATACATGCCTTCTCAATAGATTCATTATGGTTTAGCCTGTGATTGTTAACTTCTATGTACTATTTGATATTTATTGTGGTTTGAATACAGATATTTTCCTGTTGGGGTAGCTTAGGAGAGGTGGAAAGAGGAACATGAAAAAGAGCAGCGAAGTGAAAACTTTGAGGTGCTGAAAGAGGGGGAAATTGTATTTTATCTAATTATGTGGTTTTTCAATAGAAAAAAACCCTCATAGAAGTCATAATAAAAAGAAAACTTTTATTTTGCTTTTTGAAATTACATTACAAAAGAAGAATCAGAATAAAATGTGCAAAATTACATGGATCATGAGTTCCTCACTACTTCCGTTTTTTAAAGGAGTCGGCTATGAACCGTTCTTGCAGCAGTCCTCATAGGATTGGCCAACAGAGAAGATAACTTCCCTTGGAACATGCAAGATGCTCTGACAGAAAAATTGCCTTTGTTTTCTACTTTTTTTCCTAGCTAGCTAAAAACACTGACCCCCAAAATCCATAAGAAAAATACGAAGTTAACTTGAAAGATAATTCATTGGGTTTGACTGTTTCTTCACTGACCTGAGATTTTCATCCAAGATCTTCATTCTCACTGATATTCTTTCAGCACTTTCTTGCAGAGATAAATTTTGCTAGGACGTGAGTATAACATGGAAGAGAGTCACATACTTGCTGCAGGGTCCAGAACTGGCTTTTCTTCTGCTCTGCAAGTTGAACTTTTATGTCCTTTTCTCATCGGTTCAAGTCCATTACGGCAGACAGGGGATGTTCTCCTTTGTGCACATCCTCTAAGCATCTATGTATAATACCTGCTTGTCTCAAACAATTGGAAGTAACATACACCTCTGCTTGAGATAAACTGGGTGGATGCTGAAGAGGGAAAATAACTTGAGAACAAGCAGAGGTTTCTGCTTCAAGGCTGCCTCTGCTTTACTGAACTTTGCAAAGAACAGCTGTCGCCTCATGCTTTTTCTTTCAAACTGCTCAAGCAGCCTTAATGTCCAGCGACTCTCTAGTGACAGCATGTGACTCTGTGGTTTACAGGAGAATGTCTGCTGACAGATACAGAATCGGCAGATGGAGAGTCCTGTAAATTAAAACAAATAACAATTTTTTTAGACAAAAAAATCCAAGAGCTTCATTTATTTATTTATTTATTTAGTATTTACAAATTAATATAAAAGATGCTGCTTGCTGTATACAGACTGAACTTACTTCTGAAGCCAGGAGAAGTCTTCACCAGTAAGGAGCAGGACCGTCCGCTCTGCCTGGCTACTTCAGAGAACACAGAAAGGGAAAGAGCATCTCCAAAGTAGATGCCGAAGATGGCTTTAAAGATAAAGCTGATGACTAATAACTACCCTTTTAAGAACTTTCAAGGAGCACCAGAGATTTGCAGTAAATGTTCATTGTGTGTTTGCTAACAATACCCTCTTCTTCCAGAAGATAGAAAACCAAAATAGATTGACTTCCATCTTACCACTTGGGATAGGCTTTTGTTATATGTTCTGAATATATAATTTATTTTTTAATAATATTTACTGTTCGCAATGCATTTAGCAGGTGGTGACTATTTCTTCTTGATGTTTCTTGCATGTAATACAAAGTTCTTCTCTCCCTCTGCGTCTTGTAGGGAGAGAGAACAAGAGGTTTTGGCCTAATACCTGAATAACTCCAGCAATATTTTTAAGATAGCATTCCTGCAAAGTAACATCACTCATTAAAGACAGGTGATACCACCACTGGTGACAGCAAAATCATACTGCAGGACTGATTGTCACAAAAATAGCAATTGCTTCCTTTGCTACAGGCCTGCCTAACCTCAGTTTTCAAGAGATAACAATCACTGAAAGCCCCCACCCAAGTGCTTCAAATCAACAGAGGTCAGCTGGACCAAATATACAATGCCTGCCTTGGCCTTTAAGGCAAACTCAGGACCTATAAAACCAGTTAAGTTTGAGGTAGCAAAGACTCACTGCTTGACACTCAGCACACGAATTCTGGTTTGGTAATGTGGATAAAAGTGGGCATGATACCTAATATACAACCATATCACACTTGCATGTTATCTCTTGGATCAGTAAAAAGTAGCTGGGGCAAATGGGATTCTGAACATATTCACTTGTGCAAATTCCTTACACTGTTCCTTCACGTTCTGAATTAACTGGTTCAGTTCAGTAAAAACACTGCTCTTTGGCCCTCTGTAGCATGTGTTGGATTATTACATTCTACATAGTAGAGAAAAGTCAAAGTAAGAATATTACTAGAGCAGCAGGGATTTCATGCATGGACCTTGAGAAAAAAATCCAAGTGTATTCCGGTCTCTTTCTCTCTCCGTCTCACTTTTTAATATAATTTTGGTGGCATATGTTCATGATAAGGCAATATTATCTCAGCAGTCCATGAGTGAACTTAGAAACAGCCATGGATTTTAGCAACACTGCTAGAAATCAGTCTCATGAGAAATCAAAGCAAGCGCTCTCTCTCATGGTCATGCAAGCAATACACTAGCTGAAAATAAGGATGAAAAGAAGGCTAATGTTTATCTAGAATATAAAAGTAGGTGGTTAAGATGAGATGCGCTCTGAAATAGTTCTAAAAAGACTAAAAATAACACCTTTCTTCTAAGATTCTGACATGTAATGTTTAATTATCCTGTATGAAAATTCAAACGCACTTTAGCTAAAATGTGTATGAAAATGCACTTCTAAATTGAGTCACTTATCGGTACTTAGGGACAGCACACCACAGTCCCACAGTTTTCGAATTTGCCTAGCTGAATCAGTCACATTAAAAAGTGTCTGGCTTCTTTTAAATATTAGTGTGCAAAGCAATTGAAAAATGTTCATTTCATGAAGGACTTTTACATCTGTTATATGCTTTGTTAAAACTACATTACCTGTCTGTAAATAAAATATTGTCCTTCAGGTCAGCCTAAATGTTAAAAGTCAAGATTAAGTTTAACTGAGTAACACATACTATGTTGAGTTCCAGCCCATCCAAATTCAAGAAGGTTGTCTAGAAACCCGCGTTCAGGAAAGGGTTAGCAAGACAGTAAGAAGAACTAAGAGGAGAAACTGAGAGTTCATTTATTCTGAGAGCTCAGGAGAAAGTCATAACCTATATGAGCCACAGTTACATGAGAGACCCATCCCAAATAATAACAAGTGGTGTAAGGAAGCACAGCAGTCACCCGCACTTTCAAACCACACTTTAGAAAGAACTTTTCACTAGGAAGGTAGTGTATGACTGGTACAAGCCACCAAGAGGCCTTATGAATTCTCCATCTTTCCAGGTCTCAGATGGAGAAAAACACAAGGAACTAGTGCAGTGTTTGAAAGTGCAGCTTTGACAGGGCAGTGAAACTAGAGGACTCCTAGAGGTCTCTCCCTGTCAACATTTGTATGGTTATATGAGGTAAGGTCATTCAATTTCTTTATTACTAAAGCTCTATTACATACACTTAAAGGAATAAAAAGCAGAAAATAAATGTCTGGGGGTTTTTGTTGTTTTGTTTTTTTCTTTTTAATGCCTAAATTCAGACAAAAGGAAAAACTATACATGCCATGGAAAGATGTGAAAACCCGTACAAATACACAAGCTTGAGACAATAGGAATAGGGTAATTTCTTCCTAACTCCATATCATTTATTAAAAAGAGTCAACTCTTAAAATATGTATTAACTGTTCTTATTTATGCTAGCCAGTCAAAGAAAGTGAAGATGCTTACTGTAGAGGGTTGATGGCAGATTGCAGTCCAAAGGAAAAAAAAGTCCTGTATATTTGAAGAACAAAATGATATAAATAATCTGATTTTGTTATGATAAATCTAATTCCATCGACCTTTAATAGAGTTTTTATTATTTATTTCCTAAGAAAGTGATCATATTATTAACAGTTTCTCCTATTATATGGTTAAATAACTTTGAATTATTAAGACAAGAAGCCTATGTCCCTTGCTGGATACATTTTATCTTAAAATAGCTAGTTGTTTGAAGAAGCTATTAATAAAATATATATGTTTCCATATCACAACAATTTTACTTCTGTTCCCCCTTTGTCTCTTCAAATTAAACTGGGCCTTAGCTATATGTTATGAATTATAAATTTGAATAAGTGTCTTTTTCTCTCAATGATAAACTGATTAATTTTATAGTTTGAAAAGTCTGTCTTTTGCTTTTCCAGAGGAAAACTAGGGACTTAAGCTTGAATTTTTCAGCAGATAAAAAGGCAAATTCTGTATTTCTGCAAAACTGGTAAGAAAATTAATTAAAGAAAAATGTTCTTGTAATTTTGGCACAACATGCATAATATCTCAGTCATGGGCTTCTGTTGTTTTGAATTTCTGTAATATTTCACTGCATTCACTTTTTTAAGGGAGCTAACCATTGGTTTATTCTGCTACAGGACATAAAATTGATTTGAGCTACAAATTCCTGATTTGAAACATATTGAGGAATATGAAACATTTTGTCTTCTTTATCAATCAAGAAGTTTTTAAATTTTGGACATTGTAATATTTAAACATTTTTTTAATTTAGATATTGATTTTGAATTCATAAGAGTATAACTTCGTAGTCATAATTATGTCAGTGCAATATAATGAGTACCAAGGACCATACAAATGGAGTTATGACGAATAAAAGGAAGAATGTATTATTGTGAGACTCAAGGAAAGAAGGAAGAAGTTCCTTGAAAAGGATTAGGAAAAAAAAGTAATTTTATCAAGCACCTTGAAAAGAAACTTGCTGCTGAACCAAAACATTAAACACAACCATATCTTATCAACTAACTGAAGAATCACAGAATCACAAAATGGCTAAGGTTGGAAGGGAGCTCTGGAGGTCATCTGGTGCAAAGCCCTTCGTCAAGAAAAACCAGCTAGGGCCAGTTTCCTGTGATCATGTTCAGGTAGCTTTTGTATATCTCTAAGGATGGAGACTCCACAACCTCTCTGGGCAACCTGTGCTGTGCTCAGTCAATCCCTCAGTGAAAAAATGTTTTCAATGTTCAGAGGGAATCTCTTCTGTGCTTTAGTTTGTGCCCATTGCCTCTGGTCCTCTCACTGGGAACCATTCAAAAGAGCCTGTGTTTGTACTCTTTGCACCCTCCCTTCAGGTATTTATACATTAACACAATTGCTCCTGAGCTTTCTTTTCTCCAGGTTGAACATTCCGAGCTCTCTCAGCCTTTTCTTGTAGAAATGGTCCAGCCCCTTTATCACCTCCGTGGCCCTTCTGGGCTTTGTCCATTCTCTCCAGTGCTGAGAAGAGGGGAAAGATCACCCCTTTGACCTGCTGGCAGTACTTTGTCTAATGCAGCCCTGGATACCATTAGGTCTCTTTGCAGCATGGGCAACTTGGTCTACCAGGACTCCCATGTCCTTTTCCACAAAGTTGAAGACTTTAAGTAAAAGGACAATAAAAAAATTAGTTACTATTTCACAGTCATTTTTTCAGCTGGTTGTGAAGGACTTGAACAGAGAATTTAAAACCAGAAGCTCACAAATACATATATTTATTTTTTTTTTTTCACCATTGTGATGCACAAGAATTGAAATGCACAAGATTCCCTGGAAATGTTCAAGACCAGGCTGGATTGGGCTTTGAGCAACCTGGTCTATTGGAAGGTTTCCCTGCCCACAGCAGGGCCTGCTACAGGACATAAAATTGATTTGAGCTACAAATTCCTGATTTGAAACATATTGAGGAATATGAAACATTTTGTCTTCTTTATCAATCAAGAAGTTTTTAAATTTTGGCCATTGTAATATTTAAACATTTTTTTAATTTAGATATTGATTTTGAATTCATAAGAGTATAACTTCGTAGTCATAATTATGTCAGTGCAATATAATGAGTACCAAGGACCATACAAATGGAGTTATGACGAATAAAAGGAAGAATGTATTATTGTGAGACTCAAGGAAAGAAGGAAGAAGTTCCTTGAAAAGGATTAGGAAAAAAAAGTAATTTTATCAAGCACCTTGAAAAGAAACTTGCTGCTGAACCAAAACATCAAACACAACCATATCTTATCAACTAACTGAAGAATCACAGAATCACAAAATGGCTAAGGTTGGAAGGGAGCTCTGGAGGTCATCTGGTGCAAAGCCCTTCGTCAAGAAAAACCAGCTAGGGCCAGTTTCCTGTGATCATGTTCAGGTAGCTTTTGTATATCTCTAAGGATGGAGACTCCACAACCTCTCTGGGCAACCTGTGCTGTGCTCAGTCAATCCCTCAGTGAAAAAATGTTTTCAATGTTCAGAGGGAATCTCTTCTGTGCTTTAGTTTGTGCCCATTGCCTCTGGTCCTCTCACTGGGAACCATTCAAAAGAGCCTGTGTTTGTACTCTTTGCACCCTCCCTTCAGGTATTTATACATTAACACAATTGCTCCTGAGCTTTCTTTTCTCCAGGTTGAACATTCCGAGCTCTCTCAGCCTTTTCTTGTAGAAATGGTCCAGCCCCTTTATCACCTCCGTGGCCCTTCTGGGCTTTGTCCATTCTCTCCAGTGCTGAGAAGAGGGGAAAGATCACCCCTTTGACCTGCTGGCAGTACTTTGTCTAATGCAGCCCTGGATACCATTAGGTCTCTTTGCAGCATGGGCAACTTGGTCTACCAGGACTCCCATGTCCTTTTCCACAAAGTTGAAGACTTTAAGTAAAAGGACAATAAAAAAATTAGTTACTATTTCACAGTCATTTTTTCAGCTGGTTGTGAAGGACTTGAACAGAGAATTTAAAACCAGAAGCTCACAAATACATATATTTATTTTTTTTTTTTCACCATTGTGATGCACAAGAATTGAAATGCACAAGATTCCCTGGAAATGTTCAAGACCAGGCTGGATTGGGCTTTGAGCAACCTGGTCTATTGGAAGGTTTCCCTGCCCACAGCAGGGCTGAAATTAGATGATCTTTAAGGTCCCTTCCAACCCAAACCATTCTATGATTCTATGATTTTTACCCAGCTTGTCTCATTTTTTCATGCAGATAGGCCAGCATTTTAGGGGATTATGTGTGACACTATGTGAAGAGGTAGACTCGGTAGCTTTTATAGCATTATTATTCTTTAAAGCTTTAACACAACTTTTCAGTTAAGGTTGCTCTCTCCTCTAAAATGAGAGCCAATATACATTTCATTTTTTCCTCTCAGTTCAAGGGAAGATGATAATTAATTTTCTGTCTCATCAGTTGCTTTCAAAATTTCTTTCTTTCAGCAACTTCAGTATAACAAAGGAGTCTATTGACATTTCATGTTTCCTGTGTGATGCTAAATATATAGACCCTAAAAATGGAGCATGCACTTTATTTCCTACAATTTCTACCAAAAGAGAAGAAGAAACACCCTTAGTAATGTGAAGAATCAAAATGTGAGAAAAGAGGTGGATTTGAATAATCATCCCAATCTGTCACTGTTTCTTGTTCTTTTCTTCTGAAAGGAGCTTAACTGGATTTGCATCATCTTTGGTTCTCCTGTTGTGCATCTTGCTCTTTTCTTCACATTTCTTTTTTTAGGTTTTCTCATTTTTAATTTTCTTTTGTGGGTCAGAACCTCATCTCTCAACCACTCCTTCCTGCAGATCTCCCCCATTGTACTTTCTTTCAACTCCCTGGTGCCCACAATACACTTTATCCCACAACAAAACAAGAACAAAATGTTACCGGTCTGTGTTTTTACAGCCAATTTGCTGTAATCACTTTCCTTTGTATTATATAACAGAAAGTACAGTACATCATCTTCAAGAACAGAGAGGCTTCATCTCAACTATTTTTAACGGATTTCTGTTTGTGCTCTCTTTCCAACTCCTTTTCTGCAACTCCCCTGCTATCTTTCTCACACTCCACGGTGCCTGGTTTGACAATAAACACTGAATTTTTGACCCTTGTGGTCAAGATCAATTGAGACAATGAACTGTTGAGTCTGGACAAGTAGGGGGTTTTACATTTGTTAAAGATTTAAAAATATATGTAACCTGTCACACAGCATGTAGTACATAAAATACTGAAGTGACTTTAAGTTTACATATTTTATTTTTCACTGAATGACATGAAGTTTTATTCTTTTTTTATAGTATCCCACTTTTACATTTGACTCATTATTGAGTAAATGGAAATACAGAAATATATACTGCCCTGCCATTTCAGTAACATTGATAAATCTAAACAAGAATGTATAGTCCTCGAGTATATGTGAAAGCTTTTTGAGAGAAGGAGGCTTCCAACATGGCCTGCTTTCTTGGAGAAATTGCCCTCTTCTAACTTCCAGGAATCTTTATCTCTTTCCTTTACACTTTCATTTTGATGGGATTATTACACTTTCCTTTTAATAGGATTCATCTCATCATTTTTTTCTTGTCTAGTTTTAGTGATTAATTGTCATCCAACACAGAGTTTAATTATTTTTTTATTTTAGACCTCAGTTGTTTTATTCTTTGCAATGTCTTCATCAATATCAACTAATGTTTTTAACTGGTAAGGCTGTAAGGGAACTATTGTGCTCACAGAGAACTTACCCTGGAAGTTTATCTTAGGAGGCAAACTTATGGGAACACCCAAGGGTGTTTGTTTTTTTTTCTAGAAAGGGGACTCACACAGCTTCTCCCCTTTACAGCTTTCTGATGAACTAAATAAATTCTGACTCCTATAATACAGGATTTAGGGAAGGGCAGGGAGTTTTTATTTCCAAGGTTGATGGGATTACATTTTGTTACTGGATGTAAATATAAAAATGCTGAATAATGCTTGAATTACATTGAGCACATGTGGTTAAGAAATTAACAACTGTCTCTGTAAGGGTGAAAAATCTAAATGACAGGCCCTGATTAGGTTGTGCCTTGTTTTAATTTTTTATCTCAAACCTGATATTTGAAGAACGGAAGCATTTCCTTTTTACTCTGGATTTTTTTCTGCTTCTATTTGTGATTCTTCCAGGCCTTCTTGCACCTACAAAGCCAACCAAAAAAAGGGCAAAAGTAGAGATGGATTTTCTTTATCAGAATTGTTAGATGAGTTCCTGACCTCATTCACAGGAAGCCTGAACAACATGCAAGTGCCCACTGAAGATGGACTACTTCTACTGTTAACAACAGTAGGTTTAACACATATATATTACTGAAAGCACCCTTCAGTGCTTGAGAAACCACAAATGGAAAGCATGCGGAATATTATATGCTATGGCAACTAGTGCTTACTATTTTAAAAGCAAAAGAAAATAAACAAGTACAATAATTTAAAGCTGTGGATGTGACAGAGGGCTAAGAGAATTTAAAAATAAATAAACTTTCTATTCTAGTTTGCCCTTGCAAACTTTCTATTCTTCTAGCTGACAGCCACATGTTACTTCAGCCACAGGTACCATGAAGCATAACTATTTCCTTTATTTCTACTCATTTAGGAATGCCAGATGTCCTGATTCCCATTTTGCAAATTCCTTCCTGCTAGCACATTCGGATCACTATATTAAACTTCCACTGGTAGTGTTATTTGGGGCATGGGAGGAAAGATGGTTGAAACAGATTGGTTTTATAAGTTTTGTATACAAAGTGCTGAAAAGCTGAATTTGTATAAGGAGAAAATTAAAGCTGACTTAACAGAAGATGTTAGCAATGCATGGAAAATAGATATGGTGGTCATTTGGAGTAGTATATATTTCACGGAACTTGAGTTACCTGAAAAATAGGCATGTACATTGGGAAATGATTAATCACCCCTTCTAAGTGTCTGCTTCTCTGAAATGAACATTTCAGAAGAGTCTAGCCCACTACACTTTAATTTTCTAAATTTAGGCAACATAGGTCCTATCGTAGCTTACTATTCACTGACTTTCCTAGCTTTCTAGAAAGCACATTATGTATGCATCAACCGTAGCTTTTCTGTGTCAAGCACTGTTGGGTATTAGTCTATTCTAGAATTTTTTATTTGGAAAAATCATGTCAACTTGCACTTGAGACTGTTTACATGCAGTTCCAGTAAAGCCATATTTTCCCCTTCTAGAGGCAAATAATATACTTTCAAAATGTGCTAATTACTGTAAGAGTGTCGTTGAAAATATGAGTCTATATTTACACTCAAATACCATGTTTATAGTTTGACTTTTTTTATTTTATATTCTTAGAACTAAGTGCATCCTCCCCTTTCGCTCCTCCCCCACACACACTGGCCCAGAACTAGTAAGAAATGAATCAGCTTACTGAAATGCAATAAAAACTTCTGCACACTTTATATCCTATTCTTTCAGCTGTTGCCAAGACAAGGCTAAATCTCTCTAGAACATGTAGCTTTAATATATAATCAGCTAGAAGAGGTTTACTGCAAATGTTACACAAAGTGACTGTTAAATTTACTAGATACTAAACTTCTCATAGTTCTCACCTATATGCTTCACTTGTGCATTGCTATGGTCTAGAAATTTATGAGCAAGAGCTGTTGCGGTTCCAGAATGGGACTGGTGTAGTGCTGGTATATATACACACTCCATTGAGCTGAGTCCTGCTTTTAGAGATTAAATGGAGCATGTAGGAAAAACAAAGGTTTTATGGCATTGCTCTTGGCACATGATATAATAAGATGCAATATGGCAAGACTGCAGCATTGGAATGGGTTCATGAGTCAGAACAGATGTAGAAACAGAAAAAATTGAGTAATATTTCAATGTGGCAGTTCTTACATTATATAACTTAAATGCCATTCTTACAACTGTCTCAAAACAATGGTATGTAACTAGTATGTTTATAGGGTTAACCTTAGAAACCTATGCTTTGCAAGCTTGTTGCTGGTCTGCATTTGCATTCCCATAACTTAAAGATGCATGCCCATAAACTGACTAAATTCTGACAGTGTCCTCTCAGATGGAACATTCTCTAGTAATGTACTCATACCATATAATGGATATTCATCCCATTAAAAATACATAGACTCTACCTATAAAGAACAGATGGTTTGTTTATTTATTTATTTATCACTGTTGAAAGAATTATGAAATGGGAAATGACATTGACTTCCTACTAGGTGGTCTCCTTGCCCCAGATTATCATGAACAAACCTGGCCTAAGTGGCCTTCCGTAAAAATGCTGTGTCCCAAGGTGAGAGTTTGGTGAAACACTTGGTATCTTTTTTGAGTTATGGTCATAACAACTAAGCCTGGAGAACCAAGCTTCCATGCTAAAAATATAAGCTGTGTGATGGACAGTTGCGGACTGCACCTCACTGCATTAGGAAGGTAGCAACTCAAAAAGAAGTCATCCATACATTAGAAGTTCATTTCAATTTGGATATGAGTCAAAATTCAGCAGAAGTTGCTGGTCAGAAAAGCAGTCACACGGTGTGAAAGACCAGTCTGGTTTGGATACCGACACTGTGTAATGGCATATGGGGTGGTAGTGGATGCTGACTCAGGTCTAGCCTATGTGTAACATGGGCAAGAGAGTGAGAGGAACTGGCTACAGGCATAGATATCCATAAATCTACTGCTGCCCTTGCCAAATCCCTGGAAAGCTAAGATGACTGCTTTTTTTGCAGCCAAAATGCTGAAGAGTGTGTGTTAGAAGCTATTCTTAACCAGCAAGACCACAGTTCTCACCTCTTCATTACCCGCAGCAATTTGCAAGACTGTTTCTCCCACTCAGCTGCACCTTTCAGCTGATGGTCTTTCCCTCTCACAGGAATATTTGTGATATTCTCACAGGAATACCACAGACAGAAATAGACTCTTGTATATTATAATGCCATATTCAAAAGCTGTTTATGCAGTGCATGTATAAATGGAGCAAAGATTACCATATCCATACTAAAGTGTTATTTTTGCTCCATTTGTATACATGCTGTTTTAAAGTTTATGGCCAATGCGTAAAGAAAATGAAGGCAATTCAGCATGCTGCTCCCACCGTGTTCACATAAATCTCCAAAGTAGTTCAAGGGACTTTGTCTAGTCACAAGGTGGTCCAATTCACTTCTGCAACTATGCATATTTCCGCATGAAAAAGTTTCCGTGACATGAGAATTCATTGTGAACAAAGCAAAATACTACAAAATTTATGAAGCTACCACTGGTGTTATGATCTAAAATGATTCTACAATCCCATGAATGGTGGTGTAAGGAAATAAAGGATATCATCTATGCTTTGCTAACATACTTGTATTTTTTTTTTCCCATTGGCTTGTAAGTTTTATTTAAGTATTTTTCTCACCACAATTGGTGTGAATATTAGGGTGCACAGGGAATGGATACATGAATGCTATAATTTTCTGGAGGAGGGAATAGAAAAGGGAATGAAATATACTAATGGATCCTAACCAGCTACAAGACATTTCGAAAAGCATAATTTTCTTTTCAAGGGGAGAGATGTAAGAGAAAAAGAGTGGAAATAAATGACTGAAATGATGGCAGCAATCAGGAAAGAAAAAAAGTATATTCATAAAGAGATGCCTAGCAAAAAAAAAGGTTAAGTCTTGGGAGAATTTTGACCACTGAATCCTATATAAAATACTTCCTCTGTCCTCCAAACGAACCGACAGCTTACAGTGGTGAGTTTATGTCACATTATGGATAAAAGTCACTGAAGTGAGAAAAAGCATTACAGTTGTCCTACCTTAAACTGACCAGACCAAGTCCACTATTATTCTACTCCCTCACTATTGCAAGTTAGTTTCTGTATACTATGAACACGTGAACAGTTATATTGTTATATTTTTCAATTTTTTTGTTGCTTTTTTTTTCCCAGGGTGCTGCCCTAGATTCACTGTTTCCAGTCACCAGCGTTCAGTCTAAAACAAAGGACCAGCTCTAACGAAGACAGCATGATCTAAAGGCTTGTCTTGGAGAGTGGAATTGAGGTGAAAACATGACAGGTGGTAATTTTAAGCTTCCCATAACCTTTCTTTTTTAACACTGAATGCATATGACAACAATAAATCATTTAATGCAATAGAGATTTCACTTTTACATTAGTTTATGTAAGCTAAGACCATTAGTTCTTTCCTGACAGAGATGTGCCTTCAGGTTGCTGACCATGAACAGGAAGGGAAAATGTGTGCAAAAACAACCATGCAATTAATGTCAGTATTTTTTAAAAATATGCTAAGAAAGAGCTAAAAAAACCCCCCACAACTCATGCAGGCCTGACTCTCACCTGGAAACTGGAGATACCCACTCTGGAAACATTTGTAGAACATCTAGTGAAAAAAAATAATAATGTGGTTAACTCCACTCCTCATACAGAGAGGGGAAGTGAAATTCCTCTGAAAGTTAGTACTGTGCAGAAAAGGGTTTTTTTGTACAGGAACAGGGCATTCTCAAACTACAGGTCTGTTTAAACAAAAACTCTCCATGACGTTACTTGCTTTTCTCATCTCTTGAATGTGTTGTTAGTTAAAAACTTGATCCCAGTACAAGGTGCAGTTCATGAACTTGTGAACAGGGTATTACAAGTGTTCTCAGCTAATTGCTATAAAATCATTGATGTTGCAGCAGCATGCCACATGAAAAAGGAAAGAATAAAACAAAATCACAATCTGGCCACATGAATGGGCAACTTCATTTCCTCCTGTATTTTTGCTATTGCAAAATCACTATCACTGGTAGAGTACAGAAAGAGTTTAAACTGATGTTCTGATTGATGCAGAAGAAATAAACTTAACACCAGATTTGACAAAACACCTGACTACCTCTTCTAAAGCACTGAAAAAATGAAAAAGATTAAATGAAAAATAAATAATTTCCAATTTCTTACTAGAAATATTTTTTCTCGTTCCATTGTACAAGTTAATTAGCAAAATTAAGTATGTCTCCTTCCCAAAAGTTGTCTTGTATTATTATACATAATAGCTTTTTCCCCTTGTGTATCTAATGTAAGATGTTATTGAGTATGAGATTAATCAAATACCAATCTGATACCAAAATCAGAGAACAATTCAATAGTTTATATCTGGTATAACTCAAGTCTTCAGAATTCATCCTGTCCCACAAAGAATCAGCTGCTTTCTTGGTATTTTGGTTTTTTTTTTGTTTGTTTTTCTTTCCACTTGATAATACTAGACTCCTTGGAGCCTTTCATTGAGACTCCTGAGACAGAGCCTTGACCTCACAGATCCAGTTTCTGCGTAGGGGCTATTCCTGTCCATATTAATAATGTATGAAACGATAACAATGTTGACTTCTATTTATAAAAGCTTTAAAGTTCTGTGACAATTACACTGTGGTATTATATTCAGTCTTTATTACACACCCCCAAACAAGCCCTGGCGGTGTGTATTACAGTGAACATGCTCACTAAGTATGCACTGCTAAACAATTATGCTATAGCTATGCTTGGAATGGCTTGAGATAAAGCTTTTCAGACCTCCTGGTATGGCTTACCAATTAAATACACAAAAATTACAGTTTCTTTCACTGCCTTATTTGCTGTATATACAGTATCAGAGACTGTACTCAATGCACTTTTTCTTCTATTTTTAATTTTTCCAAACAAAAAAAGGAGAAAGAGGAAGAAAGCTGAAGTGGGTAGAGAAGAAAGCAATGTTCATGTTTTTTGAGGGTGACAGGAAATAAGGCAATACATTCATAACACATAAAACAGTATGAAAGCAACCTGAAAGGAAGCTTTAAGCTCTGAACTACTGATGTCCCTTGACACTCAACTGGTTTCACTGCAGTGCCAAGGGTCTGTGACACCTATCGGCTCCAGATCTGCCAACTTTTCCAGCCGTCCTGTCATGTTTAGCGAGACCACTGATGTGTGCAAGGTCTTGCAGAACCACATCCAGGCAGTAAAAGGTGATGCAGAAGAAATGTGTCATGAAGGAGCACACCCTAGCAGGGCCAGTCTTGACTTAAGTCATATTTTCCCTGCCTTCAGTAAATGAGTTAAAAAAACATTTATACCTCTCTTAGCTGCGCCTGAGGTTCAAATGTTTTCCCCAGCCTTCCACTCAGCGCTTGGATTCAGAAGACGACCCTAAGCCTGTATTATGATGTTACTTGTAATAGCTGTACATAATAGAATAAACTATTTTTCTGATTTTCAGACTAATTTTTATTCATTTTCAGATAAATAATTATTTTCATTTCTGAATTTTGGAAAACAGATGGATGTAAAGGTGTGTTGGGTAGGAGCTGTCAGGCCGGCTCAGCGTCTCCTCAAGTGAGCCATGTGTTACTGTAATACTTGTAAGGAATAGCAGTAGAACCATAAGACATTCAGTCATAGTTTTCAAATGTTTTATTTTGAAAAATTAGTGTTACATATGTCAGTTTTCATTCAACAGAACCACGCTTGTTTAAACAGTGTAACATTCCATAAATATTGATAATTAATTATTTTACAGAATCATAGAAAAGAAAGGGGTTTTTTTAGGTAAAGCCATTGTTGAGAGATAGAACAGAGCTAACAGCATGTTTATAGCTTTGGGGCTTTTTCTTTCAAGAGAAACAAAACATAAACCTTAATTATATGTTTGGGACTCTACAATCTGGGAAATCCATAGAAGTTCTACTTCCCTAAGCAAGAGCTGAAAAAAAGGGGAAAACATCAGATGAGATCCTAATATCATGGTCTTTCATTTTGATCTAACGAACATTTTACTCAGCTTATCCTTTTTTTGGTTGCAAGAATATTTCATGGAACCTTCATGGCATTTATGAAAGACCGAAGATGTTAATAAAAACTACCTAGTTTGTATTAAAATAGATTTATTTGGGTTTAGCAACCGAAGTTCATTTTTTTAAGCAAAATCTACTCATATAAGCATATTAAGAAGAAAACTTTATACTTCAACATTCATCATTTACAAGATTCACGTTTGTGCATTTCACACAATAACAACGTACTTGCTTGCAATTTAAATTTGACCCCTTTAAGAAATCTGTTTGTTCTTTTTTAACATAAAAGAAGTCAAACAATATCACTATGCACAATCTTTTCTCTGCTTAGCAGTCTCTGAGCAAAGCTGAATCCCCAACTAATTTTATGAAGTCTATGTGCCTAATGGTTTCACAACACTGTGTTCTCTTTGGAGAAAATAAAGTTGACTAGGCAGCATTTTGGTGCATCACAAGACCTAAATCATTGTAATCAGGAAGAAATATGACTGCAGCACAGCAGGCATATAAAAGTTATATTTCATTTCATTTACTGTGTCAGACATGACTAGAAAATGAAAAATATATTCTTCCTTAAAAAAAAAAAAAAGACAAGATGAAAAAAGTTCCAGTTTTGTTCAGTCCTGTACTTTTTATTATAGAAAAAGTAGACTAACCAAGTATTCCTGACCAGCTGCAGTCAGTACATCAGAAGTTTTAGGACTTGCATCAAGAAGCTGTTTAGGTTTTCCTATTAACTTCTAATGCAGCCTGGGCAAAAAAAGCTCTGAAATACCATGTCCCAGACCTATATTCAATATGCAGGAGTACATAAAAAGTTATTTTAAAGCTAGCAAAGTAGAATGATTCTCAAAGTTGACGTACCTTGAAAACAGCTGTAAAATGAGCTTAAAATTGCATTGTTATGATTGACTAGAGAGACTACTTTGCATGTAAAAATCAAACCTTTTCCCATTTAATGCCAACAAAACAGATCTTATTCTATCCTGAAACTAAATTTCCACTAAATAATAAGAATTTTGACAAACAAAATGGAGACAGAATTTATACTTTTTGTGTGGTCCACATATGAAAGATGATATGCTGTTATTTGAATAATCTTAGCACTTCAATGTACACTTTTTTCAGAGAAATGAATTATACTCATAATAAATATACCACTGTTAACATTTTAGCTTTCTAAAAGACATAAGATTCTGAGTTTCTGTGCTTTCACACTCAGCACTTAAAAAAAACTTTTTGATTTGAACAGGTTTTTTTTATTTGTGTTTACGCCACTTTCCTAAATACCTTTAGCCATACAAATTTCTACTGCTTGTTTAACAGTGATATAAGCATCAGAAATAGGAGCAAGAAAGGAGCTTTTAATGCGAGTCACATAGATCACTTTCTCACAAACACACACATGGAAACAGACACACAGATCACTAGTGAACAGGGCAGCACAACTACTTATAAATATTTAAGATATACATATAACTGCGTATTCCCAGTGAGGAGATATTTAGACTATTCTTATCATAGAGCATTAAATACCCACGCAGGGTAGGAAATATGCACTACGCGGAAGCATCTTCCTTCATACATATATACATAATCTTGTTCGTATAAAAGCACATGCACATACACATATGTAAGCACATATATACATATTCATATAGAAACATCTGTGGGTATGTGATGAGCCACACTGGCACAGTTAAGTATCTATACTACATTCAGTAACGAAGTACAAATATTTTTGTCACCCTAAAATATCTAAGGGGTAATGGTTTTAATCTAAAACAGGGTAGATTTAGACTAGATATAAGGAAGAATTCTTTACAATGAGGGTGTTGAAACATTTGAACAAATTGCACAGAGAGGCGGCAGATGTCCGGTCCCTGGAAACATTCAGGGTCAGGCTGGACAGGGCTCTGAGCAACCTGATCTAGTTGAAGATGTTCTTGTTTATTGCAAGGATGGTGTACCAGATGACCTTTAAGGGTCCTTTCCGACCCAAACTATTCTATGACCTTATGATCATGTGGTGAGTATAGGCTAAATAGTCCACTGGTAGTATTTAAGACCAAGTTGCATGTTGAAATTAAGCGCAATTGTATTTAACAACAAATGTTCTAAGTAGCAGGTTAATCAAACAGGCAAAGGTTAATCAAATGTCAAATAAACAATAAGCATTCTAGAAAAGGCAGTCACTCCAGAATTAAAAAAAAAAGGTAAAATAATAAAAGCAAGCAGTATTTTATATATCTCCATTAGAAATGTCAAATGAAACACAAAATCAAATGAAATGGTTTTTTTTTTTTTTTTTTTTTCTGTAGGGATTAATGATTCAGACTTCTTTCTTTCTTTCTTGCATAGTATTTTGCCTTATAGTTTCAAACCAGCACCTCATTATCTAGAACAATCCCAATTCTTATATAAGATGGATCAAGGAACTATTTTGTTCTGAATATGAGAGAAGCGACATCCCTGCTTTATTTTCCTGACTGTTCTCCAGATGACTTTGCAAACCTGAATTATTTACATCTTGACAAAGGGTGTGATATAGTCCCAGAAATTTTACAAGAGGATCTCTCCAAAATTTTCCACCTCAGTCAACAAGACATATGATATTCCCTGAGCATAACAGCTTTCCTGCCAAAAAATAAAATATGTTTCTACTTACTGCCAACCCACCTGACTCTACCTAAGTAAATTCCTTGCCAAGGCCATCAGCCTTTCCACCCTAAACCCTAAATCCATTCATTCTTGCTCAACATGCATCCCCTTCCCCACCAAATCATGAAACACCATTTGACAAAACTGATACACTAAAGTGGTATCTCTCAGAAGTGGGGCAGAGGGGAGTTAATTACATGAACGTTGATCTTCTCATATGAAGTATGGACTATAAATTCAGAGAATGAGTTCTCATTTGGTCTGAATAGATTTCTCCTGACTGCCAGTGATGTGTGCAGAAGAAAGGCATTGCGTAAAAGTGCCAATATATTGGAAATCCGAATAGTCCCCCACAAAAGGCAGAAAAATACAGCCAGCAGCTGCTGAATGGCCAATTTGAACTACAGCCTCTACTAAATTCAAAGACCAGGTCTCCTCAAAAGGCACATTGGGAAAATTTCAAGTTAAGGACTCGCTTTATTCTTGTCTAGTATATTCTAAGGACCTAGAATTAAAGGAACTTTGGTTTGATAATGATTAGTGAAGCTAAGACAACCAACAAGTTTTTCAGTCTAGCTCCTTCCCATCTACTAAGATTATAATCTCTAAACAGATAAGTAAGATTCAAAACCCTTTTTGATTTTCCTTTTCATGGCTGGTTAGCTCAGAATCATGGGAACACTCAAGAGATTGATATTACTGTGTAGGAAGCCAGAGAAGCTAAACAAAAGGGTGGAAAAATAAACTTAGGAGAGGAAGAACCTAGTATAGACAGGTCTTTCTATTTAAAGACCTGGTTACAGACAAAGAAAAAGTTGCAGAATCAACTTAATTACTTAATCTGGTTTGTAGCCTTACCTCCCAGTTTTAAATGCTAACACAGGAGGAAATGCTGGTGCTAGCAGGACAAGAAAGGAAAATGAGCAAAATAATGTCACAAGAAAAAAAAAAAAAAAAACCAAAAAGAACTTTGAGAAATAGAAGATGTGGAAAAGAGAGAGAATTTTATAAGGGCAGAAAGGAATAGGGCCTAACCGAGATACCGCCAATCCCACCTAAATGTAAGCATGCATTAAGGAGCCTTAGTTGAGTAGTAATCTCCCTATACAACCAATCAAAGGAGACAGATGCCTTCAAAGCAGCAATATAATTATAGCATAAGCTTGATGCTGTGAGTCCACCTCCTGAAGAGAGTTACCTCTCTTTAGTGACTGTACTTGAAACCTCAGGGTACCTGCACTGCCTGAAGTGGATGACATAAATAACTTGTCTGCATAAATAGCACTTTGTGATGGAACAGTGCTTCCTGATTGAACAATTTGATAAGAAACAAAGAACTAACCCAAAAAGAAAATCTGAGATTTTACTTCAGGAAGTTTCAAAACAGTCTGAATTTATCAGTGACTTCACATCATAACTCTCCATTTGGCTGGCATGAGAAATAATACATAATAACAGTTTAAAATTTAGTCTTAGCAGAGTGAAGCAATTCTTCCCTATCTTCAAGTTATTGAAGCAATCGCTAGGTTTTTTTTACCAAAGTCAGACATCTTTTTTTTTGTTTTAATGTAAGGTGCCATTGCAGTACAATTAGGTCCTTATGGTGCTCTTTTTTGTCAGAGAGAATGTTTTAGATCATCTTCCAACTATGGTTATACAGACAGACAGATACTTACTGCACAATAGTTTATGAGTTTATATTTATCTGTATATATATATATACATGCACAGTCCATATACATTTTGTATGATATATTTTCACAATAATCCTACTTACATTGCAGGTAATTATAACTTTATTTTCCTTTCATGTCCTCTGTGGATATGAACACCTTGGCTGATGTTCTCAACACTGAATTAATCTCTTTCTCATAGTAATGACAGATGAAAAGAAATGACCTATTTTTAGAATATGGTTATTTTTTTTTGCCAGAATTAATTTTTTATTGCTTTCTAAGCTCCCCTGGTATCATGTGTTTTCCTCATTTCTTAAATCTTAATGTTCCAGTCTTCTATTTCCTCTATCAAAGAGCTATACATGGATTAAAAGGCAAGCATTAAAAACACAGTACATACTGCATAATCAGATGATAACATGTTAGCAAAATACAGGGCCAATGCTCCTAGGTGCATTTTAACTCTTGTAAACATATTTGATCCTTTCCAGAGGCTTAAAACATTTAAAGCAAAACTGTGGAACTCCTTGAGAATTTCTGTTGCTTGGAAAAAGCTGCATTTCTCACAAGACTTCTCTTCATTAAGTCTGAAGGAAAATAATATGCAAACAGATAATTTTCATGAAAAGATGATTTTCAGCTCTCCTCAATACACATTTTGTTGTAATTCAGAAATTATCAGAATGAATCAGTATCTTTGATCCTGTCTTTCTGTGTTGGCCAAAATCAAATATGAGTCATTCAAATCATATGTGAATATTTAGATATTCACATTTTAAAAACACAGAATAGGTAAATATGGGATGATTTATTCTTCTACACTAACTTCCCTTGGATAACTATTAAAAGGAGGCAGAAACTTGATGATGCTTTTAAAATATATAGCAAAGTAACCTATAATACCTAGATATTTCCAAATATATTTTAAAACTCCTATAGTGTATGTTCACACACTTTTATCTATACTAGTATACATTCGCAAACAATTTTTAATGTAATGTTATGCATTGCATTAAATTTGAGGAAATATAATACAATCATAAAGGCTACACTTTATACTGTATTACAGACCTGAAAAATATGTTAAGTTCTGTTAAAGTTAAAAGTCATACCTTATAGAGTCAGAAAAGGGTAACATTAAATACACTCTCCTGGACATGCATATTATGTCTGTGTATAAATTTTTCTCCCATATAGACCCTGCTATATTTAATGCATACTTTGCTCATGAAATGACTATCCACTACTTTTTTTTTCTCTAGTTGCTTAGTATAGGGCCTTATTTATTGCATATTTTTCAGACCTACTTTGAAGGCACAGTTACTTGTTCCTTGGAGAATTTTAGAATGATTATCTGCACAGCACTTCTTTTTTTCTTCTGCACCTTTTCAATGGAGTTATGTTTTACCAAACTTCAACCTAGGCAATAAACAGGTACTGAAGAAAAAAACTTCTCCTGGTGTTGGGTAACCAACTCAAGGTGTCTAACATCTAATTTTTCAAAGTACTTTAGCCTTCAGAAATATGTTCAACATTACTTTGTCTGACCAGAACATTTCTGAGATCACAGGACAGATTAAGCCCTCTTATTTTAGAACATCAGGCCACTGTCCTAGGAGATATCAGGTAGTCCAGAAATTGCTGCTGAGCATATGCAAACTAGGATTTTTGCTTCTTGACCAAATCTGGATGGAATTTTACAGAGGCAGCAAAAGATTCCTCTATAGCACAGACATCTTTCAACATCCCATAGTGTATATTATACTGTTCCAAATCTGTGAGGGTTTAGACTTTTAAAATTATTTTTGTTTCTAGCCTTTTTCTCGAAGTTAAATGAACTGAACCAACATAAATTCAGTCAATCTGAATAAATTACCAGTGTCTAATGTTTCAGATTGCAGTCAACAACTGACATGTGGCTCAGAAAGTCACCTGCTGCCAGCCCCTCTGGTAACTTTCTGCTTTTCTAAGGTAATTCTATACTAACACAGGAATAGCAACACTATTTATATGCAAACCATATTTGCCCACCTCATTCCCACTCAGTTCCTCCTTGTGTGTTTTCTTAGAAGCGAAATTACCTGTTTTACCTACTCAGAGTACTTGCTGATTTGGTCATTTCTGTAGGTAGAGCACAGTAAGTCACACCAAATTATTTGCTATTAACCTATACGTTGCATTCACTGTAGCTGGCATCCAGACCATTGAATACTGAATGGTAGCAGAATCTGTCTGCAGTTATTAATTATTAATTAAGCAGTCTGGGACAAGGGAAACAAGAAAAGGCAAAAAGTGATGTCAAAAGCCCTGATACTCTGAAGTCTTATTAAAAGCTGTAATGAACACACAGCCGTTCACCTTATGCACACAGAGCCATATAAGTGATCTATTTCCAGATCTTCAATTCCAACAAAAATGAAGGATCTGAAATTAAATCTAAACACATAAATACATATGTACTCAGCTTTACAAACTAACCTGGGAACATACAGGATTCCAGGATGATGAACTCCGAACTTCCGAAACTACTTAATCACTTCAAGCATAATTAAAAATATACTAAGAGATCAGGGTATACTTTTCTTCTACTGGTATAATGAGGGAAAGGAAGCAACACAATTTTTTCATGGGAAGTTTTTGGTAGGTAGTGGCACTTCTGTTTAGGTTCTGTTGAGCTACATCTAGTATGGGTTGGAAAACTCAATAAACTACCCTCCATATACAGAACGGTAGATGGGGTAGTGAAAGACTGTTTTTTTGAGGTATCTTTTATGTTGCTTTTTCAAGGAACACATCTTTTTTGGAAACATATCACACATGTAAAATAAACGTATACCTATTCCTGGTAAATCTTCTGCGCTGTGGACAGATTGACATACATCTATGTCATACATGTGGATTATGAGGTCGTTTGAAAGCCAAATTATCTGCTAACAAATAGAACTTTAAACTTTGAGATTAAATGCAGCCCCATACTGATCATGCTGAACTAGGACTCACTTTAAAACAACAAAGCCAATAAAAAGTTTGTGATTTCTTCAAACTAATTAGTCACCAACATGCAGATTAGTCATTAACATGAAGAATTCTGCGGTCAAATTCAATGGCAGTAGCAATGTCAGGGAAATTTAAACATTTCAAGTGAAGTTCTACCAATGAATACTGTCAAGTGGTGGGAAACTATAACAGGTTAAGAACCCAGTTCCTCCACTTAGATTTCTAAATCAGAAGTCTGAATCAACAGTGTTGCACTAGCCTTCAATTCAATGAGGAGCGGAATATAGTTTATACAAGCCAGTTAAGAAATTGTTCTTTGGGGTCTTCCTTTTTCATTATTAAACATTTATGGAGATAGCCATGCCTATTCTTTTAGTTAATGGTAGATGACCAAAATTTGATGACCGAAAAGATGAGCTAATTATATCTAGTCAGACTTCCTACATAAAAAAACCTGTAGAGGGGCTACACAGAGAAAATGTAAGCCTGTAAAAGATGAGAAATATTTTTTATTTAATTTTGCATAGCTACTTCATTGGCACATGACTTCATTTGACAACTCGGTGTACGGAAAAATCACATCAGTTTTACTTCAATCAAGTATTGCTTTCATATAGAGGCAAAGACATGTCACCTTCTCATGATGTCTCATGGCAAACTGCACACACTTCAAACAATGTATATCAACAAATTGATGGTTTAGTTTCACAGTGTACATTACAGGAAAAATCTTCTCTGACAGCCTATTTGTCAGTGCGTCGGATGCAGCACTGTAACACTAGACCATCTGGAGATTCCAGTGAAAAAAACACTTAGGGTGAAATTCCTCCTTCGGCTACTGCTCACTGAGAGGAAACAGAATAATGGGCCTTCTCTGCGGTTTGTCATAACATCAGAAACTAGGCATTGACTGTGCTGCTTTTATTTGTGTTGGTTTGAAAAAAAGATAGGATATGCTGTAGTGATAAAAGCAGAGGATCAGAAATTAAGATTGAGTCATGACAAAACACTGTTAAGATTTACTCCTCCATTTTCAGAGAGGGAGGAATGTGTATTCCATATACATGCATTTTCAGTCTTCAAATGTCATAGCACAAAACTCAGCAGACTACTCAGATTCAAACAGCAATTTTCATCAGATATCTTGATGAAGCTGTGCACACTACTGAATGATTTTGACTCATTTGCATCTAATGTCCCACGGTCACTAATGAATTATGAACTCCCAATGCTCAAAAGATAAAACTCTCTAATGTGTTTATTAGTCTAATTGGCCAGGTGGAGTTTTAACAACAATGTTGTCTTGCAACAAAACATAATTTTTATAATAATACAGTGTGAAATCTGTTACATATTACTTACAACCAGTCTGTCCAATAGACACAAAGAGAAAGAAAAGAATCTTCACAGTTTTTACAGTGATTCCTACTTGCTGCAAAATAGCATTTGATACTACTGTTGGGGGAAGAAGTTATTGGGACAATAGATAGCTATATAAATTACAGCTAGGTAAATACTCCGAATGAAGTACCAGAAAGTATGAAAAATACTCAGATATAGTTGGATTACAGTTAACAATGTCCTCAGGGAAGGAAGTCTGGATTGGACAATATGTTTGTGAAGAAATTAAACAATTCCACAGTAGCCATGCTATACTTAGTTTGGTAACAGAACACCAATCCATTTAGGTTTGCTCATATTTGCTGTTAGATACATCATAATTGAGGAATACCAAATGATGTGCTTTAGTCTGATTTGCTGCTGATTAACAGCAGAAGCAGCCAAACTTAGAGCTTTTTAAGAACAGATGGTGCTTCTTTCCTCTTCTTACTGGTCAAAAATTCAGAGAAAATAAGGATGAAGACGGATGTAGATAGAGAAGAGAAGCAACCCAAAGAGAAAAAAAAAGTTTGGCAGATCCCATAAGCAGCTATAGAAACAAATTATACCCATTTTCCACTGTGGGTGTGCAAGTTTGAGGATTCACAGATGGCTTGGAATTCAGCTCCTCATCAGAGATGAATCTGTTTCCAAGACAGTCTGAAAAAGGGGTACCAAGTGACTGCAAAATGTTTCTTTTCCCACTTTTACTACTTGATAGTTTCCCATCTTTCCTTCCTTTTTCTCCAAATTAACAAAACATGAAGTAAGAATGGAAGTTCATTGAGGTACTCGGAAAAAAACTGGACGGTGCCAGTAGTGGCCCAGATCAGAAAACTAAAATTTGTTCTCACTGTGGGTTCCCTAAAGCCTAAGGGGACTTGAGGAGTTCTCATATCCTCCCACCTACTCCTTATAAATAAAACCATGACTCACTTTTAAAAATTTGGTATCAAGTGAGTCATTCTTTTGCATGATCAGCTTGAGACACCTTAAAATGGTGGTCTCCTTTCCTCTACCAAGAGGACAAGAACATTTCAAAATTCTAGGAAATACAATCAAATGTTAAGGGAGGTGCTCTGCTTTCTGAGAATCAGTCATAAAAGATAAAGAAAACCAACTCAGCTGTGCTGAGTAAGTGCTCAGTCAGTAATTAGGGGCTAGAATACTGTGCCAGAAACAGACGTTGCTGTTGAGAAGGTACAGTCTATCTTTGTCCAAAAGCACAAAATAGCCATTTTGGATCCCAGTATTTCCAGCTGTATACTGCCTGCAGCCCTTTCTTCAAAGTCCACCAACCTGCCATTGCATCTTTTATATCTGAAGATGCTCTGTTTGCCATCCGATTGCACAAGGCTCTGTCCGCTAGGACTTGCATTAGTCTGTTCTCCAAACTGAAAAAAAAATCAAGCAGATCACCCTCCTAGCACATCTTCCTATTGATTAATCTTACAAAAGAAGTGAAAAACTTGTTTAGATCTCTGCCAAACTCACCAGTGGACCAAAATCCCCTCATGCATTGACTTGCTGCATGATTTTCATTCTTTGTGGTGATCCACTTGAAATTTCATCAAGTCGATCTATCAGTGAACAATAACTGCAACAGCCTTGCTGAGCTATTATTTCCTTTGGTCACAAAATTCATGGGGCATCTCAAGAATGGGAAAGGCAAAGGTGTACACAAGCCCTGCTTATGACAGAAAAATCTCCCACATCCTATCAGGTGGAGGCATTTAGTCTTTCTGTAAGAACTCAAAAAATGTGGTTTAACTCTGTTTCTCACCACAGAATATAGGAAAAAAAAGACCAGTTTGACTTACTCTGTTTAGAAAACTGATGGGGATTTCATAACAAGAGAAAGTCAAGAGTGCTGTGAAGATTGTCTTAAAAGACATAAAATGCTTCCAAAGCTAAGACAGCTGCAAGGAAGATTTGTCGGTGGTCTGCTAAGTTTCCAGTGGAACTCTCCTGGGATACATACCGAAATACTTCCTGTTTTATAGGTCTGACTCACTCATGTTAGCAGCATGTAAATGTTTTGACGGGCCAGACACGGAAAAATGGACTGTTAATTGGAATCTTAATAATGTCTGTAGGTTAAACTGGTAATAAATAAATAATGTCTAATAGTTTCATAAATAAACACCTGAAAACATGACAAATATAAATCAGCAAGAAATTGAAGTTTATAATCTAAAATAGTAGCCAGATCCTGTCTGCACATGTTGGTGTTTGAATTACAGAGAATTGTTATTTCCACAAACCTTTACTTCACTAAAATCATCCTGGACATGAAACAAGACAGAAGCATTTATTCTCCTTCATTGTTCTTAATGAACTGCTGAGAAATAAATTTAGCAGAGGGGAGACTTAAACTGAGGCTTTCATTTTCTGAAATGAAACTATTATGTTAACAATTATTCCCTTCCTATACATGCTATCATGTGTTTCAGAACTCTTAATAATTTCATGCAGCAATGAAGAAATGATTTACCTGCTGCATCTGTCAGCAAAATGCTGCGTTTGAATCTTCATTCCCCTCCATTTACCATTCATCTCATAAAGTCCATCTTTCCTCACATATTTCCAAATTAACCTGCATAGAACCGCAGGGTTTTTATGATGGCAAAACATTTTTATCATTTATGTTTATGGCTTAAAGACGATGTTCTCCACAAAGCACTAAAGAAAATGCAGAAGATAATATTAAAATCTCAAAACTACAGAGTGTACTTTCAACTGCTCATTTTAAATATTTCTCTGGCCCTATCAGACCTGTGAATATCTAGAAGGGAGTAAAACATCTCAGTAATAAATAAAAGCAGTGAGCATATAATGCCCTACACAAGACATGACACATATCTTAAATACTAATTCAATCAGCATCACATAAAAGTTCTGTGAAAACTGAATTACCTTCCATCTCACAGTTGGAGATAACATCCTGTCATGTCTAATCACTGGGAAAAAAAACCATAGATGCCACAGGCCAGTTCACATTTAGTTAATTATGCTTAGGTATATCATAAGAACTGTCAAGTAGTATTTTTTTTTTTTACCACACCAGTTTCTTCTTGCATTTCAATAGAAATCTTTGAACCTACATGAATCTTCAGAAGGGTTGAGCATGTCATCTAGTAGGTCAGGAGATAGCCCATATTTTTTTATGTATTTACTGTTTTTTTTTCCCCGTTCTTTGAAATTACATCTCCAATGACAGAACACATCTGTAGAGAGGCTGATTGAAAACCTGAAGGTTTGAAAATCCCTGGAAGGTGCATGAAACAAAAAAGCTATAAAAGTAATGGCTCAAATTATTTGCTTACATTCATTGCAATACAAAATGCTAGACAGAAAACCACAACTTTCCTACTCACAGTAAATTTATTGTCACAAGTAGAAAGACTGCGGGTAGGATTTACTTCAGAGTTTAAACACCTACAATAGATCTCTATGAGAGAGCTTGGAGGCTAACCTGTTGCAGTTAATGAAACGTAGAAAACAATTCAATAACTAACCACTGTGTGTCTTCTTCAGATAGATAGGCTGAATTACTTTCTAGACTCCATTGACCACATGGGGAACTTAAACTCCCTGCAGATACCGTATTCTGGCACTGAATCTCACACTTGGTCTGCTCAACAAAAAATCCCAAACCAAAACAAAACCACAGTCAGTGCTAGAAATATAACCATTATGGTCCATATTTAACAATGTATAACTCCAACGATTATGACAGAAATCATGCTCCATTACAGAAGGAGTACAATACCTTGCAACCGTAAAATCTTTATGTCCAAGACTACAAAGCAATTTAAAGCATTAAACATGTATTAGAAATAGGATAAATACATCAATATTTCATTTGACTTGGAAAAAATGTTCCTCATACTGAAAGATCTGATTCTCAGGAAATGCTTTTTGCCCATGGCCAAAGTTTCCCCTTTTACAGGGCAATCTGGGGTTTAATCTCACAAATTTCTAGATATCCAGCTGCTCAGGGCACATATTGTTTAGAAATCCTTCCCAAACGACCCCCTTGCAGATACCAATACACTGCATAAAATTCATAGCAAGTCCCAGCTGGTCAGCAAGATGTCAGGGCAACTGCTGGACACCTTGACATTAGCATACCTACTTGTGAACTGCTGTGGCTGGACCTGTAGACTCTACCCATGTATGAGTCACATGGTATGGAGGTACCAAATAGCAGCTTGAGAACAAAAAGAATTAATGTATCCATGCAGAGACATAAACACAAACACACTTTATTGGCGAATCTATGTTGAGAGAGTGTGCACAAAGGTTTCCAGAATGTGAAACTGGGGGCAATTAATGCATTAAATTTTTCCGGGCAAGAATTTTTTCAAGCACAAATTGGATAGCGGTTTTGATGATATCCAGATGAGAAAAGAGATTCTCCTAAAAGCATTACTTTGTAAATAATTAACAGGTCAGGTTAGTATGAGAGTGTTATGTTCACCAGTATTAGTTAGCAGCATTGGATTCTGCATTACTTCCTAAATTGTGAGTTCCAAAATGTCAAGTCTACTCCTGCCAACAAAGAAAAGTTGCTAATAAGCAAATTCAGAGCCTTTTATGAATTCAGTAGAAACTTAAGAAAACTGCAACTGCGCTTTTTAAACACAGACCCGTGATACGTTAGACAAATTTCAATATATTTTTATTACTTATGGGCACACACTAAGAACTTGCTATTTTATAAGAAATTCAAACACGCTAAAACGCTAATACTCAAGTGGAAATAGGTTTTTCTCCTAAGCCACAGGTACTTGTTTTTCAGCCCCTCAAATCCTTTCTCCAGGATCCTTGAAATTAATCTCAGTAATTAATTCAGATGTTTCTGTCACACGTTACAGAAAAGTCTCTTGATCACATCATATTTTGTCCAATTTAGAGCTGTACTGTGAGGAAAATGTGGGCAAAAAAATGTAATCTCAGTTGAGGTTGGCTTTAAAATCAGTAGGAAAAATTTCAGCTGCTCCCCAAACTATTTCCATTCTCTTTTTATTTCTCATGGGTTTTTGTGCTGCTGGAATACACAATTCTTTTTAAAATCTTTTGCTTCCCTGTTTCTGCATGTTGTGGGGGCTTTTTGTTTTGTTTTGTTTTGTTTTATTCTGTCCAACGTATTGATTTCTTGCACTAGGGCCAAGTAGGAGAGATAAATTGCATCTTGGAGTTGCCTATTTCATTTTTCACTTATTAGAAAGCAAACTATGCATCTAGCTCAGACTAGCTGCCTAATTTTTAAAGACCTGAAACTAAATTAATTCATAAGATTATTCCACCCTTGGATACGGCTCTAGCTGGAGGGCAGAAGAGAGGAGCAAGGGGGTGATGCTCTTAACTTCCCACAACCACACAAATGCAGCCTGCGGCTGTGTGTGCATCCTGAATGCTTTTCACTGTATTGCTCAGTCCACCCCCTTATTTCAGCATCCAGTATGTCTGGACTACACATCGTATTCACGCTGTGGCACTCTGCCAAGCTTAAAAAGAAAGCCACTGGATGGGCCAGGATTGTGCTGTCAGACTGATATCAGTTTGACTTTGTCCTCTCTTTTGTAATATCTCCTTCAGGAGACAACTGTCATCTGCGTATGCATAAATCCAAGGCTCAAGGTTTGTTTGTCTCTAACCGGTGTGTATCTCTATGTGGTTGTGGCAGCCATCCAGTCTTTCGGCAAAACTGCTTGTGTGGTATCATGCTATTTAAGTCACCTGTATATTTTCAGGCTTGCTCAGCTGCACTGTCCATTAGAACAGCTACTTTTTATCTGTTGCCTCAGGTTTCATACTAATAAATTATTACCCTTTTACTTGCCTTAACACATTTTTAAAAGGTATCTTATCGTGATAAAATTGTGACTAAACACATTTCAAAGAATTCCTACTCAGAAAAAAAAAAAAAACAACACAAAACAAACATAAAAAAAAAAAAAAAAAAAACACAAAACAAACATAGAACTGTGTTTATATTAAAAATGCAGTGAGAGGAAAGTTATGATAAGATATAACTTCTGAAGGAGTGGAAATAGCATAGAATAAAGCACACTAATCAATGACACTAATGAGGCATGCAAAATCACAATTACACAATTGTGCCTGTGGGTACTGTCTCTGTTTATGACTTATAACATAGAGCAGTTAGTAACACAGATGTGTTTTGTAAATCCCTGAGTCACATCCAGAGTTATTTAGCTGAATCCTGGGAGAAATATTTTGCCAAAATACCATGATGACCATTATTTATTCCCAGTGTTCATTGCATTTCTAAGGCTTATCAAAACATTTTACTGTTGAAAAATATTTTGCAGAGGCGAGATGCACAACAATTGTTTGCAACTTAAGAATTATGGCTAAATTAGATACTTAACTGTGATTACAGACTTCTTTTATTATTTTTGACAGTGCAATAGGACCCAGAAGGCTTCAGACAATATCAGGTCCTTATTGTGCCAGACAACACAGGCATGCAATGAAGACAAACACTGAGCATGAATGGACTTGACAGAAAAGCACATAAATCTTAAATATGCAAATCAATTATCACCAGAACTACCAGCGACAGTTCTGGAGACTGTAATACTATGTTGTATGCCTTGAAAGAATTAAACTTTTGTAAATGTAATAAGCACTCACAAGTGCACTGTTCTTGTGGGATGTTTTATCTTTTTTTTTTCACTACTGCCCATGAATAATATAATAGATTAATAAATAAATAGATTAAAAACTAATAAATTAACAATTAATTCCCCCCCCGCACCCCTAAGAATTCTCTATTCTAAATAGAAAGGAAACATTTCCAGAACAAGTTTCTAAATCAGATTAGCTTTTAAAAAGGCTTTTGTAAATGCAATTTATTAGCCTAGGAACAATCAGCTTGGCATTTACATCTGTTTTTCTATCAAACTAGTTAACATAAATGTGAAGAGATCAAATATGTCTTTGATTTTCAGAAACTCCTATCAAAATTTCAATTAAAAAAGGTCAATAGTTTAGGCAGCTGGAAAACAAGAAAATAAAAAAGCAGTAAAAATAAAGCTTCTGAAATATTTCAGTCATCAACTCTACTTTGTAGTAGCAACCTCACTGTATTCAACTTGCTGCTGGGCTGACTGAACAAAAAAAAAAAAAAGAAAAATAATTTCCCTAATTTCACACAGTGAAAAATAATTTTGCAAATTGTCTCAAGTATTTGGATACCTATAAAAATTTTATATAGTATGATTGTGGTCAAGGGTCAATTGACTTTGCAGGGTGCAAAATTAGGCTATTTCACTGTAAAGGAGCCACTTGCACAGACTTCTCTGGACCAAAACTCAGTTTGCAAGTTTCCTGAGGATAAATCATGAGACCCTTATCACTCCATTTGGTCCTTTGAGGTCTCCCAGTTGCCACCTTGAGCTAGGCAGAGTAATTTGCTTTAATTTGTCACAGCTGCATAGAATTCCTTTAAATGAAATAACCTGTTTATGTAATCAGATGAAAACAACTGGGAAAATAAAACAGATTTTAAATCCAGAAGCAATAGTTAATAATGATATCACGTGATTCTCAGAGGTATGAAACACCTTCAGCTCTTTCCCTGACACCAGTCTATATGCTAGGTTGAATATAACTCACTGGAGGCCTCCAATTAACAGAAAGGGGATGACTGTATTAGGCTACAAGAACAGAATAATACACCTTTGGTCCAAATTCTGCTACTCTCTGCAAGCGTTCCAATTCCCCCTATTGATAGCTGAAATACTGTTTTGAATTTTAGCAAGATAAACAAGTTTCTGCCACCTGAATTTATTGGTAGCTGAGGGAAGGAAGCTGAATCTGACTCTTTGCGAGTATCTTCATCTGCTTTAGGGTAAATAAAATGCCAGAGGACCACTTGGCTTTGCTGCATGCATGAAGTGGTCTTCTCTCTGCAAAAGCAGTAATTGTTGCAAGCTTTTAAATTAGTACATTAAAAATATGAACGTTTGAATGACATTCAGAACTTGGGAGTTAATATCTTAATGTGACTTAATCGAAGCTGTAAAGCAAGCCATGGGAGGAATAAAAGGCAAAATCTGTGTGCTTTGCCATTAAAGGGACCATCCCAGTTCCACTAGCACACCTAATTTCAATAGTATCTGTAAAAATGACAGCAAGGGGACTAGGACTAAATTCTAAAAATGACATGACCATATGTTCTCAGTTAAAGTCACTATAAGGCTACCAGGTTTTCCATGTGCAGAACCACATCTTCAGGCCTACATTCTCGGGATAAAACATCTGATGACACAGAACATTTTGAAGAATAAGTTAGGTCCTTCTGTTGTAAAGAACAACACTAATAAGAACAGAATTGGATAAAGACATTATTTATTTAAAAGAGTCATGTTATAATAGTTAATACAAATATAGAAAATAATTGGAAATCATCACCTAGCATGATTTGCACTAATGGACATCCATGACACTAAAAAATTCCACCAAATAATATCAGAGGAGTGAAATGTAAAAAGCAAAGTCATTAAATTTTTCAGCACAGCAATAAATACCCTCCAGAAGTAAACTATTATACTAACAAAAAGAAATAGTAAGAGAAAAGCAAGTCACTGCACCTTCACCCTCATTTTGCACACATTTACTCATTTCTTTAACTGTGAAGAATAGAACATGGTACTTCCAGGAACTTGACCTGCAGATATTGAGTGAACGCACAAATAAATTACTGAGAAGATCAGGACCTCAGCAGGTACAGATACGTACTTACAATAATATTTTACTTTAAAAAAAAATTATTAGTAGCTTGCATGTACAAAGTGCATATTGGTTTTGGTTTAGGAGCAGATTGCCAGACCCCTTAATCTTTAATGATAAAATTGTAATACAGAAAAAGAAAAAAAAAAAAAAAGAAAAAAATAATTGTTGCTTTTACGGAATTTAGCCTTTATCCAAGTCTGGCTTCTGAAATACAGAACAAAAAAAAAGAGGTTCCTAGCCTAAAACATAGCCTAATAACTCAGCCTAGACCTCAAAGGAATGAAATCAGTATTTCCCCTGCAAGTGAATTATGTCCAGGTATAAAAAATAATAAAGGCAGACTGCATGATTTACAATTTTTTTTTTTATTCTAAGATTGAAAAATAAAGAACTCTATGGTTTATCCTTTATAGTTTAGCTTGTTTAAGAAACTAACAACCTGGGTATGAGTTTGTCCGGGTACAAGTTAACAGTTCTGACAGTTGGCACTTGTTTGATAATCCTGCTTAAGGATAAGGGTAGATACAGGGGAAGGAGAGGAAAAAGAGAACTGAAACAAAGGTCACAGACATCAGAATATTTAGTAATTTATAAGTACTATATGCATTTATCTTCTGCCTTGAAACATGTTGGGGATTTGAGCCCAGAATGCTATTTACCCTGCCAAAATAAGGCCATCTCCTTCAGTTGGCACATAGAACAGTTTTACACTCAGTTTAGGCAAAAAAATGTCACATGTCGTTTTGCCAACATAATTCTCCAGCAAAAATCTTCCCTGGGTAGCAAGATTTACATGCAGTAAGACTGGATGGCAAAAGAAGATAGGCTACATTGAAAACAGCTCAGAAGCACAAGAATCTCAGCAGAAAGCTGAGGTATGAAGTAGGAATTTACATCAGGCTTCCAGAAGCTCAGCTGCCTACATACCCCTTCAGATTTTTACCAGCTAAAAGTGCCACCTAGATTTTAATCTCCTTCCCCTGCCCCCATTCTTTTTCTATGTTCATCAAGTACTCACCTTCCACTGTTTGACATTGCAATCCACTGTTCTGTACTTTCATAAGCTCTTTACAACCTTTGCTGATATTCATTCTTAAAGTGAAATGCAAAGGGTAGGAAAAGTCAGGCAATTATATTTTGAAAGTGCAATGTTCTGAACAGTAACCTCGTATAAACCTGGGCACTTCCAAACCATATATTCTGTCCTGGTGATGAAGAATCAGAAAGAAGAGTATTCAGCATTTGTACAGGCCTTTTCATTTTGAACGTTATGAATATTAACATTCCTGCAGGGAACCATTTGGACCCAACAAATAAAAATAACATAATAGAAAATGACAGTTCCTTGAAAATAGGTCAATATTATCACCCATATTCCACAAATGAAGGAACTGAGATACTCAGAAGACTAAAAAAAAATGTTTAACCTAAAATACCTAGCTTTCCCCTCTTAAAATCCATCCTTAGATGCTAGACACAGGGCTTGATTACCAGGCATGTCAAATATCAACTGATCTCATTGATTTCATATTAACCGACAGGGTCAGACAGCTGTGTGTGGGTCTGCCATCACTGTCAACAGAAAGGCAGAAGCTTATTAGGGTGCAAGCATGGCCCTCAGGAGATGCCACTTGTTTGTTCTGTGTGTCATGGACCTGACAATTAGATGAGCTGGTGCAATAGCAAAAGTCATGTCTCCAATTGGCTGGGAGTTCAGGGTTAGGGAAGTGAACACTTTGGAAACAATGACACATTTTTTTGAATAATGTTTCAGAACTACCACCTCCATCATTTCTCCGTAAGTCTCTAAATCTTCTCTCATTTGTTTCTAGGACCCTGTTTCTCGTTTACCAAACCCCTCTTTTTTCTTGTTTCAGCAGTTTGTACATAGCACTCATCAAAGACATCCAAAATACTTTTCCTTCCTTTATTTTTATTACAGCCATGTTTCTCATCTGTCAACATCCCTGTTCCGGCTTCTGATCTCTTTCCATATCAAGTACCAGATGTTCATCATAGCCTCAACATTGGCAAGAAACCTGGCAAAGATGCAGCAGGGCTGACATAAGCAAGGTGTAAAAAGTGTGCTCACTGATAATAAGGTCAGAGGGAAAAACTAAATTACTTCTTTACATCAGTTGACTGAAAAACAGTTTTGGAAGCTTCAAAAACTGGAATTTTAAGTTAAAGGGATAGGTATAAGAAAAATCTGCTCAAAGGAAATATCTATAGAAGAGGTTTTGGAAGGACTCAGAAAAAGAACAGTAGAGAACTGAATACATCACTCAATTACTGTAGGAATTAAAGTAGTATCAGAGAACTGCAGGTAATAATAATAATAATAATAATAATAATAATAATAATGCCAGTTTCTGGAGCATACCTGGTTTCTAGCCAGCACATTGATAGCATAACACAGAATAAGATTATTAGACCCATAGAAACTATGGTGAAGATTCAACACATTTTTAGTCAGACTTCACAAAATTATTACAGAACATTTTGATAAACTCAGTGAGCATGGGCGGATGAGTGAAATGGATGAAACAGGGAACTGAAACTCCAAAGAGCTCTTGGAAATGTCTTCAACTAAAGCTAGAAAAAGCTTCAGAGGCCAAGAATAAATGATTGGTATTCACAATTTCAAAACTATTCACAGCAATAAAAAATAAAGCTGACAGTTAATGAAGGAAGCCTTGTTATTAAGAAATTGAATTTCACCTTTCATTTTAGTGACCAATAAAGAAACTTGAGAAGTAATATATATGGAGAAAAAACAATTCTAACTCTACATATATGATGCATTAGATTATCTGTTACCATACAAGAAAAAGATGTTGCAAATGTTGTTGACGGCTCTCTGAAAATATTCTCATTGCTGATCAGAAAGACAAACAGAATGCTTGGAACTGTTAAGAGATAAATGCAGAAAGAAAAGAAATGCCTCTATATCATTAGTAGTTTGCAATTCTGGCTGCCCCATCTCAAAAAAAAATAAAGTGAATTTAGAAAAGATTGACTGGAATGATCAGAAGTAAGGAACAGCATCCTTCAAAATTCAGGAGAAACAGACCACCAGGCTGGCTTTGCTTTGAAATCAGAAGACGTAGGAATCTATAAAGTAAAAAATTCTATGGAAAAGAGGAATAATTCATCATTCCAGTACTAGTGGACACCCTAAAATTTGCAAAACATAAGACTTAAAACATTAGGGAGTACTTTTTCTTTTGACAAGCAATGAAATTATGGAACGAAACCATATGGAATGAAATCATCGTCACAGGATGTGAGAGAAGTCAAGGTGTAAACAGTATCAAGAACTGTTCATTCATGAAATAAGAATTATTTCCAGAATTTCAGAACCTCGGAAAGATTTATTTCATGGAAAAGTCATTAGAGATTTAGCCCTGGATTGCTGGTTCAATTTAGTCTGAATCCTGGAGGTCCCCTAAACCACTGATTTCTAGACTTTCAACAGAATTTACTTTTTTCCCTATATTTTCATATTTCTTGTCCTGTTTCCTTAAAATCTATTGACCAGTAAAAGTTAGGCTATTAGGTATCACGAACCGTTCTACTTATTGCTACATTTGCATCTTTTCTTATGATTTAATATTTTTTTAAGCTCTTTCAGGGCTTACATATGCAATATCTGCTCTTCTGCAGCATTATGCACTAAACTCCTAGCTGTACAGTGAGATCTCTCTCTTTCTCCCACACACGATTTGATGTTGTAAAGCTTCTGTTTGGTTACTGATCCTCTGTGTATCACACAGCCCACTATAATTCTCATCCTTCAGCTCCTATCCTTACAAACCCCTTCCTTCTGTCAGCCTGCTAACATTAATTTATGCTTATAGTTTCTGCTCCAATTTCATTTCCTCAAATTATGTTCTCTTGTCTTTTAGTCCTTTAATATTCTACCTGTCCTTCCAGTGACCCTTGCCACTTTTCTCTACCTGATGTATTATATCGATTTAAATTACTGGCTTTCTAGGTTTCTTTTTCAGTTACTTGTCTGGACAACTAACTGCACACTGATTGTGCTGCCTATATGATGCATACTGTTGGAAGTGCTAATAACTACCGTGCATATTATTGAGTAGGTCACAGTCCACAGCCAAATTGCAGAATTAACACCAGAGTTTCATCTTAGATCTCTGTTTTACAACCCATGCTGTAGCCTGTAATTTAGATAAAATTTCATATACAGCCTCATAAAAGATTTCACAAATAAATATGAAAATCTTATATTCTTATATTCTGTTGGTCTTCCAGAGCATAAGAAGTGGTATTGCAGTTTCTGTTTGCAGGATTCAGGACATTTTATTCAATTATTCAATGATCCTATTGCAGCAGAGCCTGTAGGTCTGTGACACACATTAAATCCTAGGAAGCAGAGTAGTAGCAGGTTTATCAGACAGTGTTCACTCACTGATACAAACTGCTTAAATCTACCTGTAAGAAGCACATCACCCAGGTAAGAGGCCAGCAGAATCAGCCAGAAGCCAAACAGACCAGACAGAGTGAAGATCAGGGTGAGAAAAAAGGCAGCAGACAGAGGATATGACCTGCCAACTGACTGTTGAAAACTACCAAAAGAAAAATCGTAACTTGATTTTCCAATTTCCAGAGGCATAAATGGGCAGGTTATAGTAAATGGAAATAAAAAATGGAGGTGCTTAAGCAGCTGAGTGCCGTACTACACCAGAACCCCTACAAACAGGAAGAAGATGAGCTTTGCCTGAATATCTAGGATTTTACACCTCTCAATGGAATGTTTCTTGTTTTAATGGGAAATCTGTCTGAATCTTGTGCTTATGTGCCACATTTTGAAATCTTTAATAAACAGTTTGGAACAGTTTTAAAATGACTGAGTTCACTTTTGGAAGTGATATTGCTTGAAATTAGATGAATGATTCTACAAACAATAACACAGTTATCAGAAAGAGCCATCAAAATATTATTGTCACCAGTTCAGTGATGGAGGCAGAGTGGTGTTATAAATGGGATTCTTTTGGTATGGACGGCTATATGCATCAAGACATCTCACTGTGATATTAAAGAACAGTAAAAATCTATGCAACTGAAGGTAACAAAATAAGATAGAAAGCTGTATTTGCCATGAAAAACCTATGACGTTATTTATTCCTGCCATTGCTAAAATTTAAGAATGTGAAAGTACTGCAAGCAGGTTCATCTATTCCTCGGTCAAGAAACTACAGTTGTTCTGCTAAATAAATGGCAAGGCCTGTGGCTCTGGGATTAAGTGGCAAGCAAGAGCTTGTGTCCTGATAGCTAAACCCTCTCACACCCCAAAACAGGTGCTCTCATCTATGCCACTTTTGGGGAATAGGTCCCTACCATGCTATCTTTGAAGCAAGCATGGGCACTATCTGGAAATACGTTAGTACAGCCAAAAGCTCTATCAGGCCATGTGTTATTAAAGTCTGAGCACAATTGCGTGACAGTGCTCAAGCCAGAATCCTGGCTCTGCTGAGTTTACTGATGCTGCCATTACAGGAGGAACCACCTCATCTTCATTTCCATGCTGGACTCTGGACACATTAAGGAAAGCAAGCTGCTTGATTAAT
Source organism: Calidris pugnax (assembly GCF_001431845.1). Taxonomy (NCBI): domain Eukaryota; kingdom Metazoa; phylum Chordata; class Aves; order Charadriiformes; family Scolopacidae; genus Calidris; species Calidris pugnax. The sequence continues at coordinate 4,432,881 of NW_015090859.1, read as the reverse complement.
ATTTCTTGCTGTATGCCAGTGCAGATACTCCTTTCCAAAACAAGAGGAGTCTAGACTTTACTCATCTCACTTCTTTCCCCAGTTGCTCAGCCAGAGTGCTGGGATAGCACCACTACATCCTTCTGACACACTGCTGCTAGAACACATGCTACCAGGAAGCTACAGTAGCTCTTGCTTCCTCTCTCCCCTCCTGTCCCCAGCATTTTCCCCTACTAGACCTGTTTCTGCACCACCTGTGATACGAAAGTCAACCCTTTCTCCCTGCAGCTGGATTTGCCTTGGTAAGAGTAGCCCTGAGTCAACACTCAGATAAGGCTCTGCAAAGTGCTGCTTCTTCAAAGCTTTTAAAATGAGTTGGCTGTACTTAGTGTTCATTCGAATTCTGGCAATTAGTCAATGATTTAATTATGTCTGTTAATGGGATTTCTAGGAAAAGTATTATTATATGGAGACCAAAACCCATTGTGAGCTGAAATGATACTGAAATGATACTGGATTCAGCACTAAATATTCAAATTCTATCTTAGTAAAATAGGTATTATTTTTATTAGGAGCTGGTTTTACCTTGAATGTACATTAAGGCTGTTTGGAATCAAGAATTTTCACAACTTGCTCCTTCATATAACTCCAAGTCATTGAATTACAGAAGGCATGTAACTTCCTGCCATATTTACATATAGGCTTTAATGAATCATAGAAACATAGAACCATAGAATACTAGGCTGGAAGGGACAGGAAGGATCAAATAGAGACTGGGAGAGTTCTTCCTCCTTTATTAATTTCTGTTTAATTGCAAACACTTCGTTCTCAGTGTTAATCCTAGCTGAAAGAACTATGTCTGAATTTTCTGAATTAAGCTTAAACTATTTTACCCAAATTTAGTTTAGTTTCCATTAGTAATTGCATAGCCTGAATTAAGAAGTATTCTTTTAACAAACTTCTAAGTCCCTTTTAATGAGATAAAATTAAAGTGACAGCATTTGTCTAAACAAGTAGTCCTTGAATGTATTTCACGCTGCTTTTGCATTTTAATAGCACTTAGTATAACATTTCCTTTTTATTTGTTCTTCTGTCACTCTGTAAACAGTCGTTGACCAAAAAAAAAAAAAAAAAGTGTCGAAATCAGCAGCCAAGTGTCTGTAATCCCAGAAGAGTGCCATAACCAGAAATGTGCTTCTTTTTCCTTCTTCTTTCTTGGAAAACCCTGAATTATTTTCTGGGGGGGGGAGAGGGGGAAAGAACTTGACACTCCAAATCCTGCCTCTTATCTCCAGGATTGCTAGGTGATTAAGAGACTCTTGAAGATGTGTCTGAGTATCCTAATCAGAGGACTTCGGTCTCTGAAACCATCAGTGAGTATCTTAATCACAAAAACTTTGAAAAGAAAGGGAAGACACCAGCAGCATTTCTACTTCTTGAAAGACTGATCTCTGCCTGGGTTCAGGGAGAAAAGAGAAAAAATCTAGCATAGGATCCAGCTGTCAAACCAAAGGGGTTGCTGCCATTTGGACACCCCAGTACATTCAGCATGTCTCCAGCTGCTGCTACAGGGATGGGAAGCTCTCCTGCAAATCCTGGACAAGATCTGCAAGCTCTGTGCAGGTACCTCAAGCACTCTGGGGAAATTAAAAAAGATCTAGACAGGAAACACTAGTGCTTAGGCCAAGAAATTGTCTTCCTAGAGGTGAGTAGTGGAAATTGTTTCCCTGTAGGTTAGCCATAGGTAGCCAAGTCTTTTAAAAAAAATTCACAAAGAGCTTCAGCATCTATCTAAGTATCCCGGATCTCATTTTTGTAACCTCAAAACTGAGCATTGCTTGTCTGAGAAAGCCCAAGTCCCTTGTGGAACAAAACATCAGTGTTTTAATGAGATACTTTTAGCCAAAAACTTTAATACTTTCATTTTTGTAAGTTACAGGTGAGGTGTTAAAATGCTTCCTGTTAAATAAAAATAACTACTCAACTGCATTAACTTCAGTAAATAAAATTTTGACCTTGTTAGCATACACCCCTAAAACTGTTTCATTGTAGTCCTTTCCTCATATAATTATTTTTGGACTGAACAAATTTTGCCTAGAGGACTATTAATCAAGCTAACCTTAAATATGCCCAGATGTTAATCCATAAATCCCATATGCTATCTGTATATGTTAATAATAATTTAAAAAAAAAATACTTTCAAAACTTATTATTTAAAACCTAACTACCTGTCACTGTCATGATCTATGGTCACTGCATATAATACGTAGCAACATTCCACCATCGACTTCAGAACGAAAATAGCTTTTAGCAAAACAGTTTAGGAAATTCTGGGGGAAGACAGTTTGTCTGAAAGCAGGGGCATAGGAACAGTATCCAAAAATCTGAGGCCTCTTAAAGTGTCCACCAGCACATCTTCTTTCACTGGGCAGTTTGTGTAGTTGTTCTCTTTAAAAATGAGAACTGCAACTGCTTGTGGACATTGGCAGATAGGGGCAGGAAACAAAAAAGTGGTTCCAGGTAGAAGGTGGTGGGCTCGGAATCTGATAAATGGTCATAACTATTTCTGATAGCATTTATATTGAAAAAAAGTCAGTTAAAAAGTGAGACTAGAGGGTTAGAATATTGGTATCTATGCAGTTCCTCCCCTGTTGCACACAGGCAAATATGAGTTTACATATACATATTTCACAGACACAACTTAAGGGACATTTCTGACTAAAATTCCCAAAAACTCAGCATAAACCTGTTCATAGCCAAATTCAGAGCTCATGCAAATATGAAATGGAATTACATCTGCTACATCTTAAAACTATCTTCCCTGTTTAACCTGTCCTGACTTGCCCAGCAGTTGCAGTTCAAAGAAAATCAACAAGCTTTGTCTTGAGATTCTGCAAATCTCACTGTACAGCTACTTCTCCCATCTCTTCTTCCAGAGCATCCAGCTGTATCCATAGATCTCCCACAGAGACTGAGCATAACTACACCTGTCACAGTCCACTGGGCTATCAATATCCCTGACACCATTGCTTCCTTTACAGATTGCTGTTTGCCTCCTATCGTTCTCGACCTCTCCTTCCTCCTCTGCTTGATTCACTCGGGTTAGTTGGAAACTTCATTACAAAAATAATCTTGTATACAACTGTATCTTTAATAGTGTGATTCTGAACCAGCACTGTACAGAACAGAATTCCCAAAGTCATTTATCACGAGCACCACCAAGATACATGAATCTAAACCAAAAATAGAAAACAAAGCCAAGTTTTCCCTTTTTGACTATGAAATAAGATCTGACAGTCAAGCACAAGTAACTCTAAGTTAAAAAAATGTGACTTTGGCTATTTTTTTAAATTCTACATTATTTAATAAGCCCAGTAACATGATGGTAATGGAAATACCGATGCTTTGATGAAAACTTGGATTTACCAGAACATACAAGCACAAACATATAGAAGGAAAGGTCCAATTAGTCATAAGAAAAAAAATGTTTCACCAAAATTGCTAGCACTATCTGTATAAACATTCAGACTAATATTGACTTGATAGCATTAGCACTCTTATGAATATCTGTAATGGCTCATAGTTCATGTTTTGTACGTTACATAGTCTCTCCCTATCTGTCCTGTCAGCCCCCTTCATGTACTGGAAGGCCACTATAAGATCTCCCAGGAGCCTTCTCTTCTCCAGGCTGAACAATCCCAGCTCTCTCAGCCTGTCTTTGTAGGAGAGGTGCTCCAGCCCTCTGATCATTTTCGTGGTCTTCCACTGGACCTGTTCCAACAGGTCCATGTCCTTTCTTTCTTGAGGACTCCAAAGCTGGACACAGTACTCCAGGTGGGGTCTCACGAGAGCAGAGTAAAGGGGTAGAATCACCTCCTGAGACTGCACCACTTCTCTTGATGCAGCCCAGGATGCGGTTGACTTTCTGGGCTGCCAGTGGTCCCTGCTGGCTCATGTTGAGCTTCTCATCCATGAGCACTCCCAAGTCCTTCTCCTCAGGGCTGCTCTGCATCCATTCTTCGCCCAACCTGTATTTGTGCCTGGCGTTTCCATGTCCCAGGTGCAGGACCCTGCACTTGGCTTGGTTGAACTTCATAAGGTTTGCACAGGCCCACTTCTGAAGCCTGTTCAAGTCCTCTGAATGGCATCCCTTCCCTCCAGCATGTCAACCATGTCACACAGCTTGGTGTCATTGGCAAACTTGCTGAAGGTGCACTCTATCCCACTGTCCATGTCTCCAACAAAGACACTGAATAACACTGGTCCCAGTATCGACCCCCGAGGAACACCAAAATACCCAGCATACCTTGAAATTAAATTTCATTAATCAGTCTGAGAAACCTAGAAAAACTGCGCGTCTATGTGCTTGCATTTTTGTCTGGTTATGTGCAAAGGCTGTATGACATCCTCCTGACATGAGCCAGAAGGCGCAGTCTCAAGAGTGGAAGGGCTATAACACCTTTAAGACATGGATTCACTAGTGGAAATTTGGCACATCCTCATCCTATGCCAGTTTAGATAGTCCTCTAAAAGACTAACTGATTTGAATTTGTTGCTGCAGTTCTCTATGGAACACATGTGGGAAATGCACTTCACAGTGACATCACATCAACACACTGAGGTGAAACAGGAAACACAGGAGGAACAAAAGAAAGATTTGGGTGTCCAGTGTAGGGTGGGCAGTAGGGGAGAGGCACCAAATTGAGCTCTGCTCCTTCTTGGCAAGTGCTCAAGCTGCTCTGGGCAGCTGGCAGGTGCAGAAGTTCAGTTCAGTGATATCAGAGGCTATATCAGCACAGATAGCTAAAAAAAACCTGCCTTGTCCTCTTCCTGGGACAAATTCATTCACAAATAACTCTGTTGATTTAGTTGAACTGCAGAGGATATAAAAAGCCTAAAATTCCTGCCTAATCCTGTATGATTTATCACCTCTGGGAGTTCTTCTGATGAAGGAACACAAGTCCCTCTTGTTTTCTTCTGTTATTCATTAGAAATAATGCAGATGAATAACATTGTGTTGTTTTCTTGAATGTTTTTTCATCCCCTTAAACGTGCATGGTGTTTTCTCATGTCTCAGTTGGGAGTAGATCTTTTTGTGTCTCATTTTTCCCATTAGTAGTAGTAGTAGTAATAGTAATGAAAATAATAATAATTATTAATAACAATAGTGATAACAATAAGTGCTAAATTATTTAGATATTTTCACTCTGTCACTTCATGCCATAGGCAATTTGCTATCAATAAATGAGGCATTAATTAAATATATGATCCATAAATTGGGTGTAAAGTATCTCTTCGGGTGGACTGCCCTGAGATATGATAGAAGTCCCTTATGAACCAGCATTGACAAAATTCTGGGTAATGCACCACTGAAAATGCTGACTTCTCTGGATCCATAAGGGAGGGAGGGAAAAAGAGACAGAAATTAATATGTATTTGCTCTTTAAAAGAAAAAGGAGTGTAGGCTGCTTTCATTACTTACATGAAAAAACACCAGCTCTGTCTTCCTTCCCTCCAAAGCCAGTGCAATTCCTCATATTTCAAATAATAAATCAGACTGTTCTATTGTGCTGTCTTCATAGACAATAATAAGCTTCCAGTAGACGTTACTTTTTTGCACTGCACTGACGTATACCTGGGGGCACCAGAACAAGGCAACGACCCCACAGATCCCTAACAGACAGAATCTTCTAATAACTTAATTAATTTTTTTAATGTTTTTCATTAAGTAATGAATGTCAAGTTTGGTAGTAACTGACCAGATAGCAAGTGATGTGAAAAAGTATTCAAAGCAGCATTAAATTTGCACAGCATTTTAGAAATTTCTTACTAGAGACCCATTCCCCCCCTCCTTTTTTTTTTTTTTACACACAAATAAATTGCATTTCTGAGAACACTCCACCATATTGTTCATGTGTTTTTGGGGTCTGCATGCATACTTCTGTATGTAGCAGAAGAAAAGGCACCCTGTAGAAGAAAAGAGAATCTCCATTCTCAGTGTTTGATTAATCAAGTGCTATAATTGAGTGAACTTGAACACAAGTTCTTTTTTTAATACTGGGATTGCAAACTTAACCCGAAGTAAGCATACTTGTTTTTAATATCCATGCATCTAGTTAATAATGATAATTAATAATCAAAGATGGAAATCTACTGGTAATTTTAATTTTATTTTATCAGGAATTTTATGATGGATGATGCAATAGGAAGGAGAAAAATTGTTACGAAACAATTTGAAGAAATATTTATTTCCATTTTCAGTGCTGATAACTTCAGACTGACTTTTTGTTGTTGCTGTCCTTTGGTGTTTTCCTTCTTGCTTTGTCCTTCTTTCTTCACCCTTAACAGTGTCTAGAAGGTTCCATTAGATGGTTGCCAATAATAAATCTAAAATAAAAGTTAACATAGGTGTATTTTGAACAAAAATGGTTTTTTCACCGCAAAGAGTTTCTAGTAAAGTTCAGCGAATAAATTAATGGGCAGTATCTAAGTATCATATTTCCCAGAAATGATGCAAGGGCTGTAAAGATGCAAAGTGCATATACACCATGTTTTTATATTTGGCCTTCTCTCTCAATGTTATCAAGTTTCTCAGATGAAAAACAACTGCTGTCAAGCCAGTAAAAGCCCTACAACTTACTATTCAGTTGGAAAATTTGTTTCCCTATGAATTCATACAGAGATAGCAACAAAGAGTAGTCTTTTAGGTTGATTCCAGGAAAATGCTGTGTGTGCTGGGCCAACAGGGCTAAAAGACATTCTGTTTCACTACTCCTCACCAACATATCCTGCAGCTGCCCCCAATTTTGTAGTGGGGTTTAGAGTATTACACAATTGTTTTCATACTACTCAAAATTTTAAATAGTGGAAAAGCACTAACAGATATTCTCCAGAAAACTGTCAAAAAACATTGTTAATTTGTAAGTGGATGTAAAAGGCTTTTTAAAACATCATTAAATGAAGGGGAAAAGGTCACAACTTGCAGAAGAAACATCAATAGAAAGTACAACTACAATAAAAAATGCATCAGAGAAAAAATAATAACCAGCTTAGTATGTAAAAACCCAGGCATTTCGATGTTGTATTTTAAGGCATAGGCAAAGATGTTGCCGTTTGGACTTTGCATGCCTAATAATAGTGAAATTAGATAATTATCTAGCTGAGAAATAGGCAAGTTTTCAAATGTCCAGATGGTTCCACCACCCACCTCATTTAGCAAAACTTCCTTTATTCACACTGCTCTAACATGCTGCCCATTTCCTCAATTTGTACCCATTAGCTGACAAGAAAAGGGCTGAGCTCAGAAATCAACAGCCTCTGACAGGAAACCAGTTCCCAGGGGCCCTCTTAGAAGAAGTAGGATTTTAACTGATGTTGCCCAGGAGACAGCTGTAGCAACTAAGTCCCTATCTGAAGCAATATTAGTGAAGCAGGTGAAAGGATTTACAGTACAAAGACCTTTTAATATTCTTGGTAAGCTGCAAGGAATGATCTTTAGCCCGCGGGAAGGGCTCGGGAGAAGAACGCTAACGTAACTTATTTCCCGTTTGCTGGTGAATAAAACTTCCCCGTGTCACACAGCAACCCAGCTACAAAACGCAGTTTACATAGTTTGGCAGATAGAGGAGGCAAGGTCAGATTTACAGTAGAAGGCATTTTCCTGTCTGTGGAAACATCTGAGAGTTGCCCAGGTTCTGGGGAGGGGTCGGCACCTTGCTGCACCCGCAGCTGGGTCGCAGGCAAGGGCTTGATTTGCTGTGGGTCACGTCTGTAAAATGTGCAGCCTCCTGACAGCAGCGGCACGCCTTGCCTGAAAAGGTAGGAATGCACAAACAAGGTCATTTGGCCGATGTCATCTTCCAAAATATCAAGAGATGCTAACTGCTAATTAATTTTATGTTTATGAATATTACATCAGGGTGCACCAAATTCGGTCTGTATTTTCACTAACACATCTCTGATTAATCCAGTGGTCCTAAAAGGTATCCTAAAGCTTTAATTGCTTTTAAAACACGAATGTTCATTATGCCAGAATGGCGAAGAGATCACTTTATTTAATTTGTAATATGTGGACAACAAAGAATAAATAAAATGTTTGGAGTTTTGTTTTGTTACAGTGAAAGCAATCAGCAAATAATGAAAGCTTCATTTCAAGGTCTTTAACGGTAACTGCCTCAGAGAGAAATGTAATTCACCTGACACTGAACAACAAAGCTGAGGTGCTGTGATGACTGTATCTGTTACACAGCCTGGGAAACATATTAGATAATTATCTGTAGGCATAATGATTCCCTGACAAAACCTAAATTAAAATGGAGTTGCTACTGAGAGCACATATTAGTAGTTTAAGGTAAATTACAAAGCAGGCATTTTATAATTATCCTTAAATCTTGCATTTTAATCTAAGACATTGAGTGAAGGTTAAAAGAAGGCCACGCATGTTGTGAGGCAGAAATCCAGTGAGGGGATCAAAAATACCTTACTTCAGCACCGTCGTGGATGCCACAGATTGCCACTGAAATAGATTTTGCATTCAAATCTAGTGTCTACATGGCATCAGATAGCAAAAAAATTCATTTTGCTTCTAAGTGGATGTGTCAAACTATCAAACTTTTCTAATACAACATAAATAGGGGATACTTGGGAACTGACAGTCTATCAGTCGGTACTAGGTGGCAAATGAGCAAATCTTTAATAACGACAAAACTAAAATCTCGATCTAAAATCTTTAATAACAAACAATCTAAAATCTCCTAAGAACAAAATTTGCATTGGGCACACTTTAGAAAAGAAAGATAAATCTCTGAAGAAGAAAAAAAGGAAAAACACATGGAAAGATTAATATTTACAAGCCTTAAGAGTATCCGAGGAAGTTGATCCGACCTGCAAAATACAGTCAGTGTGGAGTGCTGAGCTGATGAATGCTGTCAGTTACTTCTAACTTCTGCTACAAAATTAGTCAGTAGAGATTACCAATATGTATGTACCAATGCTCCCTTAAGGAGAGAAGGAAAACAAATGAGAAAAATCAATAGACTAAATCTCAAAAGGGGAAGAGAAAAGTGTCTGAGGCATTCTAATTTACCTCTTTGTATTATCGGTTATCTGTTCAACAATAGTGGTATATAAATACTATCATCCTTTTTGTCCTTCAGCTATGTCTATTATCCCAAGTAAGGGAAATATGAGGACTCATATTTCAGTTCAAAGACAACAACAATTTTCTTTGGTTGGCTTAACAAATGACTGCTTTTAAAATATTAGTCTTTAAAAAGACTCCTTTGAAATAGATATATATATATACTGCTTAAAGAATTATATTCTTATACTTTCATGACAATATATACATTAAGATGAACCGCCATCTCTTCTGAATATGAAGAAACTTGAAAAAAGGTTTATAGTGATCTCTCACACATTTCAGAGTGAATATCTCCCATAAAGCCAAAAGAATAAAGAGGCAAACAAAACCAGCTTGTTATTTGTACTTTGTTGGTTTGATTGAACAGGGTGGGAGAAGGATCACGATCAAGGTTTTGGATTATTACAAATCTGCAATACTGTAATTTCCAAAGGGATTAAAACAGCTTCGTATTTCATTATATTCCTTTGATTCTTTCCTTCATTTGTTGGAAATTTAATCATGGAAATGAAGCTTAATTTACTTTTCTGACAAATAATGGACAAGGCATCAATCGAGCTGCACTCCCTGACTCCTCAGAGTTACCAAATCCACTCCACTTGCCCTCCCCAGATTTGATGGCAACTGTTTTTCCCTCTGTAATTGGGGAAACGTCAGGATGGAAGAAGCACAGATCAAATTATGATATGTTTGCCTTGGTAACTATTGCCCAACACAGTAGCGTACTTATCAGAAGCCTTTGTGTGTTTCTGATGAAAAGCTTTAAACTGTATGGTTTCCTTCGTCTCCCTGACTCAGTAGCATTAATGCTAAAGTGGCCAGGGCTCAGCAACGAACTTCTCTGCCACAGCTACACAAATTGCTTGCCGTTGTTTAGCAGCACTGTTTCTCTCAACCATGCCAAGGAAATATCCTCCTTTCTCCTTTTCTTTAGATTTCAAAAATTACCATCCAAAGCAAAGGAAAATGTCCAGCTGTTAAAATAGCTATTAATTCCATTTTAGTTGTTAGGTTCTTTGGAAAAGAAACTTGTAGTAGGTTGTGTAATGACATTTCTCCCTCTTCACGTAATTCCTGACTTTTAGCTACTGGGCATTTAGTTTGGTTAATACTCAGTTAATATCAGAAAATCATGCCTTTACAAAGATGTAATTCATTTTTTTCCCCTGGCGGCTGGTCTGCACATAACTTTTGTACCAGTTTAATTTTGCTGTCAGGAGGCTGCTTTTACCAAATTAATTAAGCAAATAAACCTTCAATTTTGATTTTAACAAGCTGGTGTTAGATTGCCTCTGAGCAGACAAAATGTATTTCCATTTAGCATGGAATTAAGCTGTCCTGATATAAGCATGATTTTCTTTCTGTTGCATTAATAATATAACTGTATAGTTTTTTACACTCTACAACTCATTACCTGTATAGCTAGTAGGATAACTAAAAATACAGTGTAGAAAAGCCTCCAGAAAGAACAGATTTCAGTGAAATTAAGATGTGCTGGGACAGGTAAAGGCAACCAGGCATAGGTAAACTTGACTTTGTTATGCAAAGGCATAACTGTAAATCATGTATTTCACTTAAAAATTGAAATAAGCCACTTCAAAAAAAATGTTGTGTTTACGATCTTGGTATAGAAGTCTGTATCTACCTCACGCAGCCTTCAGCTTTCCCAGGATACACCCTGCAGGTGCATTCTGATTTTCTGAGGGTGAAACATCCACACAAGTGTGTCTTTTCCCAAGTGTATCTGGTTTCCACCCCCATGCGTTCCTCCAGAAAGGACTGCAGTGTGCCCTGAGAGGTATTTGGCTAGAAAAAGCTCTGTAGCACACTCCAGCACATAAACACAGATAGTTTCAAAAGGTTATAAAGACTCAAAAGTAATGTATGTGTGTGTCTGACTCTTGGCATTTTCATGCATATTTCCTTAAAATGAAGATGGTTGCCTACAATATACAATACTAATAACATCCATCCATTCATCAGTTCATACATTCAGGCACACATTCATTTATTCATGACTAAATCAATAACCACATTTTCCACTTCCACGCAAGCTGAAGAGCTCTTTGTTCACAACTTGAAGGAGAAATTCAAGGACAGCGGGTTAATGCAGTTAGAAGGGAGGACAGAGAAAGGCTGATCTAGCTAATGCTGTGCTACACTGAAAAGTATTGGAATGATTTCTGAGTAAATCACTGACAATGAAAAGCTATATGGCTATATACCCACAACAAGGTAAGGAAAGGCTGTTCCTTTATTCTCTTCCTTACCCCATTTTCTCTTGAAGGACAAATGTGGCTAAACCATAACTTTTTACTTGTACATATAAAGGTTTTGTTGCCTTTGACATTCATGCAAACAGTTTGATTCTTAAACATTCTAGACTTGAGAAGTTTCACTGCAGAGGAACCAAACAAGCACAGAGATGCAATATATTAAGATGCTGGTAATTATATTGGGGACTTACAGAGAACTGTGGATTGGGATACAGAGAATAATAAAGAAGTATGGGTTTCACTTTTCAAACACTTTTTTTTTTATAATTCTAAACATTCCCCCAAAGCAACAGAAATAAATATCCAATATGCAGTCAACACAGGCACAATCTAAAGGACACATATCAATATAATGTGCAAGGTTCTTATGGCCAGTTCACATCACCTTTAATGGATGTCAAGTTAACACACCCTATCAAACAGCTGCACAATCTCTTTAAATCAAAACCCACAAGAATACATTCCATGTGAAGAACACCACGCTACTCAGCCTTCAGAGACATTGCTGGACTTGCTTTCTCAGATGCTTTCTCAGCCCGAAACAAAATTGGACAATATTTAAAGATCTATACATTTATAAAAGGAGACCATTTTCTTGTAAATGTGAACATACCACAAATAGGCAGAAAAACATAGTTGTAAGCAAACATCACAATACTGCACCATAAGGAAGATTAGGAGGATGAGAGGAGACATAGGCAGTTTCAGTGCTCAGGACCATGTACTTAGGAATGTATCCTGTACTGAGGCAAAGTGAAGGACCTAGATGTTGACCTCATTTAGCAGCAGGAAACCTACAGCACAATCCTGAATATGAAATAAACAGATGCCTCTAATTCAGAAACTTGCTGAAAACTTGACAAGAATTTTCTTTTTCTGGTTATATTTGAGTTGAGAATTTACAGCAGTGGGAGAAGAATTGGCTAGTTACTGTTCCCGTCAATACATAACGTGTCTGTTTGCAACAGCAACAATAAAAGAAGCTCTAAATAGTAGTACAATGGCTTAATATGCTGAAGAAGCTCTCAGAGCTTAACAGTGCAATTTAACCTATGAGAAACCGTACCCACAGAGAACGCCTGGCAAACCTGGTAATGTCCTTATTACAAGGACTGCACTCCTGCTCAGGAAACACTGAATTGAAATTACTTGGCACTTGTAAGAAGCAGTCTTCCACAGCAATGAAAGTGCACATTTCTTATTCCCTGCTTGGGAAAGGAAATCCTTCACAAACAGGCAGGAGACACTCAGAGAACTCAAAAAACTTCTAAGAATTTTCTAGGTTTTGTTTTCTAAAATAGACAAACTACAAAACACATAACCCTGGATTTTAGCAAGACTGGCAGGTTTGGCTGGGCTCTTTTACCATCAGTTCACTAAGCCTGATCTGATTTGAGCCTACAGATTTCCTGGGCTGTTCAGCTTTGTTTAGCCTGTGGTTGTTAGCCACCTCTTGACAAGCACTCTGGTAGAGGTTTGTGACTTCTAGCTGGTTAGGAACAATTCACGTTAAATCAGACTATCACATTAAATGCTAGCCTCCCACACAAAAGATTTGACAGTGAAAGCTGGCCGCAAGGAAACCACAGCAAATTCTTGCACATATGCAATTTCTGTGTTAACATTTCATTAGAACGTAGGTTGACAAAATTGCATGAATGAGAGAAACCGAAGAACAAAACCCAGCCTTCAATTAGAGATTTCCCATTTGTATTGTTATATCAGCTCTGATGACTGGAAACACTGCTTGGCCTCAGTTCTTTTCCTGCTGTTAAGGATTTGCTGCACTCCTAGGAAAATTACTTGAAAAGTTGAACATTATCTCTAAATGTTCAAAATAAATATTCAAGAATTTCTGATTTAATTAAGATCTGCTTGGAATCTGCCTTTTACAAAAAGGAGAGAACATCTGTTTTCATTTCAGCTTCTATTAGTAAACATATCTAATTTCATTTGGGACATATCACATTTTCATTATTTATGTATTTCAAGAATGGATCCTCAAGCAGTGGACATGCAGGGATTTCACAGAAGACATCCTTTGCCTGAGAGAAGCTATAACACATTGCACCAGTTAAGAATCCACCTCTTTAGTGTTATTGCAGGTGGTAGGTGTTTTTTGAAAAAACATAGTGCAGGTTTTTGCATTTTAGGTTCTCAGGGAATGACCACAATTGAAACTGCCTCCAACAGGGGACAAAGTGAGGGTGGATGAAGGTGCTGCCTCCTCACCTGAGATTTGGTGGACAGCTCTGGCAGTAAAATTCAAGGTGTATAAAAATCAGCTCGGACAGACATCATCTGGCCATTACCACTCGCTCAATATTTTTTAAATGCTCACCACACTCTTCTACTGGTTTCTCATGTTGTAGCAAAGGAGGCAGAAAATTATGTGCCAGGACTGAGGCACTCCCATTCAGAGGACGTACAGCAGTAAAGAGAGTGTCATCACCCTCTGAACAGGGACGTCTGTTGTTGCTTCTTGCTGCCTTTTGTGGTTGGATGCAACCATGTGTACACAGAGCTGATAGTAAGATGACTTTTTTTCTACTCGGGGTCTTGATAATGTATATGAACAATCCTGCCTTTGGTCTGGGAAATTCAGGGAGTGATACCATGTACCTTAAATTCAAAACCCTTCTCCTGCACATTCTAACTCTCAAAAGACCTTCATTTAAAACAGTGTACTAAAAATAATTTTCATTTTGTTTTATAGTTTCCATAGCAGGTTCAGACTCAGTGTAAGCTCTAAACAGCTTGAATGATTACTTTAATTAAAACCAGCACTTTAAAACAAATGGCATCAAAACATGCTTTATTAAGGCCTTGCACATTCGGATACACTAACTATCTAAGCCAGATGTCTTACTTTTGAGTCAACATGGAAATAATGAACATTTGAAATTCTCCCTGGAAAAAATATCAAATTGGGATTTACAAAATACTTCAGTATTGTGGATTTATTTGTTTCAAAATTTGTTTGTTTCAGTAGATGTGTCAACATTTCTTTAAATAATGTAAAATGGTTTATTTTGGTAATGTTCTATGTCTAGCAACAGCGTTTGTGTCAACAGCACAATCTTACCTTACTTCTGTTCAACAGGCACATATATATATATATATATATATAGTTCCTGAATTGTCATGCAAAATACACTTTTTTTTAAAATAGTCAAAATTGACAAATAAACATTTTATATTATGCAAAGTTACACATTAAATGTTTTCAAAATGAATATTTGAAATTTTAAAAATAAATTTAAGATTTATTTTATTTTTTCACAGTGTTTGTGATCTATATGGGTATATGAACACTATATTAATATATTTAATTTCAAGCAATTTTTTAAAATCTGAAAACTTTTGTCAAATTTCCTTCACTACTCTATTTATGCTAGAAAGATGGAAGATTGGAAAGGAAACCGCTGAGCCTTTTGGATCTCTAACCTGTCTTTACAAGACATGACAAGCCTTCTCCATAGAAGATCTTTACTGATTGTGTTTCATTACTGGAGCCACAGTGGGATCCTTTGTTAAAAATATTTAAACTCTGTCTATATGGAGAAAACTAAAGCATCCGGGAAAGGAACAGAAGAAGAATGACTACACTAGGCAAAGAAAACATAAAAAGGTTGGACCAGATGATCCTTGAGGTCCCTTCCAACCTGGTATTCTATGATTCCAGTATGACTTCTCAAGAAAATGGACAGAAAAGATTCCTTAGAAATGCTGACATTCATGCACAATGAGTCCATCTTATCTGTGGTCTTTAGTTGGTATAATAATGCAGGCATTAACTCCTCAAATTTTACAAAAAGCCTGTGGAATTGCTTTTCCTAATACTGTGTCTCAGTTTGACCTCATTCCTCATTGAGTCTTCTAGCAATGTTTGTATTATTTGATCTTGCATGAGGATTTACAATAAGTTTTTAATGATACTAGTGTCCTGTGCTCACTCCTGTAACATCTGAATGACTTGCACTTAATAATAAAACAAAATGTATTTGCATTCCATAGATTTTCACTTACAACACTGAGACAACTACCTCTCTTTTGGTAGATTGATACATGCAAGTCTAGGTTGTATCTGATATACTCTTGGAAACTAGATCCTCAAAACTCAAATCCTTGGCAACCTTATCCTCAAAATTCAAAATCTTAATATATTCTTATTGCCAGAAAAGAACACTGGATGATCATTTTATATGCCTGCTAAATCAATCCTTACCTTTCCAATTGAACAAACATTTTAGAAGGCCAAAGGTACTGACAATGACTTCAGTGTCTGATTACTCCTCTGCACCAATGCAAGTGTGTGTGGGATCAGGGACTATGGCTCAGATTCAACAAAATATTTATGTTAGTTACTTTTAAAAAAATATTATTTTTTTTTCAGGAAGGATGTCATCTAAGGTAAGATTCATGAGAATTCTGCAAGCAGTTTCTCCCACTTATTAGCCCTAGTTATTTATGAGCAGTAGAAATTAGACACATGTTGCTGCTTTTTCATTGGAATCTTATCTAAGATGAGTAAAATTTCTTCCAGCATCCCAAAAATATGGCTTTTTTTCTCATTTATCAGTCAGTTCATCCCACCAGTCAGCTTTAGGCTGGAAGGATGGTGCAATGGTGAAAGACCTAATCTAAAACCTGGTGAGAAATGGATGTAATTCTTGTTCTCAAGACCAACTTATCAACAAAACTAATTTCAGTAAGGGAATCGGATACCATGACACAAAAATTATGATTATGCTACTACAATTTAACAGGATTTTAACTCTTTACTAGTGGGTTTGGGGGTTTTTTGTTACTTTTATACTGTATTAAATCCTGTCTGGGAACTTCTTATTCTTTCTTTGTTTCTAATGCCATTCCAAATGTCTTTCCAAATCTGTAGATAAATAAGTTTCAAGGTTTCTTGAACTTTGCATCTTCAGAATTTCATTACAAACAGTGAGCAGGAACACTCAGTACAAACAATAAAAAAGGTACAGGAAACACTTAAGATGTATGAAGGTGCCTTCCTTGTGGTGCTGACAATAGCCTGAATTACCTGCCCTGTTAAATGACCACCATTGTCTTGCAACCTGAACTGAAAATTGCATCTGAATTGGTTTACAAGGGGCATCCTGCAAAGAATATTTTAAAGTATATTATATTTTTTTCAAACATGACCGTTCCGTTTTTTTATTTAAAGAGCAAGTAACTAATTTATTCTAGGTGCATTTGGCTTTTCCAGTCACCAGCATCACTAATAATACAGCAGTAAGCAATACTTTCATGTATTATGCAGAATTCCTAAGGCGAAAAGGTAAAAAAAAAATATGCAGTGTGATGGGAAAAAAAATGCTGCTTTTCTCACCAAAATTAAAGGATGCAAATGAGTCAACAGAATCACTGTGTAATTGTTACAAAGCTGTCCTAACTGGCCACCTGGAAATCCATTGAGGTTAAGTCTCATATCCCTCAGCTAATAAAATATATTCTGAAATATCCTTTGATGCTGGCATATTGGAAGACTTTTAAATTTTTTTTCTCTCCTTCTGGCATGTGTCCTGAACACAGGTCCTCTGTCTATTTCTTCTTTACAAAATAAATTAGCAAGCTCTCTGAAGCGGTGCTGATACTTGGCACCTTACAATGAACACCGTAAGCACATTCTCTTGTCCATGGCTTCAACCTTGAGAAGTATCCTGGATTTGCAGCTCATCTCTTCACTGGCATGTGGCAACTGAAGCAAATAGACAGGAAAGTGTCACAAGGGCGCACTGAGACCCACTCCTACCTCACTTATTTACTATGGGGAAATAGCACCAATAAGTGTTTATTTGCCCTCAGAAATCTTTTACATTTCATGGTGCTAGAACATAGTCCTCTATAGCATTAAAGATATATCTCAAAAAGTGTGCGACTTCTCAAAATCTTTGTGCTTCTCCTATTCTTTTACTCAGATTTAGACTTTTGATTTTTTTTTCAATTTTTTTCTCTTTTTTTTTCTGGTTTTATCTAATATGACGAGGAAGATGCACCCTGTGCATCTAAGACATACATTCTTTTAAAAGGAGAATTCTGTCAGTTTTATATAATTCCTCATTAATAACAAAGGTATAATTTAAATGTAAAAAACCAGTTTGGTCTGTATGATAGCCATCCATTTATTCATAAGATCTCTGTTTGACTGAATGAAAAATTGTATTTAATGACATTCCATTATGATCCCTGTGACAGGTGCAATATTTTTTCATGTCACTTCTTATTGACTTGGCAGCAAAATATAGATACACAATACAGAAGGGAAGGCAACCAAACCTTAAATTCAGAACAGAATTTTCTGTCTGACAGACACACGTAGCAATTCCCCAATACCAAACAGAATGAATAACCCATATGCAGACTCCTCACATCATCACAACTGATTAAATGCAATGTCAGCCTGATTCTGCCAAGCCTTTCCTGCTTGGGTTTCCCAGTTCAAAACCTCCCTGTCAGCCTTTAGGTTTTGAACACAGAGAAAATATCTTAGGGTATACATTTGGTTAACGAATATATCTAATAGCCACAGACACTGTAATGAGCTGTGAAGCTTGGATTTAGTCAACAAGGTATTATTTTTCACATGGGGCTTTTACATGGTTTTCATCTCTGCAGAGAACTTCAGGCATTAACTCTCTTTGACGGGATTTCTGTTTTCCTGGGTTTCTACTTTTCTTTTCTGCTTTTACTTCTAGAGGTGTCAAAGACGTGAGTTACGCTTCATATTTCTGACGTGTTTTATTGTAGCATTTAAATGCTTATTAAAGGGAATGATTAGCTACACTTACCAGAAATGCAAAACACCTCAATGCCAGTACTTGGAGGAGAGGGGAGGTTCCCATGATAGGGTGCCTATTTTGTATTTTCTAGGAATATTCTCACAGAAGTCACATAAAATATGATTCTTAATCATGCATGCTCTTTTAGAGAGTTACAGACATCAAATCCACAGCAAAGTGAATTTCTGAAAACAGCAGCTGGTGGATACATGAAAAACTAATGTTGAAGAAATAATGCCGGAGATGTTATTTAAAGAGAGCTCAATACATCACATAAAAAATCCACAAGCTTGTAGGCAAGGGCAGGCCATCCTTACTCAGGGAATCTATTAATCATCATTCACATTAGCTGTGGTGGCACTTCATAAGACAAAGAACAAAAAAAGTTTCATAGTTCTAAGCAAAATATGTAATTTTATATATATGCCATCATATGCAGAGCTCTAGCCAGATTTTTATTTATATTAAAAAAAAAACCAAAAAACTCTGAGATCAATTAATTCATACAAACTCTAATTAACTATTATTACTTTTCTAGTCACACCACAGAAGAAAACTTGATAATTTATCCAAAATCCCAGGTAAACTGAAGGTGAAAGGCAGAACTGCTGCATGAAGTCTTGTTTAATAGTCTGTACACTAATTTCAGACGAGTCATTACTATTTGAAAGTGACCTTATTTTTTAATACTAGGAATTAGCCAAACTCTGAGCTTATTCTTTCACTCCAGGCATGGCAAGCATAGCTGTAATGTAGTTAGTAGAGTGTCTTGCCATTACCTTGAAGCTCAAGTGTTTTATCTTCAGTTTTTCTCTCCCTTTCTTGTCTCATTCTCTTTACACCTTATGGACCAATATCAAAGGCAAATAAGTATTTCATTCACCACAAGTTCAAAGCCAGCAGTTTAGTCTAGAGCTACCATTCAGTAAGTACTCAAAGCATAACTTCACAAGGAATAGCAACGCTGTCGTATGAATGGCATCCCAATTCGGTATTAAGCAATCAGTGAGCACCACAACAATGCTCAAAACAATGAAATACAGTTATTGTGTTATAAATGTTTACTTGCGAGTTCTCTAAATGATCCATTTTGTACTTCTAGAATTCAATAACAATATCCAGAATGTATGTACTTTCTGCTCCTCTCTGTGCTTTTATAGTTTATGTCGTCTTTACCTAAATACACTGTACTATCAAATTGTATTACCTACTGCAGTTCTTTTTTCGTTATACAAGTACATGTCTCCTACATTCCTGAAACTGTCATATGAATAGGAAAGAACCTCAGTCTTAACAGTCACAAAACATTATTTGGAAACCTTAGACCTTAGGGGCAATTTTGCCAAAACACAAGTTCAGCTGCTCTGGTTTAATTTGGCAAAGAAAAAAATGTGCAAGAAAATGTATAGTATATTGTATATTGCCTATTATCTGCATATACATGTGATCGAGCTAGCTGTATTTAACTCAGTTTCTTAGGTGTAGAGTATTTAAAAATAATAATAAAAAAAAATTCCATGTCTCAGTGTGTGCATTGTGCTGTTCAAACTAGTTGAGTGACAGCAGCTATTATTATCAACAGTAAATTATCAAGAATTTTTCACACAGCAAAAGACTGCAAGATACATCGTGACCAAATAAGGTTCATTTTTACTCCATCAGCAGTTCTTAAAAACATATTTAAAACCCAATAATTGTCTATTATGTCTTTCTTACACGGTAATGGAAGGAGAGCTTAAATTTAAGTTTTCCATGCTTTTATTTCTAATACAGAGAAGAGTAAAAAATAGTAGCAGCACAGAAAATTTCTCCTTCCCATCTGGCAAAGTAGGTAAAAGCCACTATTCAGATCATTTCATTTAGGTCTTAATCTTTTCCCATTTTCTACATTTTCTATTCCTGTAAAACAGCTAATGTTTTTCAACTCCATCATTTTATACCAACAAAACACTATAATTTCCCCTGCTTCCCTCTCTTTCCCCCCACACCCATCCATATTAATTTTGAATAGACTGTGTGAAATTCACCCATCTGCTACTTCTGTTTAACTTGTATGCTACTGATTTTACATAGTGGTTGCTGACATTCATTTGAAAAACAAAGAAAAGGGCTGGAAGCCTGAATTTATCTATCTACTAACAAGCTGTCTGTAAAGTCATTAGTTTATACAGATTTTAACAGAGAGAGAAAGAGAAATAGAGTATTCCTGACAGGATCCTGTAGCTCTGTTAAGAGGGATTTTTTTTCAGTACTTCTCATAGAGAAGGAATTAGCAATAAGAAAAGATTATTTACTTTTAAATGTTTTACTGTATGAAATCACTATGAATTGGCAGCAATAATCTGATGCTAATAATGGTTGGTTTAGCACTTTGTCCATATTGGTGAAAATAAACAATAGTGGTCAAAATTACCTAACATTATTTTGGTTTAAAATATCAGAAGTAACATGGCAACCAGATGTTCTTCAGTTGTATAAAATAACTGACAAGATAGATTTATTTATTTTTTTCTTTTTTTAATGCAGAGGAATGCAATGACTCTGAAGACTAATTAGATAGAAAAAGCATATAAAAATTCCAATAACAAATGTCATTTGGGACTTAAAAATTAGTATGAGTATACACACATACATATACAACATATATAGTAAGTATGTATATAGTACACAGCTATATTTTTTTCTTGTTTTTCAGATGTATTTTGATCTGGCTATCAGTTTAATATTGTGGAGAAATTGTACTTGCTCTCTAACTGGTTCTGCAACTGGTACATCTCACATGTCCCTAATTGCATATTTTTGCTCCCTATAGCCAGATAAATCACTACATCAAAATTCTGTTACATTAAAAGCAGATTAGATTAAACCAAACAACAACAACAAAAAAGCCATTATAGTTAATTAGGAGATCCCAGCTCATTCATTTCTGCTATCAAGAACAGTGATTCATATTCAAATAAAAAGTTATTTGTCAATAAAACAAAAATTAATAGAGAATGTAATAGAGCTGTGTAGCTTCCCTGGTTCTGAAAGACGTTATGGTATCTGATTTTAAAACCATGAAATTTTTTACATAAGTAAATGTTCTTCTGTTTTGTGAGACTGAATCTTGCCCCAGCTGGAGCAAGAATGCAGCACAGCATTAGAAAGTAATGTATTAATTATAGAAAAAAAAAAGAAAAAAAAAAAAAGCTTATACATGTGAGGACTATGAATACTTTGATGACATCAAAGCTTAAATTTTACCATTTGAAACAAAAACAACTTCAGCTAAAGCAGTTTGTATGACAGCTATGCTAGTTAACAAGTATTTCTGACTAAGAAACAAGTTTGTACTATGCAGTCCTAGTCACCAGTATAAAAGAATTTGGGCGGATCATTTAATATTTTTCTTCTCCTAGTTTAGTTCTCTAACATCTACACCATATTTTATGAAACTTCTTAGCAGATTTAATTTTGCTTCTCTCTTATATTCATGTTAATGCCAATCACATCACTGAGTGTACCTGATTCTGAAGGTAACTTTTTTTTATCCAATCCATAATTGAGAATAATTAACTTTCTGTACAGTTGTTGTGTTGAAGATTATTGTAATGAAAAATAGAATCGAACTTATGAATCTGATTTCTAAAGGGCAGATTAATTCCACAGCAAACCAGTTTACTGGTGCAAACGTATTCATCTGCTCCTTTGCTTGGAAATTTCTCATAGACTGTACTCACTATCTGGGATTTTGCAGGTTTGCAAGTACTTTTCTGTCAACAGATTGACTTGAAAAATGAAATAACAGCATTCCAGAATACCTGTATTAAACAACTTTTTTCACTCTTTTTTTTTAATGACAATATAGACAAGAACAAAAAGAACAATCTGAATCTTTTTGTTTTATTGGATTCTGTGATTCCTGTGTGAATTAATGCAGTCCTCAAAAATACTGCCATTTTGCAATTTTTATGTTCTTTGCAATCATTTGTTCATCACTTACAAAATATACTTCCCTTGCATGTATTTGTGAATTGTTTTCTCAGCTATGTGCCATTACACACAATAAGACAACGACATATCTGTGTGGAACTCATTTTGAAGCTAGGAAAGAGGTCTGTACCCGATCAAGCAACCAGGATATTAATAAAGTATTGCATTTAAATCAATTGCAGATCTAGGAATGGTGACAGATTTATTGTGCCAAAATGTCAGCCAGGGAGAAACAAGCAGTAAGAGAGAAGAAACAATCCAGATTGCCAAGGCTCCCCCCGAAATAGCTTTCCCTACAGCAGGGCTTTCCTTCACCAGGTTCCCCACTGCCTGCCCTTAGCAGAGGGCCTGTTGAGGGGCTTTTAGTCACTAATGGCACAATGCTGATCCTGATCTGCTTGACTAATGTGACACCCAGCTGGCACCCATCCCAACAGCTGCCTCACAGGAGCAGCAACACAGTGCTATTATAACCCTGCAACCCTGGGCAGCATCTCCCAGATCAGGATGGCATTAAACATCAGTGCCGGCGTCCTTGCCTGGTAGCACCGTGCCTGCAGCTACCACTGGAGTAGGATAGGGGAAAAATTAGGCTACTTGCGGGGTCATTTTAAGACAACTGAGTTTTCTCCAAAATGTTTTCAAGACTTCCTCTCTCAGTTTTGCAAAAGTGAGTTCCTTAAAAGCCGAAGCCTCTGTGATGAAAACGCAGCTCCTTCATTTCTCCATATTCCAATTTATTTGTGAAAATATGAGTGATATAAAAATGTTCCCAGATTGCTTCATTGGTGTCAGAGTAGGGAACTGTCTGAAGTAAAAATAACATATCTTTTAAAATATTTTCATCTCTTCCAGCTAGCTTTGCAACTCCTCTTCTCTTGAACTGAAGTGAATTTTTGAAATACGTGTCACTGATATGAATTAAATTGCACTAGAGGAATCTTTTTTGCCCAGGATTCCTCAGAAAGTGGAAACACATCAAACTGCTCAATCAATCTGAGAGAACACAACCAATTAAGCACTAGTCTGGAAAAAAAAAAAAAAAAAAAGGAAGTCTCTGCATCTACAAAACCTGTCACAATTACTTCTCTAATTTTTTTCTGATACATAAAGATGAAAATGGTTCCAAGAATTAAGACTGTCAGCAAAAATGTTTTTCATAATTAAAGTTTTTCTTTCACGTTTGAAATTAAGAAATATTAAAGATTTCCATGTATAATGCATTAAGTACAATTAAACATTCCCACCTAATTTCCACCTAATTTAGTATCTTATTAGAGGAATAATTTTCTAAAATTATTATAAAATCAAACAATTTTTCATCATTTATTTCCAGAAATGCACCATCAGTTGTAAATGTGTGTTGTGAATTTCCTTAATGTGAAAAGTTAGCCAAAAACATTATGAATTAAAAAATTATCTGTACTTTCTGAATTGAAAGTTACTATTTTTGTTTGGATTATGAAGTCTTACTCAGAATTCATCTCATCTGTCCCTTTTTTTTCCCCATCTCATCTAGCTACTCTTTTGAACTAGAGATGAATTGGATTTGTTGTGATGAAATACCTAGCTTTCAGACAACTGATGTTAATTTTGCCAATTGCAACCCATCCTCAAATTACCTTTTGCTGCATTAATGATATATAAATACCTGTTGTAAGACTAATCTCAGTCGCAGCCTGAAGTGTGACTGTAGCTTACTCTCAGCTTTAAATTGATTTGGGTATTGCTTGCAGCACAGCTGTCATACCATCACCTATGCCGCAGACTGCCACATACCCTGAAGCAGACCAGTATTTGGGCAACTGCAGCCTGTACTGAGCTGTTTCTTCAGTCACTCCTTCAACTGCAAGTGAAGAAGAACTGAACTGCAAGTGAAATCAAAAGTTTAGCTGAAGGGATGATCTTGTTTTACCCGTGTGTTGAAATAGCATGAATTTGGACCATGGGGCTTGGGAGAGCTGGAAGATTTTCTGAACACCCACCAAATAAATAGGCACGGCCCTCGTGAAAGATGTCAGTCTTGGACCTGTCAGTCCTAGACCTACTACGCAGCATTGCATTTCTTTGGATAGTCAAGAAGTTAAGCTTGTACATAGCAGTCTAGCAGTTCTAGCCCAGACAATTAAATCACTGGCATCTCAGCAGGTTGCCTGATGGACCTTACTGCTCCATGGAGCAGAGCAATACAAAATTGAACAGATGTGACTGAAATATTTCACTAAAGGAAACTTCTCTCTTACATAGTGTATGCAGTGTTGATGGGGGTGATAGGAAGAGAGCTAGAGAAGAAATGTCTTTCATGTCTAATATTTGTTATTTGCTAATGATAAATATGGTTTGCAAAGTACCAAGAACGTTGTCTCTGCATGAAGGATTTCTAGCCAACGTCTCTGGGATTAAACATCAGTTAAACATCTCAGCTTAAACACCATTAAGTTTTTTGGAGCATCTGGTATATAACTCTGTAACTTCTCCTACCAAACTCTTCCTGGTAGTAGAAGTGAAAATGA
Source organism: Calidris pugnax (assembly GCF_001431845.1). Lineage (NCBI taxonomy): Eukaryota > Metazoa > Chordata > Aves > Charadriiformes > Scolopacidae > Calidris > Calidris pugnax. The sequence goes on along the minus strand of NW_015090859.1, from coordinate 4,408,184 downwards.
AGAAGCCAAGCAGCTCATCTCAATTCAAAGTGGATAAATTCAACTGACAAATTGCTGTAAGAGCCGAGTAATCCTTGAGTGGTTTACTGCAAGTCCCATGTGCAAAATCCTACTAGACATTAGAATTAAGGAAAAGAGACGAAAAGAAGACACTACCTTTTTCTTAAAAAACTACAACAGAGGTCCACATGACACATGGAGATTGTTCAGGAATGTAAAAGTAAATCCAGCTTCCCTAATAGTTTAGCTAACTCATTCTACAAATAAGGCAATCTTCAAAGAAATGGCAATCAATATTGCTGTACAACTTTCTTCAGCCTGTGAAACATGCTGTCAGCTCTCTCACAACTCACACAGAGGTGTTTTTTTGGGATGTGGGGAAAGCTTTTTCCAATTCTGTGTAGTGTATTTATCCTCTATACCAAATTTCTCCATGCACACATGCTCTGGGAAGGTACAAAACATGTGGGAGTGCAGTAAGGGAGGAGTGTACACAAGAGTGGGAGATGAGACAAGGCAGGATTATCTCACCTAGCTTGTTCTCCAAAAGGTGGGTGTGCAGGCCTGCATTAGACACCCAGCCTCCCTATACCTCTCTATACCTCCTCCCTATGTGTCCTTATTGGCTTCAAATGTCACCACTAGTTTCAGGATCTTGGTTAGGGAAAATGAGGAATGGATTGCAGAGCTCTCAGATGCCTGGTTATGGCCATGGCATGAGTCACATTAGAAGATTGAAGGTTAATATTTAAGGCAGCAATGGGAATGAGGTGTTTCAAAGGTAGGACAACTCTGGGGAGGGAGCTTTCCTGCGGGAGGAAGGCACTTCTGAAAATCCCACTCCTTCCTTAACTAGAGATCTGCTAGAAAGTACTTAGCATCATTGAGGATACTCTGAATAACATCATTTGTTTATTTAGGTGTTCGTCTTATTAGTTGATTTTACTAAAATAATAGAAAAGTTTGTTTGTCATAGATTTATTGCAAGAAGAAAACTGACCCTAGGTATTTGTGATGTTTTACTCAGACCAGTCGTCAAACTGAGAAAATAGATATAATACCTTTGCAGTATAATTGGCAGAAACTGTGCCAGGCCATAGCAAGACAGTAGTATGGATCTGTGGCTGATTAATTTGGTTTTAGCAGTAGCTGTATTAGAAACCTGTAAAATTTGGTCCACAAAATACAGATTGATGACTAGGAGTCTGGAATAGTTTGAAAATGTGAAAATCAGCCCAGGATTACATACAACATGGGGATGCACAAATAAATTTGGAAAAAAAAAAGTTTAGAAAGAAAAATATAACTGTATTTTAATATATTGTGTTTTATAAATTAAATTAAAATTTAATCATATTTTCAGTCACATGTCTAATAATATCTTAAACGTTATTAATTGTGAAGATAACAGGTCTCTCCTAAAAAATCTGATCTAGTACTTCTTAACCTTGGCTAAAACTCCGCACCTGTGCAAAAACAGCTGCTTTTCCCATTTTGTAGATCTTAACACTCAGACTGTATATGACACAGACAAGGTGAAAGGTGAAGTAGAATCAAGTACAGAAACCATGTAGGCTGATATTAAAATACTGGGTAAGTACAAGTTTGAATGTTAACAGTAGAAAGAAATGGTTAATGGTGATCTATCAGAGGGCTGCCTATAAAGCCCATTCAAACACTAAAAAAATTACTTAAATTACAACAACAACAACAAAAATAAATTACAAAAAAAATCACCCATACTGGACAGGAAACCTTATTTCATTATTCCAGAAACTTCAAGCAAGCATGGAAACATTACAAGTATTGGAAAAAACACATAGGTAAAATATTTTAGTTTTTAAAGGAGTAAGCTAATAATAAAAATTTAGTTGTTCAGCCCTGTGGTATACTAAATTCACAACTGAGGCCTCAGATGAAACAGGGTCTGTCCATGAACAATTCAACCCTGCATCACTAATATTGCCTTGAATGGGGTAAGGTCAAACTCCAAGTCCTGGGAAAATACTTTTCCTACTTCTGCCCAGAGACTTCTTTCTCCATCAGTTATTTCAAGTCTGGCTACCTCTTCTTCACAGAAAACACATATTCTAAATATATTGTGAGTTTCACATTTTCGGACTTTTGAAAATATATGATTGTAAGAATCATAAGGTTTTTAAACCGTATTACGGAAACAGTCAGTAAGTTAAGCTAGTTTCAGTAAGCAATTTGTTTCTGTGATTTTGGAAATGCTACTTCTGGCTATGTAATCAGTTATGCAGCCATTTTTTTCCTTAATGCAGTTTGATGACAGGAAATAACCCTGTAGGAATTGCCAGGACAACGGGGAATAAAGAAAAGGAAAGAATATAAATATGAAGGTATTTTCACTTCATGAGAATTAATAATGGTGCCCATGAATAAATATTTGAAGAGGGTTGTCAGTACAATGCAATAAGAGCTCTCTGGTGGCAAAAAATTATCATTACACTGCATCTCATTTTTTCACAGGCAATAAGGGGGTTTTGACCTGCACATTTCCTTTTCCAATTCATTTGAAAATATAAGAAAACTGTGGTTACAAGAATAAGGTTTTGAACTGTGGAGTGTTTTCCTGTTAAGAATTTTAACTTAATAGATCCTGCACTTCTAATCTTCTATACCTGCACCAGGTTCTTACCAGAGCAGTGGTTTCTTCCCAAGGCCTTCTTCACAACACCAGTTCTGAAATTTTTTATTAAACTTATAAGGTGTTCCTAATGGCCTCATTTTATATTTCGCTATTTGATACTAATTGCATTTTTTAACTCTTTTTAGTAGAAACAGAGAAGACACGTACTGCACAGTGTAAAACAAGCTCTTTCTTAAACAGTATGCATGAAAATGTATGAAAAAGCTCCACTGATTCCTTTCTGACTGAAGCTGACAACCCTCCAGCTTTTGTGCTGACAATATTTACAATGCAGGCAGGATGTCAATACAAAATTTTATGTGCAATGTGAAACAAATTACAATATATAGTCAATAGCTCAATACAATACAATGCAACGCAGTAAGTACTGGCTCAATGTCCTAGTCATGAACATATGCATTTCTACATCAGCAACTCAGTTTAGAGATAGCCTGCCTGACAGAAGATCTCACTTATTCCTAAATCTTACATCCTTGATGCGGTAGCCCTCCCAAAGTGGTTCCCTACATATCCAAGACAGTAAGTGGCAAGACAGAGCTACTTTTGAAAATATCTGAGGAAGATCCTGCCCACCTAGTTAACAGGCTTAAAATTGCAAGTGGTGTCTTCTTTTAGAGCTTCAGAGATATGCGCACTGTTAACAAAATAATTAAGACAAGAATGGTGAAAACTAAAAGCCCCTTTTAAGGATATCAATATGTCTTAAGACAATGCACAATCAATGTTTTTCATCCAGATTTTGTAAGAATCTGTGATTTATGTTCAATGCAAAGAACGTGATTCATAATGTCACTAGCAGAAGTCAGGAGAGCAGAGACCACAGTCCAGGTTTGTCAGTCTGTCCCATCCTCTCGCTCCTTCAGGTCATTTGGAGCTGGCCAGTGCCTAGGAACTGAGCCAGATGAAGAAAAGAGGGAGCATTTTCTGCAGTAAATCAGCACAGTTATCAGACAGTCTCTAGCAGGCAGCTCTTCAAGTGCAGTACAACTTACATAAACTACAAAGTCTTCTCCTGGCCATCTTCCTGCTCAACCCATTTGCACTTTTTTGTGTGTTAAAAGGCCACAAGCCTATTTAGAAAATGACTAGAAATAATGCTGAAATGGTTGGATTGTAGTTTTCTACTGAAGCTCTACTAGCGTTAGTAAAACAGTTGCAACAGGATCTGTAAAAATGGAAATGGTATGAACAGTTCTCTGGGCCAGTGGCAGCTACTTTTTGTCAAGAACAGAAAGCTTACATATGCTTAAAAATCCCAAATTACTTGTTTGCAAAGTGCTCAGGTTGGATGCCTGTAAAATATGCTTCTGAGGAGATGTAAAACCTCAGCAATTGTAGACTCTGGATGCCTACTTCTAAGGCAGATTTTCCTTCAAAAATACAGGTTTTGTGTCCTACAAACCACAGCAATGTTAGCATATACAGTTAAAAGCTTCATTCACATTTATACAACCCTGTCAGTGAACTTGCTATATCGAGATTTTTTTTTTTTTCTTATCCAAAAAAATCTGCAAATGAGCAAGTGAGACTAACAGTTGGAAGTAACTGGAGAAGAGTCCAGATTTTGCTGAATGAAAACCAACCGCTTTGCTATCTGTTTGCACAGCTTTAGCTCATCCATTCAGACATTTCCCAAAATTTCTCTACCTTTCCATATCTAAAAGTGAACAAAATAAAAGTGTGATAAATAGCAGCAAATATCTCATATTGCAATCAGTGAAACATCTGCCCTTGGCGTGAATTCAAAACAAAGAGGGTCATATTGAAACTGGCCACTTTTACATAGATTGCAAAGACATATGTCCCACTCAGAAATTCCTAAAAAAAAAAAAAAATAGAAATCCTATCATGGTCCAAAATTCTTTCTATCCACTTCCTTTCAGCACTTGCTTACACTGTCAGTTGATTCCTTCTATAAATCACAGTGTTCTCTCTAATGATGCTCTCCATTGCCATTATCATTATTACCATAAGCTGTGGGGATAGAAACCTGAGTAATGAAGAGAGTCAAACATGTTAGAAATCCAGAGAAAAAATGAAAGAAACAAACAAACAAAAACCCAGAACTATTTCTTGTGTTACTGAGGTTTATAGCCTTTGCATGAGATAAAAGATTCAAACCAAAACAAATCTTACCTTTTTCACTATTTGTTTTGTCTATGAGGCATGAAAACCACTTCAACAATATAGTTACTCTGCTCTGTTTTAAAATAATGGAAATTGTAATTCATACATTCAAAACCATTATTTCTTCATATGTAAATAGTTAAAATACATTTCTGTTACTGTTTGTGGAGTGAAAGCTTATAAGCTGTGAAAAAGACTGATAAAATACCTGGTTTAGGACACAGAATGTCCTTGGTGAGACTCTTTACCTCCTTCAAAAGGGAGGACACATAAATCAGACACTTCAAGTGGATGTTTTTCTACTTGGTCACCCCCAAATGGCATAACAAAACTTGGTTTTCAGAAATGTGTCTGATGCAAACTTCTCATTTCATAATAATCAGTCAGCCTTCCCTGTGGTGGCTGATGAGGAGCCTCAGCTGTCCCCAGGAACCTCCATCATGGCACTCTGAGCATAGGTATCTCCCTTGCCTCGCCCGTATATCCATAGTTAGTCCTGAGAATGTGTATTTTTAATGCGGAACAGAGTGTGAAAAAACAGCATTATCACAGAAGGTCAAAACAAAGAATGAGCGTGGAAGCAGACCTGCAGGAATGAATGGGAGTTGCTGCGCCTTGGGTCGAAGTATGCAAGCTCTTTCAATTAGCAGCATCACTCACAGCAAACTCCATGCATTACTTAGAAAGCATACTAAAATGAAAATAAAGAACTGCCTATTGATAACATGATTTAAACCTGAGAATATAAGGCAGTTTTTGTTTTCAAAGAATTTTAAAGTATGTTTGTGACTCCCCACTGACATTTCAAGGAAACTTAACGTGACATTTAATTATTGTTGATTTGTTTTTCTGTATACAATCAACAGCATATTTCTTAGAATGTGTTTGTCTCATAAAATGCAATCCACGCTTGGAATATTAATATGCAAAAAGGGAAATTGTCACCAAAGGTAAGGAATCAGAACATTACTCATTAATCTAGTATTTGTTCTGATAGAAAAGTCATGCAAAGCAACCAAAAGCTTACTGAGATGCATTACAATTTCTATAACCTAGTTGATCTGGCAGATTAAAAAGAAAAAAAGAAATTAAAAATTTGTGCAAAGGGAAATTTTGAGTTCTCCTATCTGGAACATTTAAATATCAAGTTAAAATAAGCTAAAGTTAGATATGGGAAAGAGCAGGCTCTTGTTAGCAATTTGGCAAAGATTTGACGTCAGTCATGTGAAAAAAGGATTAATTTGCAATCGTACTATTTAAAAAAAAATAAAAAGACAGCTTTCACTTATCAGTGAATTGAATGGAAAAATAAAGTGCAGTAAGTTAAAAAAAAAAGGCTGGTTTAAACACAAATGTTCCTTTTTATTGCAACTTAATGTTGATACTTGAAGGGGTCATGTGGTATTCACTAAGTTGTCAGGTTTTTTAAATAAAATCTGAAATACAAATTCGCATGAATCTAGGATCTGGAGCTTTCATTTAAATTATCTGTCATAAGGTAAAAATCATAAGGACTGGCAACAAAACTACTAAAACAGACTGAATTTTATTAAGTACTGGATGTTACATGGAAAAGAATCTGTGTATATTTGATATAGTCTCCTTTAACATGGAAAATTATAAAATAATACAGGATCATTACAGTTTAAGTATTAACACTGGAAAAAAGCACATATTCACAGCTGCTTTCTTGAACTTATGTATGTAAATATGTAGTGTTTTGAAGATGCAGTTCTCTAGTCAGAGAGGATAATACTTATTTCTCAAAACGATACTGCAAATGATCCTGGGAGCCAAGATTCATGTGTCTTTGTTTTCTATCTATAAAATAAGCATTAATAGGTATGGCATATATTACAAGTTGCAAAGTCTATATAATATCTTTTAAGGATTTAAGTTCTTTAATTTAAGTGTGAGTGTATTCTTTGGTACATTTATTACCACTGAAAATTAATCTTTAGCTGTAATTTTCTAGGGCACATTCAAACATGATTAGCCCTCTGGTGAACATGTTGAAATTTAAGTTACACAAGTAATTTATTATACTGAATTTAACTCTAAGATAAAGTTCTCAATTTCTTAAAGGTATTGAAGTCAAGCACCATGTTGGCTGATTTTAGACTTTTTATCTTAATTATTTGAGAAGTCTCTTGTACTCTTTCTCTCTTACTGCATTTGCAACACCAAATTTTTCCCTCAAAGCAGTTACCACAACAAAAGCCCAATTAATACCATTGCAGTCTCTGGGATACTTGCTCTTCGATCTGGCTAATTTCGTTCCAGCATAGGAATCTGTCAGTTCAAAATATCTTCATATTATGAATTAAAGAAGCATTTTGTATGTAGAAAGTTGACATGAATTTGTGTCTGCTCCTAGTCTGAACTCCTGAAATCCTGCATAGTCTCTCTTTGAGACATGGCTGGAGCACAAAGAATTCATAGGCTTTATTGGTCATTAAAACATGAGAGGGAATCACCCATTACGATAGCCTTCTACCTAAATAGTGATGATAAATATTTTTTTTTCCTGTTGGCTTGGAAGTCCTTTTTTTCTAAGAGCAATACTACCTTTCTTTACCCTCCAGGTGTATAGCTGGATGTGCATCACCACCTCAGGTTGCTTTGTTTTCCATATAGGATCGCCTTCCTCACCCAAGATTATGGTACATCTTGCTCTTGATAATGGTGACAATGCCTAAAGGAGTGTCAGATACCCACATCTAGAATGAAGGGTGCTGATACAATCCTGGATGACCTAGGTACTTATGACTCACAAGGACAGCCATAAGTCCACTGTTGTTTACATCAGCAACAAAGTCTGTCGGCATCAGACAAAAGAGAGCAATGACATACATCACAAAATAGGATGAAAATTGAAACGGCAGATGGACAGTAAGAGAAAATGAAATGCAGTCAACGACAGGTGGACAGCCAGGATGCCATCATGAGTATTGCATACATTAGCTACCAAGCTCTTATTCTTCCTCACTTGGTATGTTCATATCACAATTTCCACTTGAACAAGTCATAACAAATCTCCTCAGCATGCTAATGGACTGCTCTACAGTTTTAAAAACCACAAGGAATATTCTTTCTCAGTTCTCTTCCCCATAACATACTGCTCAAGAGTCGCTACCTGTGTGCAGAACTACACACATCCTTTCCTATAGCTGTAGCCCCCAGGACTGCAATGCACATTATAGAACCCTTAGTTCTCTGGACTTTATTAATCTCTGTTTACACACTACTTCCCAGAAAATATATAACATCATCATTCCACAGTAGTGTAAAAACCACTGTTGTCATGGCTACATAAGTGACAAGCCAGCATTACCCTCTATAAGTTTATGATCATGCTTCAGAGAAAATAGTCTTTATTGTATCTGCAATATATGACAGTGTTGCCATGTTTTTGTCATTGATATATGTCCTAGTGATACTCTTCCTTGGTTATGTCCTCCTTTAACTCCTACATAAAGAAACTGTTGGCTCACACTGATGCTCTCAGGAAAGGAACTGATCTAAAACTGCCCCAGCCAACTGTATTTCATCAAATAGAATAGCAGCAATCAATTATATCAACTACAATAGCAGTATCTGAGTCTACATGTTTATCTTCAGCCAGGGCTGGAGATAAGTACGCACCCAATGAGTGAGCTGATTCTTCAAGACTTTTTTGATATCTAAAATGACATTTAAGTAGATTCTAGACACAAAATTGAAAAACAAACAAACAAATAAACAATAGTGCACTGACTCCAAGTTCTGGTGGCCACTGCATTAACAGAGGTGTCTATAGTCACTTGTCATCTCTCTTCTTGGCATGATGGTTTCCTCAGTGGAGATGTTCTACCTCCCATAAAATTTCTTTGTGTGCAGTACCATGATTAGAGATTAAAAAAAGTTCATTTCAACCAGCTCCCAGAATCATTGAGCTCGACACAAAGTGGAGCAGCCATAGCCACTTATGTCCAAAAATATAGCTTATAAGAGCCAACCATGCCCATGTTTTACATTAGTTCATTTTCTAATGACAGTGTTATTAAATGATATATCTATTTAACACTATCCCTCTCTCTCAGTTTTACTGAGACTGTCCTAACCACAAACCAACAGAAATACCCAGAAACTGGAATCACAGCCTCAAACATGTGCAGCTAAGTGCTGTGTCCACCCCAGTTATTCCTGGATGAAATACCCAGCAGATTTAATGAAGTTACACCTCTGGCAGACTTTTAAGATATATTAGAAACTGATGGCTGATTTTGTCTTCACACACAGGGGCTTCTGATGCATATTGAAAACCATGTTGAATCAGGAGGTAGCTCGAAAAGTGAGTAAGAGACTCTGTCAAGGGAGGCAGGCAAAATGCCTCAGAGGCAGGAGTTCTAATGAAAGGTGGTGATAGCTTCACTCATTCATTTCAGTTCATCATCTGTGACAGTCCTTAGTTTTCCTAAGTAACAAGGGCTTTTTTAAAGATCTGGTGGCAGAAAATAGATCTGATTCAAGTGATCATGGTTTAATTTCCATGTCAAATTATCTAAATTAAATGATAAATTAAAACAAATTATTAATCTATATGTTTGATTTCAAAAGGGAAATGAGAGAGAGTTACACAGCAAAACTAGAAGAACTAAAGGACAGAGGATCCATACTCAAGTCCTTCATCCTCTCTTCTTTCATAGAGAAGTTTATTTTAGAAAGATATACTTCCATATATCAGTTTCTGCATTTTTCCAGGCAAATAATACATAATTTGTAGCTTCTGGAGAGAAGAAATAATGGTAACTGCACTTTATGTGGGATTTATCAGAATCTATAGTACAAGTGTCTCCAAGCAGCATGGAGCACAGGTGCTAGCTCATATGGAGCTGACCACAGATTTTCTGGGATCCGAAAATTAGGTGAGATGATTCCACTCTTTGTGCCTTCCCCTTCTGATCTGCTTTAGGGTAATAGATGTTCCCATAGTTATAACTAAAGTACTCTTGAAACTCTGGATAAAGCCATCTCATAAGATTACCAAATAGATGGCAGCATTGTTAAGAATTTCTGCAATTTTGCTGCCACCCTTATCTGCAACTTCCTGCTCTTCATACATTTTCTCTATACAACCCAGATTAAGGAATTTCTTGGAAAGTATCTCTTCTACCTTGTTATTTCATTGTTAAAGGGATTTTTCTTGGAATACATTTTAAGCCTTTAGAGTTATGTATCTTTGACCTTTTTATGCATTGTAACTGCAGTGAAATAAAGTCTAAGCTTTTCTTCATGTACATATATATCTATTCAGCTATGCATGCCTAGGAGTTTACGAGCTCTTAAAAGTTAGTGGGAACCTATGAACTACTTAACATAAGAGCTGCTGAGGTCTTGGAATCCTTATCAACAACATGTAGAATTGTGAACACTCAAGGTCACTGAAGATCAGGCCCACAATATTTTCAAATTATATTATTTCTGAAAAAAAAGTGAGCATCTAATAAAACATTAGAAAAAAATGAGCAGAAAAACACAGAAAGCCAGGAAATGGTAAAGAAATTACAACTTTGGGCTGGAAAATACAAACTTAGAAGTAAGGTAACCACAATCACGGAATCATGGAATCACGGAATTGTCAGAGTTGGAAGGGACCTCTAGAGATCATCTGGTCCAACTCCTCTGCTAAAGCAGGAACGCCTAGAGCACATTACTCAGGACTGCATCCAGGCGGGTCTTGAAGATCTCCAGAGAAGGGGACTCCACAACCTCCCTGGGCAGCCTGTTCCAGGGCTCTGTCACCCTCACCGGAAAGAAGTTGTTCTTCATATTTGAATGGAATTTCCTATGTTTCAGCTTGAGCCCGTTGCCTCTCGTCCTATCGCTGGAAACCACTGAAATGAGTCCGTCTCCAACATCCTTCAACTCACCCTTCAGATACTTATAAACATAAATAAGGTCTCCCCTCAGTCTTCGCTTGTCCAGGCTAAAGAGTCCCAGCTCCTTGAGCCTTTCCTCATAAGGGAGGTGCTCCAATCCCTTAATCATCTTAGTTGCCCTACACTGGACTCTCTCCAGTAGTTCCCTGTCCCTCTTGAACTGGGGAGCCCAGAACCGGATGCAGTATTCCAGATGTGGCCTCACCAGTGTAGAGAGGGAGAATGACCTCCCTCGACCTACCGGCCACACTCTTCCCTATGCAGCCCAGGATTCCATTGGCCCTCTTGGCAACAAGGGCACATTGCTGGCTCATGGAAAGTGTGCTATTTACCAGGACTCCCAGATCTTTCTCCTCAGTAGTGCTTCCCGGAAGCACTGGGAAGCACAGAAGCACAATCTGTTAGTTATTTCTCTGCAAGAAAGCTCTTCCAGTGTAAGCTCACTTTAACTACTTGCATTTTGTGTGTGTGTGTCCATGTGTGTGCTGGGAAATCCAGAAAAAAATTTCTTACTCTTTAATGTGAGTATCATGAATGTTTTGCAGCCTAAATCACAATTAGATAAACCTTTGCCAAAAAGTAGCCTGCATATGAATGTGTCCCGGTTTTGTTATACTGGATTTTTTTTTTTAATATTCTTATTTTTCTCTTTTTAAAATGCCACTAGAATAAGATTTCCAAGTATTATATCACACCACAGAAGTTTTAAGTGTTCTCTTTTTCTTCTCCCAAATCATGTCTTTATGTCTAGATGTTTATGAGGAATGTCCACACAGGATATTGAGCCTGCTCATAGGAACAGCCATCCAGATCACACAACAGATGTAAGTGTATATTCAGCTTGTTTACACTTACTTAGATGTGGTCTGTGGTGTTGACACCCCTTAATATTAATGATTTATTTTGTAAAGCATACAGAAATGCTAATTGGGAGCAAGACCCCATCTCCATAATCACTAAGGTTACCTATTAGGCTAACTGGTAAGTAAACAAAACAGAAAGACCAGAACTGCTTTAGGGACCTCTGCTTCTAAACTAGCTCCACTGAGAGCCTTTCATTACATATTCTGGTAAAAGTAAAGATATTTTGAAGATCAAATTATCAATATGATGAATTCATGAAGACTACAGACCAACATGGAGACCTATGAGAGTTTATTGTATTGTCTGTTTGATGGGTTATTTTTTCTCTCTAAGTTGAAATTGATTTTTAAATCCAAACCAAATTTACAAGCTCTAAAGACAAAATTATGCACATCGGTCTATGTAGTTACCAACATTAATGCAATTACTGATTTAGATTTATCAAAACAAAGCAATTTACCATTCAGAAAGACATCTATCCCCCTCATGGAAAATATTTCTAAGCATTTATTGGTGGTGTTCTGGTAAAATTGTAGTCAGAATAAGCCAACCTTCAATTGCCTACTTCAGAGTTGAATGTTACAGAGGATAAATTGCTCTAGGGTGAGTCTTTCCATCTTCTCCAGTAACACAGCTACCTACAGTGCCCCATAACATTATGGAGAGCACTGAAACTGAACTCCCTGAAAAATAAACACCCAAATAAAAAAACCCCTCTCCTCCTAAGGAAGAATAAAGGCACAGCAGCAGATTTCCAGCACATCAACACCTGTGTTTGCTTTTCGGTTATTTAAAAACAAACAAACAAAAAAAAAAGCCTAAATCTTCATTCAACAGATATAGTCATCAAGGCAGCATTAAAATCATGACCATAAAACAACCCAACATGAGTTTCTGAGTAAGCCTGATAAGTAGCAAGCCTAATTTAGGCCATAGCTTGACTGAGTGATAAAACATACCTGAAATAGATTAATCATTATGAGCCACACTGCTCAGCTGATTGTGTTTTTAAACAATCCAAAGCACTAACTCCATCTTCTGTCATAGGAAAATACACCCTCCACTCCAGCAGTATAATTAGGCATCTTTCTTCTCTTTTTTTCCTTTGTTGTTTAAAAAATTGCACGGTAATCTGTTCAGTCTGAGAATTTTATTAACTTTATAAACAGAAAAATAATAATTTAAGGCAAGCTTTTTCCCCTCATTTATCTTGAATTCACTCATACAGTCTTGGATATCTACATGCAATATACAAAATTACATTAAATATTACATTAATTTTTCTATTAGGTAAGACTGTTTTTACGCCTTGGATAAATCAATTTCCCCTCCTGTTTTTTTTTCTAATGTATTCTTTCAATGAAGCTATTTTTTCTCTTGTATGTATTTCCATACAGAACCTGTACACTACTGAAAAAAAAAATTAACTACTTGAAAACATTGGCTTCTGTCAAGATGTATTAATATCTACCTCACTGGCATCATAGATCTTCATTATGAGAAAACTCATGCAGCAACACAGAAGTCCTCTCTGCTCTTTTGTTGGTGTGCTGAACTAGTGTTTCTTAGGCAGAAAAAAAGCAGAAGAAGAAACAAATCTGAGGAAGAATCATCTAAATATAGTAGCCTGGTTAAGGTAGAAGGTCACCTAACTTCCCTATATTGTTTAGGGGAAAAGAGATAATCCTTGAGAAGGGACTGAGAGAGTACCTTCCTAGTTTAAGATTTTAAATCGGGTGGCATGAATACACTTTTCAACTTTATGATAATTGCTTCTGTGGCAAGATGTTCTCTGTAGCTCAACTGGAGAGTTTAATTCTATATTTAATTTAAATAAATTATTCCTGGACCAGCCAAAATAAAGATCCTAAATATCATACTAATGTGTTGACTGCATGTCTACACTTCCTTATTGCACTAATCCTGATACTTGTCCTGGTGTTTTGCACCACTTTCTGCAGGCCACATTCCTCCCATTTTTTTGCAGCCCAGGGCTCCCTACCCAGCACCGTGATGAGGAGCAGCAGAGGGTAGTGAGTGGTGTTTGTGGGCTGGCTGCCAAGGCAGTATGTGAGGGCACACAGCAGGCAAGTGCTGAGCGTGAATGTCAGCCATTCCTGCAGTCTTCCTCCTCTGTGGAGGAACCACTGCTCAGAAACGTCATGAGAGTTTCAAATTTTATTTTTTTTTTCAATAGTAGAAAGTGTCTGAACCCATAAAGTGTGAAAACCTGGGGATGCTAAAAATGAAATACAGGCATAAGATTGGACTGAAATACATTTTTAAGTAATCATTCATTTAATTCACTTTGTAAAGACCTGTCATTATTTACGTATAGTGACCATATTGTAAATACACAGTTGCGTGCATGTATATTTTTTATTCCAAGAAGATGATAATGCATATTATCATATGCATCTATATATATGCATCTCTATATATAATGCATCTATAACATGAATATATTTAATTTTCCCCCATTAATTGTCAAGAAACAACGCCTGGACCATTGAAGTACCTGGCAGACCTACTTGATACTACACTAAGGAGCTGTTTCCATTTCATCTAGTCAGCCACCAGCTGAACACATCGCTTCAAGCAAGTAGATTCATCTCATTGTCTCATTTCCAGATTTCTCACTGCCAAGTGCTTACAAAATTGAGACAAGACATAGAAATGTTTCAAGATCTATACATTAAATATGCTAAGAGAAATGCAAGCCACTGTCATCATGCAATGGACTGTCTTCCAAGTGCTGTCAATTCCAAATAAAATCATGGGAGCTGAAGTTCTCTGCAAAGTCATTTTCCTGGACCATTAATTCTGAATTGCCATTTACAGAATAATTGCACTTTTGTTTCCCTGGGGATCTCGCTGGTGTGCTTGAACCGGTGCTATCCTTCTTAACCCTCACATCAAAATATATACAGCAGAAATGGAAGTCATGAGCTTATAGGTCATTAATGCAGAGCTGGGCCTAAGGGTATCTTTAATAGTTCTGTCGAGGACATCCTTACAATGACTGCATTTTTAGGGGAGTGGAAAGATTTTGTACAGAAGGACACAGCTGGATCTATTCTGAGAAAGGTTAGCTGGGACAGCTGAATGTCCCTGAGGAGATAATAAATTGCATTGGCCAATTTGATAGAGCTGATTCTGAACTGGAGGAAATCCAAACAGCAAAAGCCTTTTGAACGGTAAATACTTCCCCCATTAATTGCTGAAAATACAGGTAGGCTTGAGGGAGTTTCAGTTCGACTGTGCTTTTTTTTTTTTTAGGTAACTTACAGATAAAAAAATGTGTTGTACTTGAAAATGACTCTCATGACTTTGATGAGGCTCGGGTTGAGAAGAATTCCTCCTTCTTTCCTTTTAGGAACCACCAAGGGAGGAGCGAGGCTAACAAAGTTAATGACTTGATGTCAGAAGTCAGGAGTGGTGGCTCTGAGGCAGGAAGGAAGCGTGGCTGCTTCCCGCTATTGTGCAGGGTAACTAGGAAGGCGCTGCATTAGCAAGAACATTGTCCTGGCCATACTTTTGTCAAGCTTTGAATAGAAGGTCACCGTCTCCCTCATTTTTCCCTTCCAATCAATATTTAGCCTGCTCAGCAGCCGCCAGAGCTGGCTGCCTCTGAACTTCATCGCTGTAAGTTACTGAGAAACCGGCTTATTATGACAACTCAGATCTCCCATCAGATCTGACCTGCAGCGGCTGCCCTGTCTCTTTCAATCTACTCCAAAATACAAAGATGACTCCAGCGCACAGCATTTACTCTACAAACCACTGCAGAGAATCTCCTGATCAATAGGAAAAGTAACAGGCTATGAAGGGATAGGGGGCCAAGTCTGTTACATAGGACAAAAAAGTCTATCCAATAAAGTTGAGGTAATTAGTTGTTAAAAAATTATAGCTATGAAGACATATTGGTTAAAAACATAAAGTTTTGTCTCCTCATCTTGTACCAATCAGGGTTCTGACACAAATGGATTTTTCAAAGATTGTTTCACTTTTCACAAGACCTTGGGCAAGACACGCCATATCTGTCAGAAGCCAATAATTTTTTTTGAGAGATTTTAGTTAAACACACAATAACAGAGTCATTTTAGCAAAAATTATCATGCAGACTCAGAGATTTAGGGGTTCGAATGACTGATAACAGTACACACAACTTTTAGTCCCTTGGTTAATAGTTGGATGGTAGCAGTCTTGGGAGATGCTAAGAACTGAATGAGCAAGGCAAAAAAATCACTTGGCATGTTGTTATGTAGGTAGCCCACAAGAAATCATCCTTACCAGGCTACTAGCTTTACAGTGCATCTGTTAGTACATTTTACAATATTAAAATATTTCCATTTATTTAATCTTACATCATTTTTTATTTGAAAGAAGTAACTGGGAAAGAATGTTCTGTCTTTATCAAAGTTTAGTTTTCAATATCAAATCACAATTTATCTCTTTAGGAACTAGACTATTGCTTTAGTATAACATAGCAGACCTTCATTCACTACAAATGGATCTTTAGCTTCAGTCTGAATGCATGTATTCATACCAATTATTCCCTGATAATAAAAATGCTTCATGAATTAGAGTTTTGAAAAGCAATATGATATCATTACAAGATTGTGTTCTCTTTTACTTTAGTTTAAAATTGTTGAAATCTGGTTATTGTGCAAAACACAACTAGCTTTACAGAAAAGACAATGAAAATGTTTTATTTTCGTATGATAATACATTTGGAATTCTTTTGGCTTTCAAGAGGCCAACAATAAATCTACTTGTAAATTTTCAGTAGGACAAAAATGTTTTTGGATGGCATCTGTATAAACTCTGAAGTAAAACAGTAGAATTACTGCAGAAAAAGCAGGACCAAAAATAAATCTTTGACCAAACAAAACTAATGTTGAATAAAATGACAGCAAGAATATAGCCGTGTATGTAAAAGCCTAAAAAACATAGATAATCCCATCTAGTCTTCATCATTTACTTCAGATAGAGATTCAAAATACCCTTAAAGAACATTTCTAAAGTATCTCACTCACGTAGGAAATGCTGATACTCCTACTGAAATGAAACTTTTCAAGGTTTGCCCACTACTTGTGGAGGAGTTTTGATTCACTGAGAACTGTGTTGTGACTACCTTTGCACAGATACCTCAGGGGGAGGGAAGTGATATATTAGTTAAGGCACAATTTTTGAGCTAGGCTCTATTCCAAGTTCTGTCCCAACTTCCTCTATGACCTTGAACAAAGCACCTAATTCTTCTGTATTTCAGTTCCATTTCTAGAAAATGAGGACAAGGAATTGTGCTATCTCAAGTGTCCTGTGAAAAGAAATTAATTAGCAGTTGTGAAGCACTCATATGCTGTGGCCGTGCTTCAGCCTGACAAAAATGGGGCAACGTGTAGTAAGGGTTTTTCTGTGTTCTGTACCACCTACAAAAGACTCAGTGTTACAAGCTTGATGCTTGAGCACTTGCCACTTATGAAATCAATCACAGTCTGTTTCCATCCCCTGTTTGCCTCTGAAGGAGCACAGACATATAAGAATTTAATTATAAAACAGCATGCTTGCTATATAAATGTATATATTTTTATGTCTGCTAATCCAAAAACAAGGAGAAAAATTCTGTTAGAATTCTTATTCCTCCACTAAAACAAAATTATTTCTTAAAAAATGTATTTTGGGCATACTAAAAACTAACAAACACACAAAGAAGAAAGAAAAAAAGAAAAAGAAAAAAAGAAAATGGAGCATCTGATTCAGAAAATACCCAGCAGGGGAGATTCCCTTTTACCTACTATTTTAGCAGCTAACATACTCTGCAAAATATGCACAGCGATCTCTCCTATGGGAGACACGGCTTTAAATCTCATGGCTATCTCACACCTCCCACATCCCACATTTCTCACCTATTTCCATTCTTTCCATTTGATGCCTTCCTACAAATTCATCACAGATTTATAAATAGTTTGGGGATGACTTAAACTGGGGGTGGGATTGGCATATTTAGAATTCATCAACATTTTTAGAGGTTTTGATGCAAAAACAACATTTAAAATAGGTATTGATAACTGGTGATACTGCATATATATGTAGAGCTATATTAATATTTATACATTGCCTATTTATGTTACCTTCAAGTTAAACACACAGCTGAGTGTGTTGGTCTATTTGGGGATTTTAATTCTCTATATTATCAATATAGAGATCAATCATCTCAAGAATATTCAGTATGTCTGGAGACGTTACACTATTGTGACATGTGTAGTATGAATATCAATCATCTCAAGAATATTCAGTATGTCTGGAGAGGTTACACTATTCTAATTCATTCTTGTGACATGTGTAGTATGAATATCAATTTCACAAATATGAGTCAGTTAATGTCTGAAAGAAAAACAGGAAAAAACCCACACCAATAGAACAAACTTTTAAACCTGAGGCTCAACTGGCAATTTTAGTACTATCCTTTGGAAATATACGCTAGATCTCTGTAAAAAATAACTGTTCATTTCAAATGCTTATATTTCTAGATTTTAGTTTAATTGTAAGGATACACTTTGAATAAAATTTTGAATAAAATCTATTATAATATAGTTTCAAATTAGTTCATTGATTATTCAATCACCCCTTTCGATACTGCATGTCAAATACTATTAGTTTCACAGAAATGATCCTATCTCCTTGATGTTTCAAAATAACCAGAATTCTTAAAGGTTATTTTATTCACACACATCTGTAAACGCTCAGAAAACGTGAATGCTTCATGAGTTCTCTATGTACACATCTATGTACACCACAAATGTTCATCATATGCTCCTAATTTAGGAGGTTATTTAGGCGTTGCCATCACTTTTGACATTCCCATAGCCCAAGAGTGTTTTCCCATGATGTGTACATTCAGCACCTACCGCAATGTCTGACTAACCCCACAGAAAAAGCCACTGCAAAAAAGATCAGTAAAACAGAATGCAATGATGGAATTGCAGAAGGTATAGACATTGTAGACTGAAGAATGTTCAAGTGTGGTCGATGTTATTCTTCCCCATTCTGACACTTAATTAACACTCATCTGCCTTTTTTTGCCTTGAAAATGAAAGATTACTGCTCTCTAAACTTTACTGCAGTAATCTCAGGTACTGACAGCCTGGTAGTATATAGCCTCGCTGTGAAGGCAAGAGTATAAATCCATTTTTGAAAGGCAGAACAGAAAGAATGACACTCAAGATTCAACATAATTTAACATACATGCACAACCAGATTTGAGAGGCAGAAAATACTACCTGCATTTTCTGAATTATCACAGAATCACGGAATTGTTGGAGTTGGAAGGGACCTTCTAGAGATCATCTAGTCCAACTCCCCTGTCAAAGCAGGATTGCCTAGAGCACATTACTCAGGACTGCACCCAGATGGGTCTTCAAAATCTCCAGAGAAGGGGACTCCACAACCTCCCTGGGCAGCCTGTTCCAGTGCTCTGTCACCCTCACTGTAAAGAAGTTCTTCCTCATATTTGAATGGAACTTCCTATGATCCAGCTTGTGCCCATTGCCCCTTGTCCTGTCACTGGCAACCACTGAAAAGAGTCTGGCTCCATCCTCCCTCAAACTACCCTTTAGATACTTATAAGCATTAATAAGGTCTTCCCTCAGCCTTTTCTTCTCCAGGCTAAAGAGTCCCAGATCTCTCAGCCTTTCCTCATAAGGGAGGTGCTCCAACCCCTTAATCATCTTTGTTGCCCTACGCTGGACTCTTTCCAGTAGTTTCTTAAGTTTTTGACTGCAATGCTGAAATAATGAGAGACCCTAACCCAGGTATTATTCTTGTTTTGGACATATTGGCAGTGCATTCAGTAGCTGCTAGGTAATGGACAGGGCAACCAGCATTCCAGCCTCCTGATGTACTATTATAAAAACATGCTTCTGTTAGACATATTTTTTTCTTTCTCTGCAAGCCATGTATCACTATTAATACAAAAAAACAGAACCAAAACCAAACCTTCAAATATTAATTTCTGGCATGTAGTTAATGTTCGGTGTTGTTACTTAACTGGAAGTTCTTTTCTGAACTTGTTAGGGATATATACAAGATAATTGGCATTTCTAGAGATGTAATTTCTTTTCTTCAGAAGGAAAAAAAAACACATTTTGGTGTGGAAACCTATAATATCTGTTTATTTTCTAACCAGTAAAAAAATTATGGGGAAAAAATATTTTAAATTCAGAACAACAACAACCAAAAATATTTGTGTCCAAAGAAAGCCAGCTTCTCATTAAACTACTAAGGGGATTCTTCATTTTATCTTTGATAGCTTAATTTTCAAATGATAACATGAAAGGGAGAGGGAGAAGCTTATTGCTTTATTGGTACTGCACCTGACATTTCTCAAATTAATTTTAAATACTGACTATGGATCCTCAGAAATAGGAGATTTAGATTTTTCTCTCACTTCTCCCTAATTCTGTATTTACACAATGAGAAGACCGATTTGGGACAGACATGGCAAGAACATACCTGCAAACATCACTTTCTATCGGATCAAATTAGAATTTTTTGCTTTTAGTAGGATCCTACCAGATGTTAAATCCCCAGACAATTTGTTACTGGAGGATGCACTCAGAGCTTTTGAGAGGTCACATTCTTTCTATATATATTATAACTAGGCACAAATCCCATCATTATGTTTCACTGATGTGTGAGATTTAGATATCTGTTAACACCGTAAGAAACACTGAGGAATTGTCATCCTTCCCAAATAATGAAGCCAACTGTGCAGTGTGGGGTCTATTTATGTATTGCAGATTACTCACCACGCTAACATCGTAGAAGTCTCCAGAACAAGAACTTTTCCCTAACCAAACCAAAATAACAAGAATTAATAAAAGATCTGCTTAAAACACCATATAACAGTGTGTATTGTCCTTGCACATCATGAGCCCATCCATGGGCTCAGCAGGCCCCAAAGATGGTAGGTTACCTGGCTATGTTGTCCCTGAGGCGTTACAGCTCCATTTCTGTTGGAGGAAGGAGGAAGCTCTGATTTTTCTGTGGGTGACATAAGAATTTGTTGCCTTGTCCTGTTGTAAGTGTAAGGCCTGATCCTACACCAAACTCCACATTGAGTGCAGGGCCTTTTGAAAAACAGAGCATTGCAAGACCAGAACTGAATTCCCAAGTAGGTTTTCTGTGTTCATTGGCTTGTTTGTTTTTCAGTAGAGTTTGTTTATTGATTAGAAACTCTCTGAATGTCCCAGGAGCTAGAATGGCTACGTTTGCTTAGTGTCCCATTACATTTTTATGGTGATTGATATAATTCAGAGCTGCATTTAATAAATGAGGGTGTAAAACAGCAAAACAATAGCATTTAAAATCATATATCTTACCCTACCCTACCAAGATCAATAAAAATTATTTGTCTGATTTTTATGTTGAGTTTGTTGTACAAGTTGATACAAAGGAAGGGGTTGAATTCTCTTGCCAAAATCATAGTGCCATGAGGTTAGAAAGGAAACTCTTAGAAGTATGGTTAAATTTTCTTGATCTCTAGCTGTGATTTCAGCGAAAAAAACTTCCAGGCACTATTAAGGTGAAGAGATCCAGTAGGAAATCCGTGTAGGGCAAAAGAGGTCTACTGTATCTTCTGCAATAGGAAAGTAGGCAGTAACAGATGGTTCAGAATGAAAAGTTCACAGCAAACGCTCCTCCTTTAGATTATGGATACTTTTGTGGAACAGAATATACATACCTCAGTACAAAAATCTATCTTTACATTTGAAATCAAATGAATATTCAAGTATCCGTCTCCCCCAGCTGCTATGTAAGATTATACTGTTAAAGATAGGCAAGCTGGCTCAAATAACGTAAGAGAAGACCAACCTGAATCTCCAACCAAATATGATCTTGATTTTGAAGTAAAACCACATTTTCAAATACTGTTTGAAATATCCATATACTTCCAATTCCTCTTTGCTTGTATACTTCTTTAAAAAAAGCCCAGGGAAATATTGCATTGTAGTTCAAATGAGCTTGGGAAGCTTTTGTTTGCAATATGAAATATATAATGGGAAAAGTAATTCTGTGGTTTTGGGCATTTATTTCTGTGTCAAATTCTGCAACATCATCATGTTACTAAAAATTACTGCATGATTAGGATTAGGATAATCTAAAAAATTATGGTATATTCTGTATCTATCCTCACTTTAATTACACTGCTCAAAGAGTGAGAAATATATTTAAATAAGATAAGTAGATTTAAATAGACTGTGAGGTGGACTCAAAGGCTTAATTATTTAGGACTTTTTGGAAACTGTATTTAAACACACATAGCTGGAGTGATATCTTACACCAACCTGATGTGAGTTGAATACAATTCAAATCAATATTCCCACTATTCCGAGGTTAATCTTGAAAGAATATTATGTAATCAAGACAACAATATTGTGTGATCAGGAATCAAGCTGAATGATTTCCCCTGAAGTCATGATGAAGGAGGCTTCAGTTTCACAACTACCTTTTCATAGCTTTGTTCCCTGTTTCAATCTATGTTTCATGAACAAGGCATCGCTTTTTATATCATAGGCACCTAAGATCAGGAAGCAATTGTTTCTAATTTTTAGAAGGCTGCTTAAAAGGTATTCTATTCTAGGTCAACCAGGCTACCAGGTGCAAAGCTACAAGTCATTTACAACAGTACTCACAACTGGAATATTGATGGGGCACTGCCTATAGATTGTGACTGCTCCTCCTGCAGTGTCATTATGGACCACTTACAAAGGATTCATCTCCAGCAGGGCACTCTCAAACAAACAAATTTGTTAGGCAACACACATCTTCAGCTGAGATCTGAACTCTTCAACATCTTCAACTGCCACACACCAGAAAAACATGCTTGTTTCTTTATTCTGAGAATGACAGCTTCTAAATGAAGTTATTGGGGGTTTTCCCCCTTTATCTGCAACTATACATCTAATTCTATTGTGCTATAATATGTATTTTTTTCTCTGCCTTCCTAATATCTAGATTTGCATTGTTTCTCTGGAAATATTCTTCGTCCCTTGCTCCCATAAGTTTCTCCACTGAAGTCCTGTATTAGAAGAAACCACTCACGTAAACTAACAGATGTTTTGTAGGACTCAAGCTTCTATTTTCTTTGCTTTCCATACTAGCCACTCACCATACCCCTGAATATATTCAGTCATTCTTTAAATGACATGTAGGACTTTTTGTCACACTCACATTGTCTCTCATAATCTAAGAAAATTATGCTGATGGCATCATCCTTCACGCTAAAAGAGTTCAAAGAGAGCTGTATCTCCACTGGTTATGCAGGTAGTGGAAGGAGACTGCAATTACTGCCAGCTCCACTTGATACTTTTGACTAGGCTGAATATTAGCTTCACCTCGCTTCTGAAATTAGCTACTCCTATTCCAAATGCTTTACACCACTCTACTGTCAGTCTTCCATCACAGGTGTCTGTGCATCTATTCTCCTGAACAACATACTCGTTCCTTCATACAACAAGCTACACTAGCTTGTAAGTGCCTTCCAACCTTGATGCATAACCCTCAGCAAGCAACACAATTGCAAGGAACAAGTTCAAGACATCAATAAAGTCCCTTGGGCAACAAAACTCTCATGCTCTTAGCTAGGTCTACCCATAGTGTTGGGTGCTTTTGTCAGCATGTTGCCTACATTTTTTTTTCTGCTGACAAGATACCAAATAATACTTAATATGCACATCACTGGTTCTGAAGTCGCAGCATGTGCATCAGGCAGAACACAATAGACAGAGTAGCATGGAAAGCAATCAAAGAGAAATCTGGCCAAGATTTTGCAAGAAACCACCAACAAAAACATTAGACAGTAGTTTGTGCAGTCTGATTTTATCTTTTCCTCTTTTGTGGTAAAGATGATGGCTTTTTGACACCCTCCAGTATTTCTTGGTTTTCTATATGGAGAAATTAATCACCAAAAGGTCCATATCTCCCCTGGGTACCATCAAGCCCTGGACCGTAAGTGACCATTATGATCATTTTACTAACTTTTGAGATGGACCGGTGTCTATTAATGCACTATCACTACTTTTATAACATCAAGTGCAACTTTTGATTAAGTGGTAGGAACATCACAGAATTAAATCACTGTTCCTTTACTAATATAGTTTTAAAATTTTCCTCTTTCATTTCTCCCCTTGCCTATGCACCCTCCGTTCTACCACAATGGACTCATGTTTCTTTTCTTCTTAGCAAGCAATTTCCTGCCTCTCATCTACTTTGTAAATGTTCCTTCTCTTCTCTGGGACTGGATGACAGTTTCATCACTTCTGCATGACTAAATACAAATGGAGCTCTGAGACATTTTGGGAAAGCCCTTTTATCAAGGAATGACATTCACATTCTTCAAAAGCAAATTTAAAACTAAATGTTTCAAGTGCAGGTATTTAAAGTTATTTAAGCATTACAAAAGATTTTTTATGATTTTCTCTACAAATAGTATAATACAGTTGTGTTCAGGTTCTCTACATTAGTCCAAATGGAGAATGCCATTTAGAATTGCAGTCCACAGACAATAACAATCTGATGTAAACAATAGCATTTTACAACAAAATATCAATAATAACATCACTGAAATAGTCTCTCAAATGCATCTTATGTGGTTTCCAGTTTAAACACTATGTGTCTGTTAAGATAAAACCCCTCAATATTCTCAACACAACATTTAATTTAATTTACAGTATTTAATTGTTTTCAGACAAATCTTCCACAGGGGCAGTTTTTCTATAAAGTCTGGTATTTTTCAGTTAAAATTAATAGGAAAATGTTCACCAGGTTCAATGGGGAAAATTCAAGCCTGAAGAGAATCTCATCAATCCACTACAAACCCAGAAAGCATATGCAACCATTTAAACTGCAAATATATTTTCAGAGTGTTTTCATCCAGATTTAGGAGATAAGATTTACATCTATTGCAAAGCCATCTTTGCATACTTCTTTTTAGAAAGTGATCTTAAGAAGTGACTCAGATATTTTTTGCCTTATTTCTTACCAGATGATACAATCAAGGTAATAAGCAATGCGAATGTAATCTAGATGCACAGCCAGCTGTCCCAGACAGCTCACACCATGTATTAAAGACTCTTTCTGGCTCACTTTTAATGATATTGCAGCAGACGTGTTCCTGAACTGGTTTTATTTTCTTCCTTTTTAGGAATGTCTTCTGCTTACTTCAAGGAAACACCAAATAAGGTGTTAATGATCATCTTTTCCCTAGATAATTAAAGAACTTTCCTGAGAAATATCATGCTGTTGTTCAGGCTTTTATACAATGATTGCCAGCAGATATCAAGTGTTTACACTGAATATGACACAAATTAACCTAGCAGGAACCTCATTACTGCTGTGTACTTAAATGGTTATGAATTAACATATGTACCCATCTAAATTTGAAGGTGGGAATTGTTTAGCATGCTGAAACTGGAATGGTGTTGCTACTTCTTATAAAAGACACAGATTCCATTCTGGGCTACCATAAGCAACCTGTTAAAATCCGAATAGCTGTCATATAATACAGGTAAATCATTCAGCTTTTTTATACCATGTGCCTCCTGTAGCTTCCTTTCTCCTATCTTTCCTTTCACCATGCCCATGGACCTATTACTTCTGCTTAACAAAATATATGTACACTCCATATTCTCTGTCTCTATTACACGTAACCTATTTTGCAGCAAGCAGTTCTGTAGCCTAATTTATCACCTGTTACTTTGAGACTCTGATGTAGAGACCTATGAACCTCAGAATTTATCATAGATATGAAATAATTTATGATATTTAAAATGCATTTAATAATATTCCAATAATGTGCTATAAATGTTTACACTATCTATTTGTAATTTTAGAAGTTTGATAGACATTATCCGCAATTAAAAAACAGGAGGTTGATATTCTATAAGAATTGATAATAATTTAATGGTTGATAGTAATTTAATAATTTACTTTCTAAAGGGTTGTAATGTTTGTACAGCTCCAGTTAAAACAGGTAGTTTGACTACTACTCTGTCGTTTACAGTGACAATACTCTAAATTATTACATATATATGTACCGTATAATATACAAGAGCCCCTAGCCCTGTGATTTCCAAATCTATGCAGAGGGCCATTAAGCAACACAAGAAAAATAATGTAATAATGAGTTACTTCTTGATGATAAATCCATGATGATAAATATGGAGAAAGGTTAAGTGATAATGTATTATTTGTTACCATTGCAACCTTATCTTTGCATCAAAACTTAGCTTTCTCTGATGAAGACCTATGGCTAGTAAGAGATGTAGCAAGTGAGGTTGTCAAAGCTTGCTGAAGTTGGAAAGTTATCAAGAATTCAGTGATACGTCTGAAAGGCTGAGCCCTAAAATGCTTTCGAAGAATTAGTGAGATTTTTTTCCCTCAAGCAGCAGATAATGTGACTTGTCCACCATTATAACCAGAAAAATGCTCTAGGGTCATTTAAGAGAGGAAGATCTTCATAACAGACACATTCTGATCTTAGAATGTTAAACCAAGAATCTTAAACAAAAGAGTTTCAAGGTCACATGTACCTTTGCTTCTCTCACTGATGCACGTAGTGTGCAAGTAGTGTAGCACCTTTAACTGCTTCTTTTCATGGACAGTGCCTCTTGATTTAACAAATAGAGGTTGCTTGAGCATTTCAATATGCTCAGGAGGAAATCCTGGATACCCATGCACATTGATGCAGTGGTGTCTTAATAGATATCTGCTGCTTGGAAATACAGAAAAATGGTTCTTTAATGAGCTAATGCATAGGAATGCCAAACAAATGGAGGTAAAATGATCCAGTATACATAGATTAGTGATCTTGAGGTGAGAAATCTACATTTGCCCTAAATTCTGATAATACTCCTTATCTAATGGTATCAGTTTCAATGATAAAGAGCCTACATTTTATAAACTCAGGCTTTGAGTTGATCCCTCAACTATCGCTCAGTCATCGAGCCTGTAATCAATAAAAGTTTATTTCTCAGAATTGCTACAGAGTTCTGCTTAACTCAATCAAATTGCTACAGCCCAGGTGCATTTGCCCTAACTGACAACTAAGTCTGTGCACTTGGTGCTTTCTATTGGCTAGATGTCTGTGAAGATCCAAATTCTGTCCATAAGAAACTTAATTGGATGTGCATGATAAGCTAGGTTTAATCAGTGCTCCACTCTGTTCTGGCAGGGGAAAGACCATTTCCCTAAGTCAAATGAGTTTTATGATAATAACTATGCTAAATTTTATGGGGTACTTAGACAGTCATGGATGCCATACGTATCTTGTCTTGTAACAATACAGACTGAGATACTTTAACTGAAATAATCTGCATCACTGACACTGAAATATCCCTGTGAGTAAGTAGACACATTCAGTTCAGGGGAGGATAAACTGATTTCTCTATTATATTGGAAGTCTGCATAGCATTCCCTGAGAAAAAAAAAATATGTGAACCCTGTCTTGAGGTTTTATGATCAGAAGTGGAATGGACAAACATAGAAACTGAAGGTAACAGACAAAAGATGAACAAGAGTAAGAAATGCAAGAAAAAATATGATTTGAACATCAAGTACAGGCAATTTTTAGAAAATGAGAATTTGAACTCTGATAAACTTGGTTGGATATAGCAGCTAAAGAGGGCGCTGTTCCCATCTGTGCTCCCACCACGTCTTCTAGAGGCTAGGGACTTTCCTCAATAACTGCATTTCAAGTGTTGTTTCATTAATTCTAACCTCCACCGTGTTAGGTGAAAGGGTGGGGTTTTGTCAGCAAAACAAGGATAAGGGCTGTGGCAGCTCAGAAAGAACAGTCCCCTCCATCCCAGTGTCCCTGCTGTGGATGCAGATGAGTGGCATAACACCCCAGAGTAGCTGCAGCTACTCTTGAGAGGGCTCAGGAACTGAAGAGGGAAAGAGAGGATATTAATGAAGAGAATGATAAGAATGAAAAGCAGTTTGTTCAGTTTGAGAAGAACCACTGTGAATACCATGCACTGGGTATGCCCTGTCCAAATAGTAGGAAGTGACGGGTGTTTCCAGTAAGGGGAAAGGTAAGGCTGGAGGTCTCCTCCCAAGAAGGTCTGATGACTACAAGCTCACCCTCGATCTGATCTGTTCTCCGTAGCTCTGACCTGAAATGCCAGTCTGGACTTCAGTTAGTGTAGAAGGTTCTCAGCTGAGAAATTGCCCTTTCAGGCAGTGAATTAATGCATTAAGCATGAGCTTGCCCTGAGAATGTGAATATGCAGACACATTAAAAAGTATTCCCTTGCACATTCCACTTTTGTCTAAAAACATCCTGATGTCACCTCTAAAAGGAATACTGTAGTAATAGACATCCATCTTACATTACCTCTGTGTGGCTTGTGTTATTATTTTTTTTATTTGTATTTAAGTTAGGCAGGTTCTTTATCAATGAGGATGGCTTTTAAGCTCCTAAAGGCAACCATGAGAATGAAAAGTAGAAATAAGTAAGCCTTGAAACGCTTTATGTCAGTTTTCCCAGCTAGGAAACTGTAGTCTAGAATCATTCTGTGTTCATTTCTAGGTGATTTGCGGTTGTTTCCTAGAAGACACAGGGACCAACGGTTTGTATAGATAGGTCTGCCCAGCCACTTGTCAGCTCTTACGTCTGCCACAGTCTGATTCAGAGAATGGTGCCCTTACTGTTAATAGGAGCAGGGATGACATATGAGCTCATTCAAAATCAATCCAGCTTGCTGTTAGGTGCATGAGGGATAATTCTGAGAAATAGGTATGTGTGATGGAAAGAGTGGAAAGAAAGGCAGGGGATAAGAGGGCAACCAAAAGCTTCATCAGGCTCCTGCAGTTTTCAGCTGGACAACCCTCTCTTACCTAGCAGGTACCGGCTTTAAGTGTGCACACAGTATTCACTGCATGTGGATGTCTGCTCACACCGTGTCATGGAGCTGGACATGAACTGTTAGCTGTCTGATACAAAAGTGAGAATGCTACAGGTACCTATCATGGAAAGAGAGCAGATTTACATAAGGAGTCTAACAGTCTATACGTTATCAAAAATCTTAAACTAGCTATGTCTAAATTGTCTTACTCAGTGAGATCAATTTCATCTTCATCAATAAGAAAACCTTGGCTTCAGATTTTTTTTAGAAGATGAGAAAGTCAACTCCAATCTCCTTTAAAAATGTATTAATACATTTTCTGGTTTGGCGTGTAATTAGGAGACACATTCCCAAATCTTAAAGGCAACAAGTGATTCGGTGGAAACTATGAAACGCCCAGGATTGCCTACAGTCAAGGTATATACATTGCCAAGAGTCTACTGAAGAACACCTCAACAGAAGTGCTCCTCTTCTGTTCCAACATGCTGCCTGTAAGCAAAGTTTTCAGTGTCACTTATGTGTATTAGTTTTCTGGCAAACCTACTACTGATCAATAACCTCTAAGTTTATGTGGTATAGCTGTCCCTCAAAAATTACTAATAGCGGATCCAAAAAGTGATATAAAAGGAAGAGCCTGATCAATGAAATTAATGTAAAATAGAGGGCTGAGCATTTTACTTGTTGATTTGGTTTGATTTTGTTGTCTTAGCTTCATGGAGGCATCAGGTGATTGGGCTTGCATCCAGTTCTAATTCACTTCTCAGTTAATCCTGGTTGGCATTCATAACATTTACATATGGACAAGAAGAACGGAGCAATCACAAAAATCTGCAAACATGGAAAAGCTGTCATTTTTACCACACTGGCATTTGCTGTATGGATAGAAACCTTAAACCCAAACTTAAGATCACAGTTATGCAAGTATTTGCTCACACTTTAACACTGAATAATATTGCAGCAGGCGTACTAGACCTTTACTGATAATACTGCCAGCATGACATAAAAATAGTCTACAGTCCATTTTAAGATCAACTCAATATGCCAACCATTAATTTACAGGAAACTGACTAGCTGAGAAGACAGAATTAAACAGAGTTCTATTCTCAAATATTTCATCTTTTTTGTCCTTTGTGTTAATTGGAATTTGCAGATTTTCACCACACCACAAAACTTAGACACTCCAAAAATACCACTGAAAAAGGACACTTTTTTAAAACAACCACAAAAAAAAAGTATTTTTGAGCTTGTAGTATTCTCCTGCACATCATATTTGCAGTTCCAGTAGGTCAAGGTACTTGTGGTACTGTAGTTATGCAGAGGATATATACATTTGGTCAGGCAGAAAGGAAAAACAACTTGTATGAACAATGCTGCAAAGCACTTACATCACCAAGTCATTCCAACAAGATAGGGGAATTTAAAGCATCAAAGCAAAGACAGTTCTGCTAATTCAGTTTTTGCATGTATATTTTTAAAAGACCTGCATTTTACTGAGGAAAAAGTAAATGTGTGCAAGAACTCTTCATTGTTTTGCTTATCTGTTAACAGGCAGTAATAAAAAAGGATATATTTTTTCCTCTTATAAGCAGTGGTGAATGTCTTGACTGCATTGTTTACAAGTCAAGGTAATATTGAACTTGTTCTGAAATATTGCTTCTACCAGCCTAGTA
Organism: Calidris pugnax; assembly: GCF_001431845.1. Classification (NCBI taxonomy): domain Eukaryota; kingdom Metazoa; phylum Chordata; class Aves; order Charadriiformes; family Scolopacidae; genus Calidris; species Calidris pugnax. Next base: position 4,378,018 of record NW_015090859.1, on the reverse strand, counting down.
AATACCATGAAGTATTTACAGAGTTGTCACGGTTTAACCCCGGTAGGCCACAAAGCCCCACACATCCGCTTGCTTAGTCCCTCACATTGGGTTGGGGAGAGAAACAGCAGGATAAAAGTGAGAAGTCTCCTGGGTTGAGATAAAGACAGTGTAATAGGTAAAGTAAAACTTTACAAACAGTGTGTTATCAACACCGTTTTGGTCACAAATCCAAAATGTAGCACCCTACAAGCTACTATGATGAAAATTAATTCTATCCCAGTAAAAACCAGTACAAAAGTAAATACAGCATAGAAATGTTTGTAAAAGACTGAAGTATTTGGAAAATGCTTACAATTAAGCCTTTATAAATATAGTGGCAAAGTACTGTGCATGACAAATTATTTTCCTCTCCTTCCACCCAACCAGCTGATTTAGACTCTCATTTGCATGTCAGTGTACATCCATTTCAAGCACATATTCGTACTTTAATAATTTCTGCTGCTTTAAATATATTAGCCTAGTACACATTACCATGTAGCAGTACACAAATCTATACAATATCTACAGATACATGTGAGTCTGTGATACTGTTCATGTGGGTGTACCTTCGGATGCACCTTTGCATTTTCCTTAGGGCATGGTTTAATCTTGAAGGTAAGGACACAACAAAAAAAAAGAAAATGTGAGCTAGCTTGAGAAGGCTCCTTGTGAACCCTGTAATTCAGAGGTAAATGCTGGCAAAGGAAAATCAAATGAAAAATCAAATGAAATCAAATTGGAGGCTAAACCGTATGCCACGAGGATTTCCTAAAAGACCTCGTGAAAACCTCTGCCAAAAATTAGTACTTGCTTAAGAGGAAAGAAATAGCTTTGGGAGGCTAGTAAGAAAAATAATCTTCTTTTCTTCCCTTACTCTACAATTCAAGGTAATCGACTTTCGATTAGGGTGGTATATACTCATTTTCTTCCCTATCACCCAAGAGTCTAGTCTGAATAACACAGTTTTCCCAGAGCTACACCATTAAGACACAAAACAGTGTCTGTGTGTGCCTGTGTCTGTGTTCATATCTGAGCAAGGAAGCAAGTTAATCTCAAAATGTCATTCTTCAGAATGTCTCACAGAGTTCACTATATATTGCAATTTTAATTTTACCCCAATTTTTCCATACTTTGAATGGGATGCTGCTTCCCATACTACCTCAGAAAAGAGAAAGAAAAAAAGAACCAGCTCCTAAAAATAATACTATTAACAATGTCTTGGTGGCATGTTTACTGTCCTTAACACAAAAGAATGTCTTATTATGTTCTTCATCAGAGTACTTCCTTTACATTCATTGTAATATTGTATCATACCTTCCTAGCTACTGAAGTATTTCATATTAGCTTCAGCTTCAGTTATGTTTTCCTTTTCTTAACAGTTCCTGATGTGTCTTCTGCATATCGCTCTCACAGGCTGTATCAGAAAAAAGATGATAGTGCACCTGGGAGGTGCACTCCAGCCAGGGACATCAGCCAAGAATAAACCAATATATACCCTGCATAGTAACAAAACATATGTAACACAAGAGAATAAGGCAGGAATTTTACAAAATAATTTCTTTTTCCCTGTGGAGAATTACAGTTTTCCAAAAATCACATTCCCACTCCCAACCATCTTGGCCAGTAGCAACTCTTTAAAGTGAACAATGTAGAAAAGGTAATTGCTGGGAAAACCCTTTTCTCCCCAAATTTCTCTGCTTTTAAAATGAGGCTCAGCCCCTAGGCATAAGTGTTTCTCAATAACACTACAAGACAAGACCGAGCTTTGTTTGTGGGGTTACACACTGCTGCACCGGCACAGGAGGAGGAGTAGCCTGCCTGCCCACCTCCCCACGCACCCTAATGACAGTGAAGCCATTTGCTGCAGGGACCTCCCCTCACTTTCCCTCCATCCTACACAGACATGGACTGAATCCCTGCACTGGCCTTCTTCCCTCCCTGGACTGAAGGATGCATAGGTTTCCTGAGCCGCACCTGCAGTTCGAAGGAAGCTGTAGCATAAGGGGAATATGTCCCCCTGCCAGTGCTGTCTTATTTGTTGCATAGCAACTAAAGATTAATTTGATTAATAACCAAATTGTAATGTTTTGGCTTTTTTAATAAATCTGTTTTTCCTTTCATTAGGACTATCATTCAGTAAAGTACTTGAGAACATAATGTTTCATTTTCTTCTGTTAATATTTTCCCTTTTCATTTGTATTAACATTTTACAATCTTGTCATTGTATTTGACATTTATTCTTCTTTCTTCCCCATGGTCTTCTTGATTTCTCTGTCAATTATCATTTTGTACACATTATGAATCACTTCAGAGCCTGCCCATTCTTGCAAAACATTAATCATTAACTTTTTCAATAAACAAGTATTTTTAAGATATAGAATGGGTTTTTTTGAGAACAGTGTATAAGATTTCCACCAGAAATTCCAGTCTTTCCCTCCTATAGCAATGTATAGGACTGCAACAGTCCTGAATCGTAGGCGATTTCAAGGCTCTTGTGCAGGTAAGGGAGGACCAGCAGTCTCTAGAGCAATGTAGGAATTGCTGCAAGAGCAGCTATAGCATAGGAAAGTTATCCCACAGTTACCACATATCACATCATCTCTGAGCCTAGTCATTGTACAGGAAAACAAGGAAGGTCTTGTCCTATCATTTTTTGCTTGTCCTACTTTGACTGAGCTGGGATGATGGAATCCATAGTTTGCTTACATCATTAGTTTACAAACTCACAACAGAATGACTTCAAGGGTCTAATTAAACACTTATTTGACTCAGATCTATAAAGTAATTTAAATTCCGAACTGGGTAAAGGTTAGGCACCTGCACTTCTTTGTAATCTGAGTCTGCATCCTTTTAGCAGTAACAAACTCAAATACATCCTGAAACTGAAACGTTGCTTTGTTTGTTTGTTTGGAGGAGGGAAGGTTCTGTTGTTTTTTGATGGATATTTCCAATGAACTATTGTCTTGTATTTGTTCATATTGCTAGTTCTGCTTATATAAACAGCCTGACTGCTGAATGCATATCCATGGTAACTGATTTAATACAGAATCAGACTGCAGTGGTGTTAACTTGGTGTCGTTAATGTCAATAGCAGATCTCCTACTGATTTCAGTGCTGCCAGTAACACTAATGTTCTTATAAATTGCACACAGAACTCTAACTATCATCAGTGTTGTTATCAGATACTGAGCATACCTAAAAGTATAAGCTTAACAAGCTTTCCATATCAGAGGTTTACCTGCTATCATTTATACATTAACATCTCTGGGACTCTGTGTCTGTCATGCATGTACCATTTATCTCATTTACATGGAAACGTCCTGTTCAACCTGAGTTGGACCCTGGAATCACTTATGCTCCTCCATTACTTGCAAACAGTGCTGGATTTATATTTGCCATTCCTCTTGCCTTTGAGACTGTTCTTCCATACCTTTCAACTATCAAACTAGTATCCCAAGTTCTGGTGCCTCAAGTGGTCTTCATCTGACACAGTCATTTATTGATCGCATTATTTATGATGTTATAGATGCTCAGCTATAGCATTAACTCTCATTATTCTTCCCAACTGCTTTCCCCCCTAATCCAGTCAATGAAGAGAAGCCTTGCCTTAATTTCAGTAATATATGAACTCTAGGCAGGTTGCTCCAGATGACCAATCAATTGCACAACTCAATACCAATCACAAGGCCCTCTTCGGAGGCATTACAGCAGAAATCCGTTTTGTTCTGTTACAGCCTTGGATGATATCTGTTTGATGATGTCAGCTACCTTTCACTATTTATAATGCTGTCTGTGTGAAGACTCTCAAAATTATTTTTTATGATGACTTAGTGCACATAACATTACCTCTAAATTTACCACAATGTCGTATCTTAGTTCACTAATTTTCCAGTAGGTCTGTCCAAATTCCCACTTTTTTCTGATAGACAAATTAATATGCTTATGAAATTTATTTTTGATGACCTCACTGGTAAGTATAAGTACACCTCAAATTTTTTTATTGTAGTTAGTTGTCGATTTATGGCTGCTCAAACAGCACCAGAACTGTCAATTATTAAAATGCAAAGACATTATTTTGGGCAGAAAAAAAATAATAGAATGGCTTAAAAAATTAGTATGAGAACCTTGCTGTATTTTCAAGGAACTTTTGCATAGCATAAAATATTATGCAATATTTAACTTTCACATTTGCCCAAAATAGTCCAGGAGTAGGTAGGAACACCATCAATAAATTAATCCTAACTGAAGAGAAACAATTGTGTTCTGATTGACACAAAACTACTATACAGCATTATAACACAGGCATACTAAAAGTATATGGTTTCATTAGATTCATAGTATCATGAGTTCTTTGTGACTGGAAATCTGAGAAGCTTTCAAAATATTCTGAAAGGTCTCAGGTGTAATCAGCAAGGATTTTGTGCATCTGATTGTATATCAGAAAAGGCATCTGTCACCCACTGTAATAGTTGCCTGGGTAGTAATAAATATTTATTTATGAAAGGTAAAGAATGACCCTATACAAAAATGTATACTTTCTTCAAAACATTTTATATGGGTAAAAGCCTTAAGTCAAGTTTGATTTGAGATAACTCTCAAGGAATTACAGATTAGAAAATTTGATTACACTGCTACATACCACAGATCCAAGCACATATATACTTCCTGGATAGACTTGATTTGTACTGTGCCAGACCCAGTCCTGTGCATCCCATCTGTTTCTGGAATGCAATTACATAATCTTAAAGTCCTCCTATGAAAGACTATGACATTACCTGCCAGAGAATAATGATAAATAAGATTTATAGGCTACCTCAGTTTAGCCTGCGAAAGAACAGCACAGATACCAGCAGCTAAGCTGCCATTTTCACAGAGGATAAGCAAAGGTGGGTCAGGGAACACTCTGTTGTCAATAAAGTGACTGTACTGATGATTAGACTAATTGAACTCATTTTCTCTGACTAGTTACAGAGGACATGGAAAAGTTTTCTTCTCTGCTCTTTTTTTTCTCACACAATTACTTACCTTTTCTGGAACCAAGAGTACCTTATGTCATGAAGCTTTTATTTTAGAGTGTGTGTATATACATATGTGCGTCTATAAATATGTATGTATATATGTATGCATACAAACTTTTTTTTCTATTTTAAAGGAATATTAAAAGTGAAGGTATAAATATTTGCAGGAAGCATCCTGATATACAAGAAGGACCGCATGGAAAATTCAGTATATACATCTGCTTCAAGACTGTGGTAAAGACTTTGGGCTTAATTTTCAGAGTTCCTGTGTAGCCCGAGAACTAATAGGAATTATAAATGTGCAGCACTTTGGGAAGCACTTCCTCTGTTTCCACAATGGAGAGAGGTAGGGGCCATGTTCAGAGGTGGGCTCCAGTGCCAGGTGAAGTAAATTAAAATATTTGTTTTGACGAAGCCCAATTAAGATGTATCATCTAAGTCCCCACATTTAACTGTGTTAGTCACTATACAATACTCCAGCAATAAGAAAACAAAATTAATATTCTGTAATTAAGGCAGATGGGAAAATGAAGACCAAGTTCTTCATAATGTAAAATATGTTGAAATTTCTAGCAAATGAACAACTAACACTAACTTTAAAGCAATGCTGCTGATAACCGTTTATCAGAAATACTTGGGAAAGATAAAGCCATGTGCAACAGTGGGATATCAAAGGCAATTCTTAACAGTTCTATTCTGAATGCAGAGCAAAACACTGTCATCCTAAAGACCAGTGTGGTGAGCTTTGAGGGTGATAATTTCAAGTCATGCTGCCTTGACTAAACTACAATCCAAAGAAGAACAGGTTGCCGGAAACTATAAAAAGTGAAATAAGTGGAGTTCTAAGTTGTTTCTATCAATACTAATTATGTGACTGCAACAAAGTTAAATTAGTTGACTCTACAGTCAATATTCTCTGAGTAGCCTGGGTTTATGTCTTAATTGCTGTGTCTTCTTTAACAGAACAAATTAAAGTTTCAGTGCTGTGCTTTTGGCTTACCTTTTTACGCTCTACTCTTTCAAAGTTTTTTCTAGTTAAATAGGTTTTTCCTAGTAGCAAGATAGCTCAGGCACATTTAGTTAACCTGAATCAATTTCTGCTGGAGCTACAGGCCTAAAGAAGTGTATATTAATTCAGATATCCAAATATAAGACAGAAAACTTGAGGAGTGATAGTTATAGCATATGTTTGTTTCACTGCAGAAACTTTAATACTTATTATACATTTTCAAAGTGAAAAAAAGTTAAAGAAACATCTAAATATAGTTCTCTTTTAAAAGTCAAATAGCCCAACCAGTCTCTGTAAAAAAATTCATTATACAAATTACAGATACAATTTTCAAAAATGGATCTTTTCTTGATTTGAGTTCTATTTTCAGTAAAGCAATTACAAAAAGGTTGCAAATTAATTGTACATTTACAAACAATCAAATGAAACCCAGTAATCTTGACTATTGTGAAAGACAGACCCTTCCAGAGATGTATAAACATCATCAGGAAGACACTTTCTAGAAGAATGGCCCAGAATCCTATCTGTCAATTTTAAGAAAATAAATGCAAATGCAGATATATTGAATAAAATGTCAAATCTTTTAGAAGATACTGTGTATTACAGTGATAATAAATTGGCTGAAATTAATTTGTGTTGTTCCACTCATATTAATGAAAATTGGCCTCATTTTTTTTTAGGACAGAAATCATTACATAGTACTCCATGTAAATTATTTAGTGCTCTATCCACTTGATCCTGTAGGAGATCAGCCTCAAACCTAGGTAAAGTTTTTCATCAAAGACCAAATAGTCTGAAGACAATTTTTTAACACCTTTTTTCAAGCAAATATTTTTCTATCTGGTATCTTTACCACAAAAGGTAATGCTGAATAGTTATGAGCCACTCTTATAGTTTAAAACCTCCATATCTTTTAAATAACTCAGTTCCAGAAAAACAGAGTGCTACTTTCTGTAAATCTGACACAATCAAACAAAACAGACTTAAGAAGAAATAGCTTTAAAAAATAAAATAAAAAAAAAATCTAAATTCAATCTAAATATCTAAAACTCTGCCTTTTTTTTCATACATCTCACAACACTGTTTAGAAGTATCACCACTCAGCTATCCAAGGATACCTTCCATTTTTTAATGATCCATGAAAAGCTCCTGATGAAAAGTAGGTGATATTTACAGTAAATAAAAAAGTTACATAAAGCTGTTGAAAACGATAACAGTAAACAACAAACAGTGGCTGCCAAAAACATACTGATAAAGGAAGACTTAGGAAGAAAAATAAAAAGCAGTGTACAAACCCCCATTTCAGTTTTGAACATAATAGATGGAAGTATTAATCTTGGCCCACAGTCGGTATACTCATTTTGTTTGACTCTGAGCTGGGACAAACAATGGTAATAAATGCAGCTGTTTCTAAGGCTAAATACAGTAGACTGATAACTCTCATTTCCAAAAATTAAATGCTAGTTTATATACTTTCTTATACTCTTCTTACAGAAGGGCAAAGACATATTCTGAGAGGTGTAAGTTTTGATATGTGAGGAAAGAAAAAAGTTGATGATGTGATCATATTCCTATGTGATATACCATTTTGGTTTTGAAAACCCTTCAAATTTGCTTGAGGCTCTTGATATTTTGCCTTCAGGAGATGGCTGTAATCCTGACATATAGTACATATTCTTCACTATATTCTTGGGCCTGTAAGAAGGTCTTTCACAAAATGCGAAGCAGTAGTTATAAATGAAATGTGAATCTTCATGAGGAAAAAAACCACAACAAAACAAAACCTCACTGTGAAAAATAGTTTTAATTTTTACAGACTTGACAGTACCCCATTAGCTTAGAATACCAAACCACAAGCAAGTCATACTACACTTTTATTGTGAGGGTATGAAGCAGTGTAGGGAAATATTAAATTTTCAAACTGTATTCACATTCAAATCAAGATTTCATAGAAAAAGCTTTTTTAAATAGTGGTTATCCTTAACTGTCAAAATGCTGCTTATGTGCTGTCTGGAAAAATTACCATTCATATTAATTTGTCAGTACTTGTCCCACTCTTCACAGTGAAGCAAAGAGACAGTGTTATAATTCAAGTCAAAGTTGTTTTTTGTCAATGATATTTATTGCTCCTAAATACCAATACGTAGACAAACCTTTCCAGATTCTTAATGTTGCTTGCACGCTTTGCAATTCTGTATTTCAGTCTAACTCTTTAAAATTTCCATGTGAAGAGTTATATTTGGGAGGGGAATGGGATCTTCTGTTATGAAGGAGATGGTGTATGTCTTTTGATCTTTCAATTTAGTAATATACATTATTTTTCTGACATGCTACAACATCAAAGAAAGCTATTCTACAAAAACCTGACCATCAAATTTCAGAGAACTTGCTTTGCATAATGTATCTCCATTAGTGTTTCCATACTAGTTGTCAGTATGACAGTCAAATGTCTTCATGCATTTCTATCACTTCATGTAATAAAATGTCAAACTTCCTATGCACACTGAAGACAAAAATGTACAATATGTAATGTAAAATGAAGACGTGCAAAATCAGAGCATGGCAATATTCTATAAACAGGGGCAGTTGGTATCAGACTGAAATCTAGAAATTACAGTCTCTTAGGTATAATGGTTTCATTAAAATGTTCAAACAGTGTCTCCAAAGCTAATTTTCTTTCCAAAGTACCCATGCATAGAAAGTACAGCAATAAGACATCCCCCTGCTATGCCTTTCTGAATAGCAGATTAACTGCAGAACTAGAATGATGTCAATTTGTTTCAAAATATTGCAGCAAAGCTTTTGAATGGATGAGCAATTACTAACAGAGGGTGCAATTATAACGGAGTCACAGGGAATGCTTTAATATGGTTCTTCTCCTGTGTACAAGGAATAACAAGAAAATGTAATGAAAGAGGAATAATGAGACAGCTGGGTTTGACAGCACCTTGGCAGCTGTCACTAAGAAAGTAAGTGCATTAGTTCAGTGGAGTCCATTCTTCAAGAGACCTCCTAAAGAAGGATGAGGAAAATTAGCATCTTGTCAGAGGGTAGTTGAGGGCATAACCAACAGTGGCTGCAGAATATTTACTTGAATCAAAACAAAATTTAATTTTTATAGCAATTAACACTGAAAAGACAGTCATCCTGGCAGTTTTAACTAGAGAATCTTTGCATTTTTTTCTCTTCTTATCCCAGATACCCAACTTGGGTTTTGTTAGTTGTTTGGAGATGATATAAAAACTTACTCACTTGTGACCTCTCTTCCCCTCAAGCTCACTCAACAATTCAGTCTTTTGTTTCTGAATGAAATTTTTACAAAGTGCTTTTTGCCATTTGTCACATTAAGGTGGCTTAATATTATTTCTGCACTTAAATAGGTCCTGCCTGGAGCCAGCTGGTCTGCCTAGACAGGTTTGGGAGGAAGAAAATTAAGTTTCAGAAGCAATGGGCCAAATTCTCCTTTCAATTATCCATTGTAACCTTGTTACGTGCAAAATCAATGATACTATGTGGTCCCATGTTTTGCTAGTAGAATCAATATAGTTGTCTTTTATGGTATTCAAATGCTACAAATATGGCAAATGTTTTTATTAAAGATAAACAACTGTAACACTAGCCCCAAACAGAAGAAAGCTTTATCTAGACTACTGCCAAAGTCCATATTTTTAATAATGTTGTTCTTATGTTACCAAAAGCTACATGAAACAAAAGTATGAGATCAAACTCTACCGTGCCCAGTTCTGGGCTCCTCCATGCAAGATAGACATGGACAACGGAGGGCCACTAAGATGTTTAAAGGACTGGGGCATCTCTCCTGAGAGGAATGACTGAGAGAGCTGGGACTGTTGAACCTGGAGAAGAAAAGGCTCAGGAGGGATTGTGTTAATGTACATAAATACCTGAAGGGAGGGTTCAAAGAGGAAAGAACCAGGCTCTTTTCAGTGGTTCAGGACCAGAGGCAATGGGCACATACTGAAACACAGGAGGTAGCCTCTGAACATAAATAAAACTTCTATTTACTGTGAAGTTGACTGAACAGTGGCACTGGTTGCCCAGAGAGGCTATAGAGTTTCCATCCTTGCAGACAGTCAAAAAGCCATCTGGACATGGTCCTGGGCAGTTGGCGCTATTCCCTTTGGAATGTCCCTACCTAAATAACTCACCCAAGAGAAGGAAGTTATCAGCAAACCTAACCTGATAGTATACCTTAGATTTGGGTGGTTTTGTTGTGGGTTGCTGTTTTGGGGTTTTTAACAGACTTACAATGACTTACAGTTTCAACTATATAAACATGAAAACAATCCATTAAAAATGTATTCCATCTTTATGAAAAAAATTTTTCTTTTTTCTTTTTTTTTTTTCTTTCCAAAGGTATGGATAATTGCTCTGGAATACTTGTACAGTCTCACTATCCATAAACATGCTCAATCCAGTCCACTCAGTTACCTGTGTAATCATTGGGTTTCAGAGCTCCAACACAGCATTCAGCTGTTCATTGTCTTGGAAGCCAAGTCAGATAGACCTTTGCCAACCAAACACAAGTTATCACAGAGAAGATTTGTTTTGGTAAAAGTATCAGGTGCAAGATACTGTTGGCATACATACACCACAGAAATTGCCCTTTTTATTACCATCTGAAAGTATGACTTTCGATATTCTAATATGTATAAGGGTTTCTTGGCTCCTTCTTTGTACTAGTTGATATTGTTACTGGCATTATCTGCTTGATCAAGAAATATTTTACCACTAAATCTACAGATATTAATACAAGGAATAAAATAATATAGCATCCAGCATCACGAGAGAGACAGACCATGACTCCATTGTGCTACACACTCTACAAATGCAGGACTAAAACACGATTGCTCCCCCAAACAGTTTTAAAAAGTCTTCTTTTCTGTGCTTTCATGTTGTAATTCATACCTAATTTTTACTTTTTAGAATAACAAAAGTATTCTTAAAGCATGCATAACCATAGGGGTAGAATTAAAGTGCAAGAGTATTTTCTTCTGTATCTCATCACTAACCACTTACATTTCCCCATTGTTATACTACATGCATCCCAGCGCAATCCAAACAGGAAATTAGGTCTTCTGGCATTCTCCACCATTTTTCAAAAGAATCTGTGCATGAGAAGATAGCCTACTTCCTAGACTGTATTAACACATGATAATTACATTTGCAAAGCAAAAAGGAGCGCATGTCCTTTGTAGTCTTTGATGGTAACTTTAAATTGCACTCATTGCTTTATAGCAAGTATCTCACTATAACGAAAAATAAAGTTATAATACTGAATAATTGTTCACTGCTTTCCAACTTCAAAGTGCTTTGTAAATATGACCTAATTCATCACAATTTTCAGTACTCACGGGAATTTGGTACACAACAGCAGAGATGGGAAAAGCAAAGCAGACAGGGCTAATGGTCTAACTCCATAGTTTTTGCTCAGGATTTTCCTTATATCAAAACTGAATCAAAGAAAGAAGGTAATTTTTTTCAAAGTCAAAAATGTAGCTAAAAGCGCAGCTCTCATGGATTTGGTATTTGGCATTTGGCAATAGAGCTTGCAGAAATCTCTGTAAGTCCACACAAAACCTGAAGATAAGTGCCAGGCCCTCAGAATCTGCATTTAGTAGATATAAATTCCTTTCTCCACACCATAAGGCAAGTAAGCTCTGACAGACTTCTACTACCAGTTTTGGCTTGCTTTTATCTTCCTATAAGAAGATTTGGCTAGTCAGCTCATGTTATATATGGGCCTCTTAACGATCCATTCAACTCTTGCACCAAAAGCTTTCTATCCTCCAAGTGCAGAACATTTCTTCCTTGCAATCACTGCAGCGTAGTCACAAGACCACAGTGTATCCATGGCTTTGAAGCCATGCACATCCATCTAAAGGGAACAATATTATTCCTGAGGATTTAACCATTCAACAGAGGAAGTGTCATTACTATGATCCACCTGTATCTATAACTTTATGTGATCAGTGAAAAAAAATGAATGAAAATAAGATATGTTTCAATAGATGAATTCTGGAGTCAGCAACGGTATTTAGTATTGGCAATATTTCTTAGTCTCTTTTTCCAAACCTTTGTCAGTGCACAATAACAAATGCATAGTTTTAAGCCATTTTTAATAGTGGAATGATACATGCAATTAATATGTATATTTATATATTCTTTATTTATATTTACACACATAAATTTTAATATCTCTCTCCATATACTATACAAATATTTGCACATATATAATATGAAAAATATTGGATCACCATCCATGATGGAAAAACAGAAGGGAAAGCAGACTTGCTGATACTGAAGATCACTTATACATATAATATATAACTGCTCCTATAAAGTGTCTGCTTCTCATTAGACAGCTATATAATTAATTGTTTGGAGAACACTGGCTTGGTTTTTCTTGGTTTTTTTTTTAATGTTACATTAAAAAGTGAAATAAATTGTGCATGGTTTACATTTAATACAGCCAACAGACAGCTGATCTGAAGACAGGGTCTTGTTTATCTGCTTTTGATATTTTTCCATTATTTCTGTTAGTTATGGCAACCACTAAAATAAGGAAGGAGGGGGAAGGAAAGGAAGGAAGGAAAGGAAGGAAAGGAAGGAAGGAAGGAAGAAAATTCATCTCTTTCCTATGCTAAATGCTTGGTTTCCTTGTAACAGCTGCAAACAATATGGGATCACCTAACTCTGAGGAATTATCCCTCAGTTTGCCAGGAGTAGCTAAGCTGATAAGTAGCTGGAAATACAAAGGAAAATGAATGGGAAAAAATGCATCCAGCTTTGTCCAGAAATTATCTAAACTAAACCACCCCTAGTGTGGGATGTTCTCATCTCTTAAAAAATGGAGTAATGACTATGACCACAAGCAAAGCCATTGTGTTTTATTCTAATCCACCAGGAAAGCATTTATTATTGCTGTAAATCACTTTTTCCATGAATGGGAAGCCACTGGACTGCTGGCATTTTATGGATATATGACCACAAACGATAGCAATTTTCACAAATGTTTTTGCCAGTTTAATGCTTGTACAATGCTTTTGGTGAACATGTTCATTGACCTAAAAGATGAAACTGTTTTCATTTACCAAATATATGGGTGAGGTGACAGATAATCCAGTGCAGTGGTGCTAGAAGACAGCTGCTACTAAAGTGCTTCTCCTTCCAGGGAACTAGACAAGACAGTGGTGTTGGACATATAGTAACCTGATCTCCTTGTTAGTTTCAATAATATCATATTTTACTCTGCTTGTAGCTCCTTTTATGTGTTTAATGAGCTCACATGTAAGTAGATCAATAGAACATACTGTGTAAGTAAATCAGTGGTAGTTAAAAGGTCAAAGTTTGGATTTGATTAGGAAAAAAAAAAGACTGCTAAAATGACCATATGGCACTATATATATCTACTGTATACACCTGACTACCCTGACAGCTTTCCTGAAGCAGGGAAGCCCTGCAAGTCACATGGATCATCCCATTAAACAGGCCATAGTGTGCAGGGAAAGAAGCAATTCTATAAAAGCCGCAGGATAACATCACTGCTATGCAGTTTCAACTTACCATCCAGAAATTACAAGAAACAAATGACTGGTCCATTAATTTAGATTAATACCACACATACCTTAGGTAACATGGATTTAACAGGAGAAATCTTCAGCTGATGATTCCTGGGGATCATACTGTGGAATTGTGACCACAGCCAGAGGGAAATCAATTCTCCCCTCCTCCCTGCCCCACAAGCATCCCCAAAATGTCATCTTCTGCCCCTGGGTCTGTCCCAACTAGTCGGAAGGAGTGCCGTGAGGGTTTGGCCATGTCTGGCTCTGCCTGTCTGCCTGGATTGCTCACTGCCTGGCTCTGGCAGGACTGGGAGAAAGCCTCTGCCACTGCAGTACACAGGCAGATGAGCAGGAGCCTTAGTGCCAGGGATGTGTGAGACAGGAATCACTGCTGAGTTCCTGCCATGAGACTGAGGAGCACACTGTCCCAAAATACCCTTTCCACAGGCAGTAACTTTCTTCAACAAAATCACTGGTTAATTAGCAGCCACTTGTTTATAAGTAATAATGTTAGGAAACAAGAGAGGAAAACAAAAGTTTATTCTCTCAAGCTACCTAAAAACAAACAAAAAAACCTATTTGATGTAATTGAGTTCTGCAGTTGGTGGTGGTTTGGGTTTGGCTGGAGGGAACGTGTGCCTGATTTTTATGTAATGTACAGATTTATCTCAGTTATAATGTTGTCATGATGTTTTTTACAGAGGAAATCAATTGAAACAGTTTACTTATTTGGTTTTCCTGTTCCTGCAGAAATGGAAACCTGAGCATGCTGGTGCCACACTAATACGGGTAAACCATAAAATTACACTGGCTGAGGACAACAGCTCAGACTAACTGAAACGGACAGCAGGCTACTTTCATTATCCACTCTAAGCGAAACTAGAATACCAAGAATCAAGAATAAAAAATGAAAAGTAAATTAGGAACTGATTTTATAAATCCCTGTGAGCAGCCTGCTAGTTTTCATATATAAACAATGATCAAATACAAAATACTTTCATTGGTAAGGGTTTGCAGGATCGGAACAGATTTTCAACAATGTTAATAAAAAAGAGTAATCTAAGGTGCTATTAGCAACCAAAAGAAAGATTTTTATAGCGTATCTCATTATTGCAGTCTTGATTAGATCTATTAAAATGTTACTACTGTTTATCTTACTGTGTTTTTTCATTTTTTTCAGTTGTTTTCCTAAGAACATATATTTTTTACATTGAATACAAATTTTAGGGAAAACACAATCAATCTATGATGATTCTAATATGCATTATGCCAAGAACATACTAAATTTAATTTAACTGCTCTTAATGAAATCAAAGAAGGTCATCAGAAAGTCTAGAAAAGAGGACACTAACAGAAAAATCTATCCAAAATGATCCAATCAATTACTTTTCATCTATCACACAGCGGGGAGCAAATTTTTACTATTTGGCTGAGGATAACATTTGCTTAAGCCCTATCCACATGCTCAGCATTGAGCACATGATTACAAGCCTTGGTGAACAAATGTTTCGAGACAGTAAACTGAGTCGGGATATTAGTCTTCCCTATTCCTATTCCTACAGAATTCCTCCAAAAGATGAACTAGTTGCCAAAAGCTATGCCTAAGTAGGGAATTTAACACTAAAGTGAATTCAGCTTTGAAATACCTTGTCAGATCAAAACCATCACAAATTCATGATGCAAACTATTGATTATGTGCAAATTCCAAGTGCTAGTTCAAATGTGTTCAAATAGGTTTTTTTGACAAATTAGCTTTACGTTGTTAAGCTTGAGGACTGCTCAAATATTGTCTGTCCACTGCTGTCCATATAAAACCAGCATAAAAGTGCGAGGCCAACATAAGCCCTGTATACGCGCTCCAGTTAATTTGCCAGAAATGCAATTGTGTGTCCATTCCTCATCCAGATGAAATTAGCACTCCTGGGTCACCCAGTAGCACACAGATCAGGTATTAACAATTGTGTAACGAAAGCCTAATTACATTCACTGTAAAATGGGTATATTAATAGTTCTCACTACAGCCAGAGTAGAGAGAGGATTAATTCAAATCCCTGTAAATCCCAGTGGCCCTTTATCTCATTCTATTGTGGAAAATTCAGTAAAGTAGTAATATTTCAGAACTAAATTTTTTCTACTTTGAAATTGTCTTGACAGAAATATATATCAATATTATTATTCACACTATACAAGCAAAAGATAACAGTAGAAACTAGACTACAAAACCCTAAATAATGTACCTCATTCTGATATCTTCATTATCCAAGCTACAATTCAAAATGTCTTCTTATCCAAATGACTTATTAGACAGGGATTCTCGGTCAAATTCCCATTGGGAAGCTTGCCTCAGTGAGAACAAAAAAATGATCTACTAGATATTCTCTGAAACATCTGAAACTTAACTTAATTCAGTCCATGAAATGACTGGAAAATTGTAAATAAATTATTACTGTAAGTGAAAATTATGTACAGTTATACAGTTGCTGCTGGAAATTTCTGGCAAGGAAAAATACAGTTTCTTTCCATAGTTGGAAGATAAACAAATTGACAGCAACAATTACCCTGTTTTGGCTAGTCATCATTGCAAGGGTACGAGCTACTCGACTCAGCTTATGAAGCTGAATGCTATTGAGTTGGGGCATCTACCATTTTCCTATTTCCCTTTCATCCCATTACATGAAACTACCTGCTTTCTATCATTTTCGGTAGACTCCATATTCTTTTAAGTGCAATAAGGCAGAACCTCTAAAAGAATTTTCTTCCCTTTCTGTATCATAATAAGAATTGCAACTTCAAAGCTCCACCCCTCATTTCAAGTGTAGAGCTGCTCGAGTCGAGACTCCATTTGTTTCCAAGGTAACAAACAGAAACTCAACTCCAGACTGTTTCTTGATTTAAAAGTAAAAATTAACCAAGTGATGGATATATATACCTTGCTTTCACTGAATATTTGTCAAAATTTAATGATTATACCAAATAGAATGAATGAATTGAAATATATTTCAAGTAAAGGGAACATTTTTGAATAAATAATATCAATAAAAGGTTGCAAATGCTAAGACACATTTACATCCACAGCCCTGCCTCTGTAAAGATAGTACATAATTTAATGAACCAGTTTTGCAATTACATTGTCTTACTTTACAGCAGTCATTTAGGATAAATGTGAGTTCTGCTTTAACAACTTGGGTGTTACAAAAGATATATTGGACACACTGGCTAGGAGTATCTCAAAATACCTTACTATCCATTGTTCAGGGTTAAAACATAGGTCACTGCTAATGATTGTTCCATATTTAAAAGCCTTTTCAAGAACACAGCATATTGTAACTTACAGACAAATGTATGATTTCAACTTAGAGTGAAGCAATAAGCTAATCAGATGCAGAATAGAAGCAGGAACTTTTTGTTGCCTCTGGGGCAGAACCATTTTCCATGGAAGTGCAACTGTGAGTTTCAGCTTAGGCAAATTGCAGTGTATCCCCAGACAGAACTCAAGGAAAGAAATGCAACTGCAATTTTTTCTTTGCCATCTTTTCATAATTCTGATCTCCATCTTTAACCTTTCCCATCCAGTGATACCTAACATTTTCCTTAGATTTTAATTCAGCTCATACTAAACTTGGTAATTTTCCAATTTAGCATACTTCTGGTGTTACCTTTACTTTGAAAACAGCTCTCTGGTAGATCATGGGGTCACACACAAAGTTCAGTCTAGTGTCTTCTCCCACACAGATTGATGCAATCTGTTAGTGTTTGTTTTTGTTTTGTTTTGTTTTGTTTTTCTGAGAGAAAACACAAAGAAATGCAGACCTCCAAGTTGCTTTCAATACTCCCTAAACTCACAGTGCCAGAGTGATTACTTCTGTCCTTGAACTTTTGCTTCCTACTTTCACTGTATTTTTTCACAGAATCATAGACTGGTTTAGGTGGGAAGGGACCTTAATGATCATTGAGTTCCAACCCCCCTGCCATGGGCAGGGACACCTCCCACTAGACCAGGTTACTCAAAGCCCTGTCCAGCCTGGCCTTGAACACCTCCAGGGATGGGGCATCCACAACTTCCCTGGGCAACCTGTTCCAGTGTCTCACCACCCTCACACTAAAGAATTTCTTCCTGATATCTAATCTAAATGTCCCCTCTTTCAGTTTAAAACCATTATCCCTCGTTACCCCTCGTCCTATTGCTCCACTCCCTGATAAAGAGTTCCTCCCCATCTCTCCTCTAGGCCCTCTTCAGATACTGGAAGGCTGCTATGAGTCTTCCTGGAGCCTTCTCTTCTCCAGGCTGATCAACTCCAACACTCTCAGCCAAATTTTGTCAAAACTACTTCAGCTACAGAAGTGGAAAACAAGTAACTAAATCAAATTTTAATGAAAGCAATCTGAATTACACTCTCAACCTCATTTGTGATTGGGGTAACTCTAGGCAAGCAATTTATCCACATGTATAATCCATGTGCCTGTTTGTGTGTGAAGACTGAGCTATACAAATCCACTCACATTTAATGATACCTAAAGAGTATGGTCTAAACAGGCTCAAACCAGACAAATAACAGATATAGGTACCAAGCTGCAGCAAGTAGAATAGGCTCGGGAAGAGATATATCAACAAAAATTCCAATTATTCAACTATAACTCTCCTTCATTTAACTATTCTTCTCTCAAATCTTCTTGATCTTCAACAATTATTTCCTTTCCCTTCCTGATAATGAAAAGGGCTATTAAAGACCTAAGACTCAAGAACATATCTAAAACTGATTGTCCTGACCTTTGACAGAAATCTTTGGTCAAAGAAAACACCCTGAAAATTGACAGTGGAGGAAGTTTTCTTCTTGAAAATGTCATCTGCAGCCAGAAGAAAATTATTTCCTTCATATTTCTGGTGCATCCTAAGTAATGGCTGGATAAGAAAAGAGTAAAACTAACAAACTTAACTAAAAGCTCCAACCTAGAAAAACTTTGTCTGCTAGGATTGCTTAGCTGAACAAGCATTTACAGTAAATCCTTTGGTGCTCTTTCATCTCTCCTTCCAGCCCAAAAGATAATGAGCTGTCTCAACACTGTTAAAACATTGTACATAAATAGAGAAATAGAATTTTCTGGTACTCCCTAGACTGGAAAGTGAAAAAAAGGAAGTCTTGGATGGAGTAGAGGAGGCTTCTAGAGACAGGTTGAAAGATGTTATGAGCATGTAGAATGGGGTGTGGTTTGGCAGATAAAATGAAGATTCAAGTGACCCCGTTATTCACTTTGGCAGTCAGACAAGTTGGAAAGAACAGATTATCACAGAATCACAGAATCACAGAATCGTAGTGGTTGAAAGGGACCTCAGAGATCATCGAGTCCAACCACAAAAAAAAAAACAAGCAAACAAACAAACAAACAAAACAAAAAAACAAAAAACCGCACCACCACCCACCACCTAAACACACAACAACAACCAAACCAAAACCATCACCCATCCACACAACATCCCACCACAAAACAATAATCTTGGGCACTAGAGCATGCCCTGAAGAGACATGTCTACACGTTTCCTAAATACCTCCAGGGATGGTGACTCCACCACCTCCCTGGGCAGCCCATTCCAATGCTGGATAACCCTTTCAGTAAAGAAATGTTTCCTAATATCCAACCTGAACTTCCCCTGGCGCAACTTGAAGCCATTACCCCTTGTCCTATCGTCTGTAACTTGGAAGAAGAGACCGACCCCCGTCTCTCTACAGCCTCCTTTCAGGTACTTGTACAGAGCGATAAGGTCTCCCCTCAGTCTCCTCTTCCCCAGACTGAACAACCCCAACTCCCCCAGCCTCTCCTCGTAAGCCTTGTGCTCCAGACCCCTCACCAGCTTCGTTGCCCTTCTCTGGACCCGCTCCATTATGTTGGTCAATGAAGAACTACTGGATGCTGACTTGCAGAAAGCAAGAAATGACAAGTTAGAGAAATAATAAGCTATTTATCTGTTCTAAATGGAAGAGAATTTGGGACTGATCCTTGACCTTGAAGCCAAGTGGCTTATATGTAATCTGCCTAAAGCTGGACCCTTCTCAAGAGCAACTGTGCTGGAAAAAGCCAAATGCAGTTGTCCTAAAAAGATCCAGGAACTGAGCTAACCATAAACTATGCAACTGTGGACCATCATGGCTGCAGTGCCATTTGTAATTTATGCATATATACAGCACCATAAGCATTCCCACAAAGTGGAAAGCAGGATCACGGTAAGAAGGGATTAAGCGATGTTGAAGCAGTATATATTAAACACTTAAGCATGTAGGAAAAGATGTACTCTTGCCAGTAAGACACACAATTTGGTTCTGTGAGGTGACAAATCTGAACAGGTCTCTCTCTTAGCCAATTTGGAAGACCCACCCCAGCTTGACTTCAAACGTTCTAGTCTAAAAGGATATTGTGTATGACTGCATGGTTCTATTCCTTCCTAATTTATCAATGGCTAAACTGTTTCTGTAGACTTTTTGGTTCCTGCAAACTAGACCAAAGTAAAATGAAAATTAGAAGTTCCAAGTATCGTCACGCTTGGGGAACTTGCTGACTCCCTGGGGGCCCTGTGGGCACTGGACTGTATTATCACAAAATTTACTTTCAGTCAAAATCCAGGGTGGGAAGCAGAGAAGCTCAACTCAGTCCAACCAGGATCCTGAAATCACAAAGAGGGACTGACACCCCCAGAAGCACCATCCTTTTCTGACTGCCTAAAGGTCCCAGAGTAATAAGCTAAACCTTTTGCTATCCTTGGGAGGATACTGCACTATTGTTTTCCTCCTTTCATTCACAGAAATCAAGAAGGCTTTTTAGAAGGTGATATATATAAAAGACGCAGACAGAGGAGGAAAAATAAATCTAACATATGTGTTTTTAAATATTTTACAAATAATGTTCCCCTTCTGTCTCATTTACTGCAACATTTTCTCCCTGTCCCATCTTTAGCTGAACAGCAGGTGGAACGAAAAAGGAGGGAAATGTTGGCCTACTGATCAAGAAAATCACTCTCTGTTGGCACAGGTGTCTCACGTTTATTGCTTTTTTTTCCTGTGCTAGGCAGTAAAAAACAGTGATTTTACAGCTGGGGATTTCAAATATAATTTTGTTTACTTATACTTCCTGAGATGATTTATCTTTCTCCTTTCTATTTTGAACAGATTGTATCTCTGTATCTTCCACAGCTGATATATATAGCTTCACTTCCAGGCAAAGGCTGTCTAAATGTGTTTTGCAAGCCTATTTAATATATGGCTTCAGCTGTGGAGAAAAAATATATATCAGAACTTGATTAGATTAATTTTTCAAACAGTTCTGAGTGAAGCCACTGTCTTCCTAATTTATAGAACAGTAACTCTAACAGAAAATAAGAATTTCTATGGCATTATAAGTAGAGCTTTAGAGGAAAGTCTGAGTTAAACTTTGCAACTTGGAAGAAGAATTGAAGCATTTCAGTCATAACATCCTTCCAGAAATTAGAGAATTTAATCTTTCAGTATAGAATAAATTTTCTGTCAAGTTAGAAATAAATCCTCTATTTAACTGACTGATTACATTGATTTTTGAAGTGCCATTCCAAATATTAGCAAGGTATATTAAAAATGTTCAGTTCAGATGGTTTCCCTCTGAGAAATTCAGCAGAAAGATGTTTCATCATAAACACTGGCTGATTTCCTTTGAAATTAGTATAGGGTTAATTATGTAAATATATTTGTGTAAAAATGATAAGCAATCAGAGCTAAGCTTAAGGCTTTTATAATATACATGTTGCTGCTTTTATGCTGTAAATATTAAAACACTTTGGGCTGGCATTCTCCATTCTATATGAACTTTCAATCTAGAGTTTTTCTTAAAAATGGCATTTGGAATGTAGAAGAACAAAGAGTAATGTCACCCACGTTTATCATGTACAGCCCAAGTATCTAGACAGCAATCAGGGAAAATGAACACTGCTTCCAATGCCCAAACTACCTCTATAGAGTACTGCAGTATCCACAAGGTGCTTGTACATCTCAAACAGCAAATAAAATAGTAAAATTACTGAAAAGTGTTTCTGTTCTGCCTCAGACCAGGACATTAACAAATACCTATGTTTCAGCATATCGACTTGCTTTCAGGAGGAGAATTTTCATTAGATCAGATTGGTCACAGGTCCAAAAATATCAATATATGATATTAATATCACGCTTCCATAAGTTCAAAATATTCAGCAAAAACGCACCCTCTGCTACCTAAGCAGCCTTTCTGCTCTGGAGACAAAAGGCAAAGCTTCTCCATAACCCCTGCACCATCTCCCATGTCTCCTCCTGCTTGCTCAGAGTCTTGCTTAAAATGTGCATCCCAATAATCTGACCTTCAAAGTTAAAAAAAGGTTTATACATGGCAACTTGTTTCTTTGCCCTGGACTATGACAAGCTTCAAGTGACCTGAGCTTGAAGCAGTGCATGGAATGTCTCTGGTGCAGCTCATTGCTCCACCTGAAACCCAAAATACATTTTCAGTGCTCTTAACCCAGACAAGTGGGCTTTAAAGGGATCAGGTTCAGACAGAGTAGGCATCTTTGCTTTTAAATGTGAGAAAACTTGAACAAATACATGAACATGAAAGGAATTCCATGCAGGAATAATTTTAGAGTGCGTACTAGACTTACATTTCATGACTTCTGATTTTTATTAGCTATGTACACTCTTTATAGTTAAAAGAAAAATTTTATAGGAAAAAGATTTCTAAACACAAAGGTCATTATTACACAAACAGATGGATGAGACAATTTAAATTTATATTTATCACACCTAATTTTTCTTTCTCTTCACTACTACAAAGCGTAAAGCTCAGGTATTTTCAAACAGTGAATACTTATTTCCAAATAACTGTTGTTAAACCAAATCAGCATACTCTAATTTGACACAGAAGTAACTTTTTTATGTTGTCAAATAAATACATATTTAATTAAAAAATTATTACATGTGTTTTTGATATTCTGTTACAACAACAGAAGCCTCTGTTAGTTTATATTTAATTGCACTTTAAAGCTTAGCAGTACTCAAAAGAGAATTACTAGTTTGGTAAAAAAACATCAACTCATAAGCCTGACTTAATCAAAACCCAAAATCTGGCAACAAAATGTCATTGTGAAGTGTTTGCTTTATATACTACTGGGAAAAGGTTTGCAATGTTAATATTTCAAAATGAATAATTTTGTAGAGTTTCTCAATGATTAATAAGCTTGCCATTTTTAATTTAAAACATGAAGCACACATTTGTATTCCTAATAATAAGTAGATGGAAGATTGTAAGCAGTTCAAGCAAATAAATTATATTATTTTTTAATGTCATGTTCTCTGACATCATGAACATCACTCTCAAGAATGACAATGCAGAATCTGCCACAACATGTGGGAAAAACAAACTAAATGCTTCTGGTTTGACCATGGGCTATCCTAGCGTATTCACAGAGCGCATTTCAATTTTTAGTTTTATCTTGCTGCATTATCTCTTTCCCTTTAGCAATTTTGGTGCCTGATAACTGTTTACATCCTTGAGCAGGGGCTATTGTGACAATTTCTATTACTAGAAATTATTACTATTCCTCTGGCCAAAAGCTGTCTGCTTATCTACCTAGGTTTTCATTCTAACCCCTTCTCCGTACCATTTCTGTGCCCAATGCATCCCCCCCAGCTCGGTGCTACCAGCGGGTGCCACAGAGTGAGTGCCACATGGTGTGGGCAGGGCGGAAGCGCCAAGCCCATTTCCAGATGCTTCCCTCTCTGCTGCTCTGGCAGAAGGAGCGAGCGGGGCTCGCCTGCCAAACGTGGCAAAACTCCGCTCCTAGCTCAAGCGAAATCTTGGCTTTGCAGAAACCCGTGGCACAACGCCCATCCTCTTCAGCAGAGCTGGGCTTCTGGCTCCGCGGTGGTGACAGGGAATGACACGGCAGCCTGATAAAGCGGGGAGGGCACCGGGCACAGGAAGCAGAGACACCATACACATGGGTGAGAAGGGGCTGTGAAGGAAGTCAGGTAGCGACAGATCTTATATCTTTGGTCTCACTTGATGCGGTATATAAAGATGGATGATATTCACACCATTACTGAAATTATTTATTGACCAGAGTAAGCAAAAGAGCACGCTCACCATTCTATTTTGCTTTATTATCTTACGCAATTTATTCTTATGCCTAACCTCAGCCCTGTAACATTTCATCACTATGCTCTTTGTCCCTCTTTACCCCAGCATCTTTCTTACTACATGTCATCCTCATTCATCATGTCATATTTAAAATTTAGACGGTAAGATCTCTTGGAACAAAGCTATATCTCACTGAGGCTCCTGAACAGAGCCTGCAGCACATCTTTCTTTGCATGCAAATAATGAAATCAATACAAGTTTATTTTCATTATTCACTTCCTATAGCAAGACATGACACAATTAGGTTCCCCAGAATCTAATACTCTCAAGATATCTTTTGATTTTGTTATTATCCTTGGACTCCCTACATTGTGCAGTATTCTGTTCACCTTTAGATTGCAGATCTTTAAGAGAGAAGCTGAGGCAAACAATTTCAAGGCTCTTTTTCCAAAATGCACTTTCTGTCCTTCATCATCACTTCAGAAAACAGAATACCATCATAAGCTCTTCCTTGGTGAGAGACTACGGAGCTGCCTGCCTCCTAACTGACATCCCCTGCTAGCGACCTGCCTTAATATCAGCCCTCAACAGTTTGACTTTTATTATTTTTAGTTTTAATCTGTGATAAATCCCTCAGAAAAAGCTATAAAACACCAAACTCCTCACTTTGTCAATTCTTCTTCCTTTTGATGATCTGATCTGGATTCACAGCCTCACCCAATATATAGTGGGAAGGGACATGAGAGTTATCTGGGCAACAGACCTGTCCAAAAGTACCTACACCAATTCTTGCCTAATCTCCAGAAGCCACGGAGACTGGTTATTCCTTTGTTGTTTTTTTTTTTTTTCTGTAGCAATCTTTCATTTACTTGAAGAATGGATATTATCACGGAATCACGGAATCAGAGAATTGTCAGAGTTGGAAGGGAGCTCTAGAGAGCATCTAGTCCAATTCCCCTGCTAAAGCAGGAACACCTAGAGCACATTACTCAGAACTGCATCCAGGCGGGTCTTGAAGGTCTCTAGAGAAGGGGACTCCACAACCTCCCTGGACAGCCTGTTCCAGGGCTCTGTCACCCTCACTGTAAAGAAGGTTTTTCTCATATTTGAATGGAAATTCCTATGTTTCAGCTTGAGCCCGTTGCCCCTCGTCCTATTGCTAGAAACCACTGAAAAGAGTCCGGCTCCAACATCCTTCAACTCACCCTTCAGACACTTATAAACATAAATAAGGTCTCCCCTCAGCCTTCACTTGCCCAGGCTAAAAAGCCCCGGCTCCTTGAGCCTTTCCTTGTAAGGGAGGTGCTCCAATTCCTTAATCATCATAGTTGTGCTACGTTGGACTCTCTCCAGTAGTTCCCTGTCCCTCTTGAACTGGGGAGCCCAGGACTCGACACAGTATTTCAGTTGTGGCCTCACCGGTGTAGAGTAGAGAGGGAGAATGACCTCCCTCGACCTACTGGCCACACTCTTCTCTATGCAGCCCAGGATTCCATTGGCCCTCTTGGCAACAAGGGCACATTGCTGGCGCATGGAAAATGTGCTATCTACCAGGAGTCCCAGATCCTTTTCCTCAGTAGTACTTCCCAGAAGATCCATCCCTAACCTATATTGGTGCCTGGGGTTCTTCCTCCCCAGGTGCAGGACCCTACATTTGTCCTTGTTGAACCTCATTAGGTTCTTTTCTGCCCAGGTCTCCAGCCTGTTCAGGTTGTACTGGATGGCAGCACAGCCCTCTGGGGTGTCAGCCAGCCCTCCTAATTTGGTATCATCAGCAAACTTGCTGAGAATACAATCTGTCCCCTCGTCCAGGTCATTCATGAATATGTTGAACAGGACTGGGCTGAGTATTGACCCCTGGGGGACACCACTGGTCACAGACCTCCAACTTGACCCTGCTCCATTAATGACAACCCTCTGAGTTCTGTCACACAGCCAGGACTCAATCCACCTCACTGCCCCCTCATCTATCCCACACTTCCTTAATTTTCTAATGGGGATGTTATGGGAGACAGTGTCAAAAGCCTTGCTGAAGTCAAGGTAGATGACATCTGCTGCTCTCCCTTCATCTAACCAACCCGTTACAACATCATAGAAGTCTATCAGATTGGTCATGCATGATTTACCCTTGGTAAAACTGTGTTGACCAATACTGATAACTTCTTGATCTTCAATGTGTTTGGAGATGACATCCAGAACAAGCCGCTTCATTATCTTGCCGAGGACAGAGGTGAGACTAATTGGCCTGTAGTTCCCTGGGTCCTCCTTCTTGCCCTTTTTATGGACTGGTGTGATATTTGCCTTCCTCCAGTCCTCAGGCACGTCTCCTGTTCTCCAAGATATCTCAAAAATGATAGAGAATGGCTTAGCAATAACATCTGCCGGTTCTCTCAGCGCTCGTGGGTGCATCCCATCAGGGCCCATGGACTTATGGATGTCTAGTTTGGCCTAGTGGTGTCTAACCCATTATGCTTGTTAACTTGCCAGCATTAACTCAGCTCATCTCCTGTGATTATTTTGCTAACAGGCTTGACATTTCTGGGCATTTTGATGTACTTTCCTTTGTTTGTTTTAAATGTAATTTGTTCTGCACCATTGCATCCTATGTTTGATACTTCAGTGCAGACTCCCTAGGGCAGGTGTCAGCAACCTGACTAGAACACAGAGCAGTTTGCTGAACTGCAGGTTTATTTCTCAAACCCAAGATTATGTTTATAGCCAGTCACCTTATTGATACAATCTTAAATGGATTTGCCAGTAGAGTCTGGTTCCTGCTTATTTGGACCTCCTGGAGGGCCAAGAGCTGCATTCTTCCCAAGATGCCTTCCTCAGGAAGCAGCACTCTCAGGTCCTGGCACCAGCGCTGCAGCGTGGCATCCAAAATCTGCCCCTCTTCCAATTACTGGTGTTGACTTCTTCCCAAGCAGACTTTGACTTATTCTCACCACTGCAGCTTCCATGGGACTTCAAAAATAAAGAGCAACAGAAATTTGTTGAGCTGCAGAGGGGACTGGCAAACTCAGCATGCATCGCAATAGCATTTTAACATGTATCAATTCACACACAGATATTATGCATCCCTCACAAAATATCAGCACTTGAAAATAAATTCACAGGGAACTAGCAGCCTTTGATATTATCCATACCCTTGGATGACTACCCTAGCACTAAAGGCCAGGGAAAACTCTGACAACTATCAGGGTGGAGAATAAAGGCTGCAGAAGGAGACAGTTACAGGGAAAAGGAAATTATATAGAGTAGCGTAGGCAAAGATGCTATAGGCAGAGGGCATTTTGATAAAGTTTCCCTCTTATTCCTTCAGTATTACTCCCTAAACTACTGATGAATTGCAAGGATGGCAGGAGGTCTACACATTACCTTGATCATGCAAGTTGGTTGCTACATGTAATAAATTCTCCCTCTCCTACTCATTTGCTGTATTAACAAAAAATAAATTTGATTCTAGCTCTCAGTAATTCACAAGTGAACCCAAACTAAAATAATATATTATTTAAATTAATAAAAAGGATCTGCAAAAGTATTCTGATAATTCAGTAATAATCTAAATCGACTGTAATTGCTGATTTTATGTGAAAACTATTTAGAAATAGAAGATAGTTTGAATGCAAAAGACAGAAACTTTATTTTTAAAATCTTGACATTCTAAATCTTATATATCATCTTTTTCTGTAAAGTTCAGCCTTGAGGCTGTGGCTTATTTCCTTGCCTCGTTCCATCCTTTGCCAGACTTTCCAGCAGAAAGCAGCGAACACCTTCTCTACCACATTATTAGTTGCAATGTTACTTTTTCATGAGATACCTTCTTTAAAGCTCTGGTGGTTGATACAAATCAATGATGTAATTTCTCCACAAAATCATTGGATAGATCATAAAATACATTATAAAAGAAACTAGGTTTTTCACTCAAAAAAAAAAATTCATAATTAAATTATTTCCCCTTAGAACATAGCATGAAAAATGACAGTGAGAAAATAAAAAGAAACCAAAATCTAGGGGTTGTTGGGAAGAGGTAGCACCTGACATGCTCTAAAAAAATGTATTCTGCTCCCATTAGTGCCAGGCTAGCACTAAATTCCAAAGGTCAACTTTTCTACTTTCTGGGAGTCTTTCCCATGTTGTGCTGATGCAGTTACGTTTTAGACAAACTAACATGTGAATGCTAGATGAGACGGCTAATGGAATACATGTTTAACAATGTGAAAGCTCAAAGTCACTTAAGAATGTTAAATGAGGTATCCATCACCTCCCCTGCCAAAAAGGCTGCCAGTGGCATGTCAGAGACAACATACTTTCCAAATGAGTTGACCAGGAAACAACAGTGTCTCACTCTAGGAGGACCAGAAGATTCCCAGAAAAGAGGCTGCCTCATTCAGTCATATCCTCTGTGTTTCACAGAAGTGCTGCTAGACGATTGCCTTGCGCAAAGGACTACATGGGAGTAGTGTAATACATCACTCACAGCTCCAGTGTCCTTATAAATACCCAGCCAGCTTATCCAAGAACCTTGTAGCAGTTGCCCTAGAATCAATAGGCTGAAATTAATCATCTGCTGGCTGAACTCAGTAAGAACCAATGTGTGCAAGAGTCACACTTTTAGCTGCCTCAAGATGGTCTTTGACAGTCTCATAGTTAAGATAATTTGAGAACTCCATAATATTGTTGAGCTATGCCAAGCCCGAACAATCACTTCTGGACATTTACATCAGGCAACGGCCACCAATGTACCTCCTTTTTCAGAGTCTAGAGAAAGAATGAGAATCTGGTGTCCACTGTCCCATGTGAGAAGACTCTCAGAGTTCCCAGTAGAGCATGAGGGGTCTAGCAGAAAGATGAAGGAAACCCAGGACTGGTTTCATCGCAGTCTTCTTGTCTGATCCTGAGAAGTCAAGTTCTGTACCTAATGACTCACTTTACCATCTGCTCAACATCATAGGAGTACTGTGAGGATAAATACATTATGAGTAGGAGGCAGTAAGTTACTACAGTGATGAAGGCAATATACTATGTTGGCCACCAAAATGAAGGTGTAATTGTAGCTTATGCTACATTCTTATGCAATAGTAGTAGAGGAAAGCCAGCATAGGCTTTAGTAGGTGGTAGCCGCTACCAAAAAAAAAAAAAAAAGAAAAATTGCTGAGAAGCTGAGAGGCTATATATGAGATATTGATTCTATTTAGTGATAAATTTACTCACCTCAGAAGAAGAGACTCGGGTTCAATTTCCCACACTGTCAGCTGTTTATTTACATAAACTGGAACAGCTTCAATGACAGAAATATAGAATAACCCACAGTCAGTCCAGAAAGCACCCAGTAGGTACTCAGTTGAGCTGGGTTGTACATGGCTTCAAGATCTTCTTCTGAATGAGATGAAATAAGAAATTGAATCCATGAATTTTGTGTTCCATGACAACTACTTTGTTTTTCAGTTTCAGTAATTTTAAGAAGTACCATTTTTATTTGTCCCTTCATAAAATATTTCTTCTTGAAATTATATCCTTGTCGCTTGTTTCCTGACAAGGCTATAGTTCTTCTGTGAAGAGGACAGCAAAGGCAGCTTTGAATCTGAGAGACAAGCATCCCTCTGTACCCTCAAAATCTTTTAAATTTTTTCCATACATCAGCACAGCAGGTTTTTATGCTACTCTCTTACTGAGACCATCTTGGCTGCTGAGGTATTTTGCTGCAGTAAACACCACACTCTTCTCTTAATACTTGCTTATTATTTTTTAGTTCCATGGCTGTCCTTATATGTAAAAATATGAACTGTTAAATTCTGCTGATGACTTTCAAGACGAACTGTCTGGTGATAAAAAATTTATATCAATCTGTATCTCAATATATTTATTTACAAAAATAATTAGAATACCTGGTTTCATTTCCAGGGTTTGCTCAAGCTTAGTCATTATTTGAAAAGAGCTCTGAGTTCCTAAAATTAAATGAGCTATACAAATGAAAATATTTTCTGTAATATTTCTGTTTTATTTTAGGTGTTGCCTTCTTTATTTGTTTATTAACAATAACTGTGAGATTATTGTTGGAAACTAAAGAACAATTTAAATATGTATTTATTTTCTTTCTTGTATATGGACTTCTTTAGAGACTTTCCAAATAGTTATCTAACCTTTGAATAAGACTGAATTTTACTTTTTTACAAAACACAGACTAGAAAGAAAGGCAATAAGCCTTGCTGCTTACCAAGGCTGAGCAATAACTGCTTCAATAAAAAGCTGCAAGTCCAACTTGTCCATGATCAAAGGAATTAATTCTGGTGTCTCAGCCCTTACTCCTTGAACTTTATGTGTCAGGCTGCCACCATGGGAACGCTATGTTGACCTAGTGTAATTGAATTATAAAGAGATTTACTTTGTGCCTCTTTCCTTTCGTCCACCAACTGGTGTCTGTATAGGTCTTACAGAGGAACAGTTTTGAGAGAAGACAATTTTCACAGAATAATGATTTCTGGTAATTTTCACAAATATAAATGCATATATTCTCCTTGTGGGTTTAAGCTCCTAAGTTATGTTCCTTTCTTCAGGGTATTGACTAGTATAAATCTCCTTTAATATTCTGCATTTGGAGAAACTTTATTATTTTCAGGAAGGATTAGGCAAAAAATCAATTTATTCTATGAACAGCAAAGATGAAAGAAACCTTTTTGTCTCAAAATTTAAACCCCCATTTTATTTGAAAAACAGATCAGCCAATAGTGTTGGAAACCACTCAGTCCCGCTGTGCAAACCTACAACATAGCAGTGTGAAACCTGTCACTCCAATGTTTATTCGTACTTCCAGGCACTCAGCAGGTGGTAAAAGCCTTAAAGCATCTGAGTAAACAAAAAGAGTATTTGAATTACCATTTCATGTCATCTCCTTTTTGGACAAATTTCTATTTAATCTTAAAAAGCTGACAGCACTTTAAAAATACCTTTTCTGTCCCTGCCTGTGGTAGGGGGGCTGCTCTAGGTGATCTTTAAAGGCCCTTCCAACCCAAACCATACCACAGCTCTGTGATTCTGTGGAAATGATGTACACTTCAGCTAACAGCTGATCTCTGCTTACAAAGCTTACCCTTTTTTATTTTTCTTTTAATCTTAATAAGCATTATTCCTATATACTAGGAAAGCCAAAACAAATATAACTAGGATTGAATAGGCATGAAACACATCAGGAGGTTGTGAACTACAACACAATAATCTTCTAAATGGTAATTGTTAATGGCATGATACGAGTAACAGCAGGACGATGGATAGCGATGGAACAGCAGCCAAACGTAGCCTACCATGACAGTTTTCTGGGAAGACATTAGCTCCCAGGCCAGATAAACACTTAGGAGATGAGCAATGAGGATTGACTAGCTATCTAATCTGACATCCAGAACTCCCTTTCCCAGCTCCATAGCAGCTAAAACAGGACTTTGGCTACACTGATCAAATACAGCAAATGAAAACGGTTTTAAAATGGATGGCACGTGGCAATTTTTCCACCTTTGTTTACATAGACTATTTTAATCCAGAACCTGGGGTATGTTACTGTGAATTAAATGAAATGCAAGTTTGGAGGTGGTTATTGCTGTCTATCAACAGCTCTCAGCGGTAAAGCTAACTAACCCACTTTTGCAATTAATTTTTTAGCTTTCCACCATTGTGTAACAGGACCTGAGGTAGACCAACACAGTAAAACACTGAAAACTATTCCTGCAGAGATACAAAAAATATACAGGGATTCTCCACTAGAGTTCTGTGTTAACCTGTTCAGCTCTTATTAATGGACTATATTTCTAAAGACACATAGGTTTTGCGAGTACCAGGCTTTTTTTTTCTCAAAAAGTAAGTTCAGAACTAGATTTACCACAACATTTAAGAAACTTTTATCAAATTCATGCAGTGAACTCAATTTAAAAACATCCTAAAAACCAATTGTGTGGGTTTGGATTTTAAATTAAATGAGTTTTCATTTTACTACAATGTGTTACAAATACTTGTTTAACTCAGAAAATGTTAAAAACCACTTTGAAAATTAAATTAAATATATTGAATCATCTGAATTATTAAATTTTCTATTTTTTTTTTTGTTTTGAAACTGCAAATGTCACTTTGGGGATGAATCAAAAATTTTTACAATCTTTTATAATTTAACTGAAGAATACGAAAATCAAATATTTATAGAGATATACCTCAGACTAATCCTTCTAGCATTTTTAAAATAAAAGGTTGAGTGAGCCTAAAAGGAATGATGCATTCTGATTCATATTACTTTGCATAAGGGAGTTGCAGACTCACATATAACCGAAGGATAGATAGTTATGCCCATATTCAGCCTGTTTAACCATTTCTTTGGATAAACAAGATATTTTGTTTTCCAATGCTATCTCCATAGCATTTTCCTGATTCTTTTCAGTAATAAACAAATCTCTTATTTGCCTTTGCCACAAACTCTTACATCTAAGGTACATTCCATCCCACTTAGTTTAAAGAGAAACACTTAAGAGAGACTGTATTTTTAGCGAGTCATTAGTTCCTGCATGTTTTGCCGTAAAACAACTAATGGTCATTGTTAACTGCATGAAACATCCTCAGAAAGATGATAGTTGGAGCTGCAGTCATTGCAATTGTGATGTGAAAATTATTAACACAGTGGAGTCTTCTTTATGGATGAGTGTCATACATAACATGTTCCTAATAATTAGTCAGAAAGCTTTTGGTTTTTACAGTTCAGACCAGCACAGCACAGCAGTTCACAACAACACAGCAAAATACAATAGAACATGACTAATTAATGGCACTACATTTACTTATTTTATTGTGAAAAAGCACTTTACTATTACTTACAGTAAACCATACAGCAGATAGATTATATAAAGGAGTCAGTAATCTGCACATTACTCTAACTGAAAGGCTGAGCTATAGATAAATTCTTTAGACAGTGTCTAGAAAATGTGAAGCTTTATATACACAAATTGAAATAGTACATTTCCTATTTTATGTTACAAACAGCATAAAAATATTCAGTACTTTAGAGACTTAACATATTATTGGAGCTATATCTCGGCCCTTAAAATAAGGTTTCTTAAAAAAATGTGTCTGAGAAGCTTTCCAGTTGGTGGAAGGAAAAAAAGCAAGAGCAGAAATTTTCAGATTTTTAAAAATACATTTTATAAAATATTCTATGAGCCTTGCGACATGTCTCTATATGTTTGTAGGTTTTACAGAATGTTATGTATTATGTATCGTTGACATAGGTGTAAATGTGTTTGTGAATGTGTATACTAGCAGATGGATGCATCAAAATGGTGTTATGCATGATATCTCCTCAACTTTGATTATCCATCAAGATGGTATGTCCCAGTGGAATACCAGGAACTCTCCAAATCTCCCAGTTCTAGTTCAGTAATCCCTTCTGACATCAGATCAGTTATCTTTATTGAGACAGAGCTGCTAGTGGCCCAGATTTTAATCTCACCTGAAAGGCAGGTATGGTAGGAATTCTCTAATTTTATGTGAGCAAAATCAAAACCACTTCTCTTACAATGGCTTTAAAAACAATCTGTTTAAATCCTGTCCTTATTTGAAATATCAGAATTCTAAGGGATACAGCTCAGCTATTTTTGACCATATGACTTGCCTTATGCTCACAAATTCAGATCAATAACGATATGGCAGAATATTCACTTATTTTATAATAGGCCTATGACAGCCAGTAAATTACAAATGTAATAAGAATATTTCTTCTTTCATATACACTTTTCTAAAGCACTAATTAGTTTTTAAAAGTTAACAGCAGCAAAGTGATCAGTGACTAAGAAAAAGCTGCATCTATGTAAGTTTTATTGCCCAGCAGCTTTTAACATGGGATTTTTATACTGCAAAAGCCCAGAGCTAATTAACCATATCACCTTACTACATCAGCCCACTACTGACTGTGAAGTTAAGTATTTAACTTGTAAGATTTTACCTGTATACATTTTTCATATATCACAGTATATATACATGCATGTAGCACCCTCAATGTATTTTAATCAACATGAAATCCATTCTTACTTAAAAATGCCATTCAACTTACTATCAACTGTAAAAGAATTCACAATGCACCATTAAACTTGAGGGCTGACAGATTGTTCTGATACATAGCTTTCTATAAAAGAGACCTTTGTATGTTTTGCATTCATGGGTAAAATATCCAGCGATTAATCCTAAATTAAACAGAGCTGGGAATCTTGGGTTTCGGTAGGATGCTCACAAAATTTCAGAGCAACAATTTTACAAGGAAAAAATCAATTGGCAACACAGGCAAGGGATAGAGGTGTACATCAGGAGGGAGAGAGCAATGAATATGAGAGCAATCATCTCATATACTTTGACCACAAGGGGCACACACTACCAAAGCAAGCGTTGTCATCCCAGATGCTTAAGTATACATGAGACTGCATCATTTGCATGTTTTCCTTACAAATAAAACAAGGAGGAGAAAAAAATAAAAACAAAGAGTTAAACAATTATATGACCAATAGTTTCAGATTTTATCTGAAACCAGAAATGCTCAGCTCATTTAATTTGCAGCAGAAAATCCAAGGACGTGACTTTTCATTACATACATTTAATAATAGCTGGATAAAAGATATCTACATACAGTCTTGTGGAAAGCAGTGCCTTAGAGATCATTGCTAATTTTGCAAGATGCACAATGTATTGGATTATTTTGAGTGAAGAGTTCATGGCTGTGAGCAATTGCAACAAATGGCATTCCATTTATCATATATGTTAACATTATGTAACATAGATAATACAATCTTGTCTTAATATATATCATGTATCATATTCTTTAATGATAACTGTGTATCTAAGGCATTTTAGCAAACAAAGAACCATCAGCTATGACCAGTGCTGCAAAGCTATAGTGTCAGTAACACAGTGACACAAGGCACACACATTTCTGTACATGGAGGTGCAAACGCAGTAAGAAAGCAACAGATGCTCTTGAGCAAGATGGGTAAAATAAATGGTTCTGCCACGTGTTCACATTTCTTGCAAGACCCATGGTGTCTGAAGGTTCAAACTACCACCAGTCCACGCAAGTGAACCTGTCGATTACAAATCAGAATCAAAGCTTTAACATCCCCAAGTAATTCCTGACACTGCGCTGGAGACCAAATTCTGACACAGCGTAACTTTTGGCACATTGTGTGCTACTGAAATAAAGGCTGTTAGCAAAATTTAAAGCTGATATAATAACATTTCCTGAGTCTGATGCAAATGTCTGGTTTGTCACTTAAAAAGACTCTAAAACAATCAGATTTACAAAATGAAATTACTGCATATAATGCTTCAGTGCCTAGGTTAGCCATGACCTTTCTTCATCTGATGACTTTCTAAACATGATGGACATTGATCTGTAGCTCAAAATTGAAGAGAAGGCATTTAGGATTTAAAAATATAAATTAGGCTAATTCAGATGTGGTGCTAAAGTAAGGTGTGCAATTTAATTTTGATAATTCTGTCAAAACATTATTCAGTTGTAACTGTACCCTCCTAAATGTGGGATGATAATTTCCTTTACAGGAAATCACTCAGAAAGGTTTCTAAGGAAACCAGGCAAGCACACCAAACTAATATCAGGTTTTATGTGACAGTGAATGCCACACAAGGAGAGCTGGAAGAGAATTTTCAAGGGAAAATGCAATGTGAATAAAGATAAACCTAGGTTTAAACACTGACTCTGTTAGAGAATTCCCTGCTTCTTACTTGAGATATCTCACAAGGTTAAGCAAAAAGAAGTATCCAGCACATGAACATGAACAGGAATGTGAACATGAATAAAGGTATATGTAGGAGAGAACTCATTTGGCAAAATCCAAACATAATGGAAGGAAGGTGAGAAAAGGAAAATGCAGATTATTGTAATGGCAAACACTTTTAGAATGGGCAAAGCAAGTGAATTGGGAGGAATCTCAACACTCAAGTAATGACAGATGCTTTCATGGTTTGACCACGGTCAGTTAAAAATGTGGCCAAGGAGACAGAAACTGAATATAGGGAAACTAGATGGGCATCTTTTCTCTCATATAAAGAATGTCCAGCCCGAATGCTGGACTCCAGATCAGAACTCCAAAAATGAGAAAAAGTGAGATGGCATGTCTGGATTTTTGATTTTTCAAACTTCAGGGGTACCTGAAATACTAACATAACCTTGAATGGCTTTAATTAGATATTCCTCTGTGGAGGCTGTTCCTTGCTTTCTTCCCTAGTAGAGGTAAACTGCTCCCTTAATGTGTAAGGGACCAGAGCAGGGTGAGTGGCTGTGAAGCAGTGTGGGGCACTGACTGGGATTTTAGGCATCCTGCTATTTAGGATGCAGGTGAAGCATCTTTAAAAAAAAAAAAAAAATCAGGCTGGAGGCATGAGTTTTTTCCCTAGATGAAAGGGGAAGGGGAAAATGCAGTCATGCTTGCTGGGAGCAAAACAGGTGACTGTACACACCTCCACTAAGACAGGTGCTAATTGTGAATAATAAAGAGGCTTTGTGCTCCAAAGTGAGTGTCTCTTACAAATGAAAAAGAGAAAAACTGATGTAAATGTTTGTGATTACGAGAGGCGAGATTTCCAGTGAGAATTAACGTCTTCCATTAGATCATCTCATATTGTTGGGCGAAGTCACACTTCTGAGGGATGCAAACATTCCTACAGGCATCTGTGGTTACATCCAAATTAGGGGCCAGATGGGAGATCACCTGCAGTGCACCCACCTCCCAGGCTTTCTTCCAGTTTAAGCAAAGGTGCAGGAATGGGGAGAACAGTGGTACTTCCAAATAAAACAACCCTGGAGTACGCCTTACGGATCTTAATAACTGGGAAGATCTCTCTGGTCCCATAGGTATACCTAGCCTGAGATTTTATAGGTGTCATGTCATATCATATCATACTATAAATTCTTCTAGATGTACATTTTTCTAAAGATATTTCAGAATCTAGGCGCCTATTGGTAGAATCTAGATAACCAAATATCATGCTTCAAATTGTTTCTTTTGGTCTTTCTTTTGCTGGGATAATAAGCAACTAGTTGCATTTTAAGTTTCATTCACAGGACTCTCTTTAGTTTTTAGTTACTATCTGATTTGTTTAGCTGGACTGTTTTCACGCAGTATGATGCGTCAAAATCACTCTTATTATCATCATTAGTATCTTAAGAGCATACAAATATGCAATTTTCAATATTAGAAAGGTCTTCTCTCATGATAAATGATACATATAATTTTATTTACCACTGCTTGGATATCTTTATCACACTATAATCCACTGGGATGTAATATGTCATTTGCAGCTTCAGGTATATGTCCTTTGGATTACTCTATTATAAAGAGATAAATGAAAAAAATATTGAACAAATTATTTCATTTATAAACTATTTTATCACATAGCATGAAAGCAAATGGAACAAAAAAATAAGGTTGCTTCATTACACCTCCTGAAAATATTCACTTTTTAATCACA
The DNA here is from genome assembly GCF_001431845.1 of Calidris pugnax. Taxonomy (NCBI): domain Eukaryota; kingdom Metazoa; phylum Chordata; class Aves; order Charadriiformes; family Scolopacidae; genus Calidris; species Calidris pugnax. Next base: position 4,340,756 of record NW_015090859.1, on the reverse strand, counting down.
TAGATAGTTTTTTAATCTCTTTTATCCAACAGTGAGTTTGATTAGCAACCTACTATTCATGAGGTTTTTGGGATCCATGTTGGAACTGATTAGGAAGAAAAATTATTTTACAAATGAAAATATCAGGATATGTTTAATTAATTAAAGCTTTTTTATTTTTGCTCCAGAAAACAAAATAAACAAAAAGCAAGCATTTCCCTCTCTGAACTTACCAAACGGGAATCCCTGCTTATCAACCCATCTGCAGAAGAAGATGGATCCCTCTGAAGAAGGAAACTAATTACCTATGTTCTTGTCAACAAATCTGATCTTAAAGTAAAAGGTACATCCTAATTTAAAGATGTATTAACACACATTTGTCCTTCTGAAAGTCATATTTTCTCTCCCTTTCACAAACATATACACACACAAACATTTAATGAATATCTAGGCACTTGGTGATTTAACATCATATGGACACAGGCGAGGAGAAAGTAATGTAAATCACAAACAAAATGCTATACCCCCTCCCTTAAAAAAAGCCTTTAGGCAAAACCAAACAACAGTTTTACTAGTAAAGGCAGATGCTAAATGGTCACCTATTTTCCATCTTGCCATCATTGCCAGAATAGTTCTGTAGATATAAGGAGCAAGCCACTGAGCCAGATCCTGCTGTTCAAGAAATATGTTTCACAGCCAGGTAATTGCTTTCCTCAGACTGTTGTACTAAAAGGAGGAGAAAGACAGACGAAAACCTAACTGTAATGCAATAGACTGCTTCAAGAGGATCCAGTTAGAAAGTATTTTGGGTATCTTTGTTTTATTGAAACAATCTGTAACTACACATTAACTGCAACAAAAAAAATAAACTTTCAAAATAAAAGTCCAGTAGTGTTAGGACATATGCAATACTGTGATTATAACATACCATAAAAATCAATAATGCCACTTGGAAATGAAAAAATGGCTATCAAATGTAATCAAATAACTGTATATACACACATTTGAGAGTAATGTCTGTGTACGTAGGCATATTTATATAAACTTCAGTCTTAGATTATATTATTTTTCTTTTTTTCTTCTTTTCTTTTAGATTTTACTCTACATCCTTTGACTAAGAGGATTCCTGTATTAACATTTCACTACAGGACAGTTCTAAACAATTTCATAAGACACTTACAAAACCTAGATGCTGACGTTAAAAAGGAACAGGTAAGCACTCAAAAAAGGTTTCACTTCCTTTAAAAGTTTTCATAAAATAGGCTGAACTAATAACTTTCTTCTACACTTCAGAAGTCCGCCATATCTCAATAGGCTGAGAGGCAATATCACTGCAGGAACAAGTTGCAGTTGGTCATTGCATTCTGCAAAACCCTATTTATAACAGTGCTACACAATTAAAAAGTGGACTTTGCAGGAAAACAGATCTCCATAATCCTCCATTAGTAAAGAAACAAATAAATTATGAATGTCACAGACGTATTTTCCCATTGGTGAACAGATTATGTTAAATGCTGTTTTCATCTCTAATACTGAATATGAACATTGAATCTATCCATCCATTTCAGGTTCTTTAAAATTATAGGTCAAATCCTATACATTGTAAAATCAATTATTTAACCTTGATGAAGAAGAAATTTTGAAATTCTTCCTTTTTTGAGGGGTAGAAATTATTTTTATGTGACAGATATTCATTGTATTAATGTCTGTTTCTAAATTATGGATTTGAATATGCAACAATATGTCAGAAGAAGTCGCTTGGGTTTATTCTAGTATCTTGTTTGAAAATTCTAGATTGTCTTGCTACAACAAATGTTGTTGTTTCTCTGCCCTGAAGAACAGATGACCATTGACTATGTGTAGGTGTCATATTTTACCACTTCTGGTTTTTTTATTGTTTATGCAAATAAAATTATTTTATTGTGGGTGTTTTTTTATCAAATGATGCGCTGTACGTTTGCCACAACAACACTTGTGGTTAGTAGTCAAGTAAGTTGGCGCCTGACATTGCAACAGGGTACCCAGGATAGAGCTCTATTCTACTCTGTTTTCAGTGGCACATGCATAAGGGGTGGTCTTTTCATTGGTTTGGGTTTTTTTGTCTGTGGAGGAAGGAAAAAAGCCAATTTCCTGGATGACAGTTCTCTAGATTTGAAAAAGTAGGAAAGAAGCTTTAGTAGGTAACATTTAGGTGCTGCAGGTGTAAACTGACTCGGATATTGCAATTAGTAAATCAGGAACTGGTCCTGGGCTTTACCATGCAGAGCATCTATACAACTCATTCACACATTATAAACTTCTCCCACTGTTGGGTATCTGTTTGAAAAACTGCACAAGTGTGTATCTGCAGACTCAGATCTGCTGTGCATTGAAAGAAACAAAATAATTTCTTGTTTGATTATTGTAACAGATATTCTAGACAGAAGCCAAACTTCTGATTCTTTTGTCCACCTTCACAGGAAATATGTCAGTTTACAATAGAAAAGAAATTGGCTATTAAAGAAAAAAAATGGATAAAACCTGAAAAATGAAAAAAGAATCTCTTTGCCTCTAATTTAGAGATGGCTAAACCAATTTGAACTAAAATTCGTTTTCCAGATTCTCACAGGACAAAATCCCCTTCTAACAATCTTGATGCTATAATAAAGCCTTGAAAAATCAGAACTTATAATGGAAGCTGTGATAGACCATTAACTATAGTGGATGCTACCATAAAATAGCAGGGAAGCTGTCAGTGGGAATACAACTTTCAAGAGATTTACTTTTGTAGTTATATAAGAATATTAAATAAAGGTAATATAACACAGGAAACCCTACTGCATTAATTTTACTTGACAGGTTTTACTGTACCTGTTTTCCTTCAAAGCCCCTTTTCTCATTTCTTCATCAATATTCTTCTCAACGGGTAAAACCTCTTCAAATAAATGTAGGAAACTGGACCATCAGACAAAGATGAACAAAAGAATCATACTCAAACCTGAGAATTCAAAAAGCATTCTGGTCAATCCCATGTGTTTTCAAATGTTAATGCTGCCTTGCTGCTGGGACGTACCTGATGGGACATTTCCAGGAGATAAAAAGTGTGGGAAGAACACAATAGGGGTGAAAACGGAAGTTGCCTCCAAAACTCCATCAGCTCCTCTGAAGGGGAAAGGTATCTGGCCATTTCTCATGTAACCATTTGATGTGCAATAAATGTCTTGCCCACTATTGCCTTCTTTATGGTATAAACTGTGCTGTTAAGGAGCTGTGGCTTTTCAGTCTTTCTCTGGTTCAAAATTAATACACTCTGTAGACTGACTGTTTTTTGTGTTTATTTTGTGTTTTCTCTCAGTCTTGTTTGTTTTTTGTAGAGGAATAAAACTGAACTAAAATACAAGACAGACATAATCACACACATGGACTGGATAAAGCCGACTGTCTCTTCCAGATCAAAGCAGAAAGCAAACCATAAAGAATTCAGTTAAATTAAGGAAATTTGTGTCTTGGTGTCTTGTTAAATTTTTACCGTGTCTGCTCCACATTTTTGCAGCCTGTGGGTGGACACAAAAATAAATAATGGGCTGTCACTGAAAGCATACCTGAGTCATCACAGATCTCCAGAGGAAATGAGTTTACAGGTAACAAAAGCTGTTGGGTCTGTCTGGTTAAGGAGGATATCTGTAGGAGGCCGAACCCAGACACCGGGCAGAGATTGTGGTTTTAATCAAAACAGTTGTGGGTCCCAGTGGTGGGGGATGCTCTGAACTGAGTTCAGCCCACCAAAAACACAGGTTTCACAACCCTACCCAAAGTCCTAACCTTGACAGTCAATTTTGTAGTAGAGGACCACCAAACAACTTTGAAACCTAAATGGGCTTTGAGCAAGTTAAGTTGTACCCTGCTAATTTATAGAGTCTTTCCTTTTCTGCATTTAATTGCCTTTATGTCTTAATCAATGATGAACCTTTTCCTCTATAAAAAGGCTGGAAAAACTGTAGTTCAAAATGTGGTGCCACCAGCTTTAAATTATATGTGTGTTATACATTTCTCATAAATATAATTGATGGAAATTGATTTCTGAAATTCTTTTATATTTGTTTCATTCTCTCTCTACTTCTGTTTTAGCAGGAGGACCAGCCTCTCCATGAATTTTCGATGAAGCAGATTCAACTGCTACTTTTCACGCTCTGTTGGGAACAAAAAAACAAACCATAAAATCCAAAAAACCAAAAATAAAAACTAAAACCAACTTTTGGGGAATGATTTATCTAATTTAGTTTTGGGTTTCAACAATGGATGTCTACATATAATCAGACATTTAGACTATCTTTATAATCAGTTTAAGAAATAAAGACCTACAGAAAGTTCCAAATTGAACATCTATGATAGATCAGATAAATCGCACCTTCCTGTTCCTCTTTCTTCTATCGACTTTAAAGTGCAGTTAAGCATTAACATAAGAGATTTTTACACTGACCAGAGGACCTCAATGAGTTTTCTTATTGTCCCTATTAACAACTAAAAAAATATTGGTACTAATGTGAATTTTTGCTCTCCCAGTAAAATATATTTTCTATTTTAAATCATTATTAAGCTTAGAGGGAGCATTTTTTTTCACTCTCACACTAAAACATGTTCTAAAATCTGATGAATAAGATCCCCATTGCTCCTAACTTTTCATCTAAATACAAATTAGTTTTAGATAACTGACAAGTCATCTCTCTCTAATCCATATAATCTACATGAAAACAAAGACTCATTAGAGACATTTGGCCAGGTCTTTAAGTCAGATAGGGTTTACATCCATTGAAATCCTGAAAGATTCTTCAGTGTTGTTACTTGCTGTTACTTTCACAAAAAGTTAATTTAAATAAAAATCTAGAAATATACAACTAAAGTTAAGTTTTTATTAACAGTAAATTAAAGAAGCAATGCATTACACGATTATAAATTCAGAATCGAGTAAGATAGTTAAATCATTTAATTTATTAAATTGCTGCATGAATGACAAAAACAATCTTTATATATATTATAAGAAATTGGCTATTTGATTATAAATGTCAACTAAATAACAGTCACAATCAAACAGCTTGGCCTCTTATAGAATTACGTGGTTTAAACTGGATTCAAGTTATTATCTGACAGAGCTTTATAGTAATTTATATAACTATTGTCTTTAACCACTCCCAACACACTTCTCAGAGTTTCATGTTGCAAGATTCATGCAACTCAGAAGTTTCTCTTCAGAAAACTAATTCAAGAATGCTGTCTTAGGTTTGTGAGAGATTCCAAACCTGCAGTTTTCTGGAAAATTTCTCTACTTGGCTAAAGTTGTCTTGCTATGCAAAGTCCACAAAGTTCCCATCTTTCTGAAAGCAAGCATCCACCCAAGAACTCTAAACAGCTTGTGTTGCTAGTTTAACTTATATGAAAATATATCAGTAAGATTGCACAGAACTTAGCTGAAAGATGTCATGGTCCTTTTTATTACAGGATAACCTTCTGCTGGTAGGAATTGCTAAGGAAATGGAGACTGGTGCCTAACCTCATAGAATTTTGAGGAGATTGAACTTGTGGCCATTATTTTTCAGGACAATGCCAAGTAGTACGTTACAGAACATAGTACACTCAAAAATGGAAACCCCATGAGACCGAAAGGAGAGGGCCAAGAAGGAAATCTGAATCAAAATTGAAAAATGCAGACTTCAGGGTAAAGCATCTCTTGGCTCTTTGTCATGTGGGTCCAGGAATTTTACATTTCTGCTTGCATTGTAGTCTAGAACTAACAGAGGGTCTAAGAAATAGTCATTTATAGAAATCCTTACCTTGGTGGTTAAGTCATAGGAGAAGATCACTCAGGGTGAAGCAAGTCTAGAACCTCTACCTCCTGAATGAAGAGTAGTCTCTCTGCTAAAGAAAAGAGGTCATATGCCATAAAACTCAGGGCATGACTTTGGGGTTCAGAATTCCTTTTTCACAGACATGGACAACCCTGACATATCAAGGAGAAAGATTTTCAGCCATACCTCAGTGAAACTTTCCTCTTGTCTGACTTCAACACACTAGAATTCAGCACTGTGGCTGATGTAAATCACAACCTAGTCAGCTAACGCTCTTCTACACCAACTTGGTTAACTCCATCCTTTGTTTCGGCTGTCTGATATGCTATACAGAGCCTTTATAGCTATTTTCAGTTTTAGGGATGCAAGGTCGTAGTGTTGCCACTGCTTTCTTGGTTTTCACCAAGTAAACCTCTATCGTTACAGCTTATAATGCAGACCCTTTCACATTTTATTTTCTTCCAATATAAAATGTGGAGCAGAGTGGACATATTCTTCAATTGATTGCTGCGTGGAGAAGTAAAGCAGTTTGTAGAGACTCAGCAAATGCAACTGCATTCCATCATGAGGTAAAGTGCATGACAGAGTAAGTGGTATTAGATTGGGGGGTTTCAGCCTTCGTAAGTAACCTGAATAAAGCCACTCTTGAACCAAATAGAGAGAAAAATATAGTTATGTCCTGAACACTCCCACTAATAAGTAAAATTCTGGTTTACAGACCAGTTCAGAAATATAAAATACTGACATTACTCAGGAGATGCAGCTGGATTTAAAACTAGTTATAAATGTCATATTGCCAATTAATCTTCCTAAATATTTCTTAATTCTCTGGCAAAGTAGTTGTAACAAGGAATACCTGTGCAGGAGTGCTATATACTTAACGATATCAGCTCTACTATTCACCGATCTAAAAACCGATACCTCTTCTTTCTTTCTCTGCTTCATTTCTTTTGTTGGCTTGAGCGTCATTCATACACATATTTAGCATATGTTCATAACATATGATTTTAAATGTTAAATTACTTTACCCTGCTAACAAGATACATATAGCAAACGGATTTTTTTAAAGCTGACAAAAGCAAATATTGTAGATGTTTCCATGAAAGAACTTGAAGTAAGTAAAACCAGTCAACTGAACAAATAAAATCACTGCAAGAATATTCTAATTATCTCAGTAATTAGAATAGGATTTTGTTTTTTTATAGCAAATTCTTTCTGTCTATGAGTCTTTGCATTTTGGGTCTTGATGGGTTCAGTATTACAGATTATGTTTACAAAAAGTTTCAACGAAATTGAAAAAGTAAGAACATGTAATCTTCCATTCAGAAAAAAATCTTGAGAGAAAGAATGCCAAACAATGACTAAATTCATTTAAATATTGAATGTTTAGTTTCTCTTTAATTTGTCAAAAACTTTTACAAAATGTTGAGTCCTTTAATAAAGATAATCATAATACAATAATTATATGAATCATACTTTGATTTAAAGAAATCTAACAACTGCTCATAATTTGACAATTGAATGAATATACTTTCAAAGAATGCAAGTGGTTTAATATTTTCTCCGCTCTTCATTTACTTCAGTCCAGCTTCTACATACAGGTTATTCTTGCCATCTTGACATTGTCTTCCCCCCCAGTGTCTCATGGTGGGGAAGTTCTTTTCCATTTTCACACACAATAAGGCTGCTTATGCCTGTAAATACCTCAGCCAGGTGTTGTTCAGCTGAAAGAGATATCTCCATGGTATTTTTTTCTGATGCCATATACATACTCATCCATGCCTCTTTCATCTGTGACTAACTGCCTGCAACTTCAGCTAGGCACTGGAAGCAGCCTCCCTGGGAACATTTGGTGCCCTGACTCATGGGTGCTGGAATAAGCGAATAGGAAAAAGCTGATACATCCGGAAAAACCTGAGGCTGAATTCTCAAATTCAATTTCCATTCCTAGAGATATAAATTGAGCGATACAAAATCTCTAAAGACTCAAAAAGACATCTAGATTTTTTTTTTTTCCCAGAGTAATCTAAGTAGTCAAGAGAAGCTGTTGGTGAGAATAGTAATAGAAAATGGCTGATAATGATATTTATATTTTTTAAAAAAAAATCTTTTTTCCATACAGAATATAGAAAAGACCAAGTTCAACCTACATTCTGCTTTGGGATCTTTTTGGTCAACCTCTCTGAGAGCAGAAATTTATCCAAGTACCATAAAATTGACGGTAAGTATAGAGTAGCTACAAGGAAGCTAAAGTATTTCTCAACAAAGCATGAAATTTCCTCTATTTGAACAAAATCCTGTGTATGAGAGTACTTCATATTGGTTTTAGACAAGGAGCTCAACCTTTATAAAACAGACTTCTTCTTAAGAGTACAACAGGGTGAGGGAAAAATCCACAAAGTTCCCAAAACCACACTTACTGCTTTGGAAATGTGGATTTATGCAGGATATTGTTGCAGAGAACTGTTTTTGAAGAAAAGACATTTTTAGGATTTTTAAAGTTAAATTATTTAGATGTTCATTTTCTGTCCCCTCTGTTCAGATGTCCTAGATAACTACGTGGGATATGAAATTTTCCCCTTTTACAGTTCCTCTAAATTTATAGTCAAACTCTTATTTTGTTTCTGGCTTTATTCTCAAATTTCCCACTTTTTCCTTAACTTTCAGCCTAGCATAACACCAAATTTCAACTGTATTAGACCTGAACTACACGTTATGTACAGGACGAAACAATCCAACAGAAGTTGCACCAGATTTTCCACTTTCTTTGAAGTCTCAAGTTATGCTTTTCCCTCAACCAGTACAATTAGCCAAACATTTCCTTATGCCAGTTTATTTGAACCATTCTTGATCAAAGTCCTTGTGGCCCTCTCCTCCTGTCCAGGTAAATATTTGGTAGCAAGGTTCTGGGGAAAAAAAATTGTTTGTCTCTGTGAACAATACTTAAAAGACAAAGCTTAAAGTGAAGGCAGAATGATCTAATTTCAAAAGGTCTAACTAACCAGCTTTGGCTCCTAGATATAGATTTGTTCACATTTTTCACTAACCTACAAATTGTCTGGTTCACACTTTAAGTTCATTCCATCTCCTGATTGAAGGCAGGCAAAAATAAGAGCTTTTGAAGGTTCCACTTGGCCATTTTCCTGGGAAGCAGATTTGTAGCACTAGCTAACCCATTTTTCAACAGCATGAATTCTCACTGCCCTGATTATTATGTGCTCATTTGCACTAATTCAAAGTCAGTTCACAAAACTAACACAATCTAATTTAGTAACAATATCTATCCACCTATAAAGCGAAACAAATTATTAGCAAAGGTTCAGCTGTGTAGAGAGTCAGATTTGGAAGTCTATTTCTCTTTCTAGAAAAATGTTTGAGTTCATTTTAGAAAAATCTTTCTAGGATGAATGGCTAGGCTATCGTTGCCAAAAAGTGGTGTCTCACATTTTCTGGGAAAAAAATGGTCTCTCTGTGGCCCAGTTTTGTTCCCAAAGATATAAAACCTAATATTCCTATTGATTTCAATTGAGAAAAATCCTATTCTAAATTAAATTCTATCTTTTAAATGTATTTCTCTCTAAATGCTGTTAACGTTCATATCCAATGAAATATAAAAACAATATTCTAGACAATGTGAGTAGTCAATAAAAGACAGGAACTATTACATTCCCTGAGGTATATGACAAAAGCAGCTTTTTAAACCAAATGAACTTTAAACCAGAAGATCTCAGCTTCTGACAAACCACTGTGATTCCTCTTACATAGCCTCAACTAGACGAGGTCCTAAGAAGAAAGACAGATTCTTAAGAGTCAACAGTCTGTGTTGTATTACCTCAGCAGCATCACAGACGCTTGCTAAGAAATGTTCCCAGTATTATTCTGCTAGCACAGGCACTCCAGCTAATCTCAGCTGCAATTGTCAATACATGGTAAGAAAAGTGATATTCCAAACGATACATGCCTATGCTATGTATAGCTTTCCTTTTTAAAGCCTACCCTCAGCCACAAAAGCTGCTCCCGTGCAATTGCCAGAGGATCAGTGTATTGTGCTTCCTTCAACTAACTCCACCAAGCAAGCTGAAAGTTGAATGAGCTGAAGTATTTGAGTGCCAAACTTTCAATTATTGTTATGGCTTAAAAAAAGCCAACGCTATTTTGAGTGCAGTTACAATAGCAGGCCACCTGTGAACAGCTAGTTGGAACGCCACATCAACAAAAGCCTCATTGGCTTATATGAACGAAATTTCCACCCTCTAGCAATAACCTCAATATATGAAACTCACTTGTCCTTTCCTGCTCTCTAAAGCTACATCTGCACGCTAGCAATTTTTTCAAGCATTTTTTTCAAACTTTTTCTCAAGAATTTAAGTTAATTAAGGAATGTATGTAGCTACAGACCAACATGTTAACTTCTCAGCTGGAAGTTGCTACCGTGATCTGACATTTTGATGATCCAGTTTATCTGATAAATGGTATTGGGTCCCAAGACCAACATAATTTCTACCAACAGAGCATCTAGACACTAGCCTGTCTAGATATGTGAACATATTTGAAGCTGTAAATCAAGAAGATGCTGACAGACATGGGGATTTTACTGACATCTGATGGGCGGGATGCTTTCAAGGTTCTAGCTCAGTGCTACTTTAAATTCAGGATTCTCTCACAAAGACATATGCACTGTCTTGGTTTGTCTTTCCAGGAAGAACTCTCTGTGCATAAATTTAAACACATATCACAGCTCTAGGAGATCTCTCCAGCTGAACATTTAACAGGTTGATATATTTTACTCTAGTACGCATACATCTCCTCTTGAGCTTCTCTTCATTAACATGGCTTCCTTGGAAGATTTTCTGAAAACCAGGAAAACCTTTCACAACAGTGAGACCACACAATTTCCCTGACCAGTACTGTACCGATGCCACTTCTATGGTAGCTTTAGTTTGTCCTTTCCCAGAGTTCAAACCTGTGGGTTTACCATCTACTGTTCCTTAAAGAACAGGCAATAAAGATAGCAGACAGACACGAAGTCAAGAAGTCTCCATTTAAACTAGTATAGTCTACACAATTAGATAAATCCTAAGTGTCTAAACTTCACTGTTTCCCTACCTGAGCTTTAGTACAGTTCACAGACATCTGAGCAGTTTAGGATGTTCTTTTTTTCTAGATATGTCTTTGCCTCTGAATCGTGGAGTCCCTCTCCCTTTCTCCATGTCTACCAAAGTCCTTAATTTAATCTTGTCTCTCTGCTACGCAATCATGACCCACTGCATAAGCTTTCCTTGCCCTTTTGAAGAAAACTTTGAATTTTTCTTCTCTAAGTTACTCTTTTTCACAGCTTTTCTCTCTTGTTTTTTTTTTTCTTTTTTCTTCAGGGATAGAGAGAAGGAGCAGGAAGTTTTTAAGACCATGTACTATTATATACCTCTGTTTCCCATGCTCCAGAGTATATTATGTGATTCCATGATTCTGTGAAAGTTTGTTGATGGGAAGGAAAAAAAATGCTTCATGTAGGATCCTGCCATCTTGGTAGCCTAATATGCTTTTATGTCAACGGAATCAGGCTTTAAAGACTCTCCAGTGTCCTTCTTCTGAGAGATAAGACACCATCCTGATAGCAGAAAGGGGATCCCACATACATATACTCAAGATATTCAGTGATTCAGCAGAATACATCCAGTTGTCCACACACATATTCCTCATTTGTCACAACATGGTTAAGTCTTTTTGAAGGTGGTGACTAACCGGTAAAAGGATTCTTTCTAAAGATTAGGTGTATCAAGATTTTGAAGTTTTTTACCATGTTGTACCTCATGGAAACCAGAAGCTAAACTCCTTGACAAATCCCATGGGCTTACGTACCATTCTTAGGGTGATTCTGGGCCATAACTGCTGCTTCTGCCATAGCTTCAAATACATTCTGAAGCGGGCTTTCTTTGCCTGAAATTGAATTATAAAATCTGACATTTCTTTTGGCTTTTTATCCTGCAGTCACATATTATCTGGACTTACAGATAGTCAAAATAAAGTATAGACTTTCTAGAGTGTATTGATTTTTTTTATTGTGACTGATATAGTGGGCTGGCATGTTCTTTTCTAATCTGTTCTATTCACAAAATATGTGCATCTTCTGTTCTTGGCACAAGAGAAATCAAAGCTAAAATCAGGAAATAACTTCTCGGAAGCACAATTGAAACCTGCAGGGCCTTAAATGTACCCTATGTCAGTCCACCTGTCTAGTGATGTAGCATCATTGATAGCAAAGGGACCACAGCAGTTCAAAAATGGAGTAATATCATAGCAATTTCTGCCCTGTTTCCCTATCGTGTTTAATGAACAGTAGCTGACTGACTGCTTTTGAGAAGACAGCAAACTGGAGATAAGGCAACTTGAGTTCAAGTGCTTGCTTGCATCTGAGAGGTCAGCTTAAGGGTTTTTTAATATTATTTTTGATCAAGATATTAAACTGCATTTGTTACAAACAATCAGTGTTAAACTATTGGAACATGCATTGTTTGATTTCAGAGTTACTGAAAAAGGAGCCATATACATTCTGGTAACACAAGTTAATAATTTCATATGTTGTGTTCAACAGACTTCAAATGGCAACATTTGTTTATGGCTGGTTCAGAGTCAAGCTTATCTTCAAAACCAGACCATGGAGTTCTCTTTAATTTATTTATTTTATTCTTAAAAAGAAAATTTACATGGAACATAGTATTTTTGAACAGTCTGCATTCTGCAATGTTTTCCAAGAATCAGAAAAACACCCTGTGGCTAATGCTTTTTCTCCTCTAAACTCAGGGGCAGAGGTCCTGTTTCTACTCAGAGCTCAGTGTATAAATAAAAGGATAACACGTAAACTTTAAGCTTTAAACATATAACATTTAAGCTTTTCTTCCGCTGTGGTATCGCTCACTTTTTCTATTCAAGACTTGCTTCAGCTCCTCTTTAAAATGTGGAGTTCATTCTTTGTGCTCTGTGCAGCATTATAATGTTCAGTGCTGCTGTTACTAATTATTTCAAACAACTGTATATTGTTGCTCTGAAAGTTTCATAATACAATCTACAACAACTGTATATTGTTGCTCTGAAAGTTTCATAATGCAATCTACTATTTTTCAGCTACTGTTACATTTATGTTGCTTCTTCACTTTCTAAAAGTCATACAACCACAAAATTGTCTTGTTTCAAGTGTTTCTGTAGCTTTGTGTAGATAAACGTTCACCTAGTTTCTTGTGAAATTTGCTTGATCTGGATAAAATTACTACAGTGTAAAACTCACACCTGACTTCCGTATTGCCTCTGGGAGATGTGAAGGGTGCCTTCAGTTTCTTTCTGCTTGGTAATAGATAAAAACTTCCTAGCATTTCTCCCGGATTTCCTTCAGTGCTTTCCCTTCTCCCTATCTTCCTTCTCCATCACTCCTGCCAATGACAAAGAGGTACCCAAAAGTGCAGTAGCAAAGTCACTGGTATAAACATACACAAGTGTGTCAACATGGACATAAATCTCTCCCTAGGTTCATTAGCTGTTTCCTAAACATTGCAATACCACCCCTGGAAACCTGCACTATGCACTACATCTCAGCATATATTTTCCTCTTCTACTATGTCAATTTTTTTTCATTCCTTATCCTTTTCGCTTAAAGTATGTAGGAACAGGGACCACTTTTCCACTGGCCTCTACTGTTATTCCCCATTATGCCACAATTATGCCTAATTATGCTTTATACTTTCCCCGATCATATGCTGAAGTTTAACATCCATTTGATGGGATGAGAGATGATATAAGTCTCGGTCAGGGACAAACCATCGTTCAGGCAAAAGTCAGATAGCCCAAATGGTTAAGCCACAAAGCTGGACAGATAGGAACATTAGATTATTAGGAAAAGGACAAAAAAGAGATAAATATTGTCAAAGAAGCACAGAATCCACCTGGAGAAATCTTATTTATAAATATCCCATCTGTGATGTTCAGTACTTGACATCTCCCATCACTTCAATATAATAAAGAAGAAATTCTCCTGCCTCTCAGGGAGCTCTGCACAATTCTCAGCCTGTTCGCCCTGCTGCCTTCGTTTGTGGTGCTAATCAGGCATATATCTTATGTTTATCATTCCCTCTCCTTAGCAACCAGAGTACAAGCAAAGGAAGGAAATCTAATATGCACATGCTTCATTGAAGATTCTTAACTCTTAACCTTGTATTTTTCTTTCTGGAAGTGTCACATCCTGAAGTTGTGTTCTTTAGATGTAATTTGGAGATAATTTTCACACTATAAAGAAAGAAGCAAGTACTCTCCTCGTGCTTTCTGAAGAACATAAAAAATATGAATATTTCTAAAGTAAAAACAACCAGGTAAATAGAAATCAAGTAGTTTTAGCAAATTTTCACAATCTTTAAATATTTCGGCTCACCTTGTCCTTTTGAGAAGCATACCAATTTTTAATTCAGCAAGAGAGCTAAAATGCTAGTCTCCCTTCCTTATTTTGGGCTTCAACTAGAATAGTCCCAAAAGGGATGATGATACATTCATGGAAGGAGATGTATGGAGACTGAAAATAAAAAGATCAAATCCAGGACTGTATAAACAATATAGAATAAAGCTGATAAAATATGCTTTTATGATCACCAGGATTACTTTTAAGGATAACCTATTTACTACAGTTGTCTTATTGAGAAAGGGTAGGTAAATGGAAGACCTTAAGTTCATGGTTACAGCTCTACCTTGTATTTGGGATTGCCCATTCCACTGTTACTATTCAACTTTTAACTGCCTCCCTTCTAGACTTGAGACAATGAGAGAACTGTTTGTTTTGTCTTTTTGTGCCTCACAATTTTCTGTGGATGACCCTGGAATAAAGGAGTGGAGGGGGAAGGAGAGAAGAGAGGGGAAAAAAGCCACCTCTTAATATGTCCTCCAGTATCTCTGTATGTATGTTTGCTTAACAATACTGACAATGTGGGTAGAATAAATACTGTTGAACTACTCTCAAAACTGTTGGAGTACAAGCATGTTACACGATAGTAGCTGGCACTCTGCAAATCTGCATTCTACTTGGCATTGCAGTAATTTACTCATGAAAGCAAAGCCTAGAGAAACAGGTTTGCAGTCAAACTAGGCAGCAATACCTCATTGATACTAAATAGTTGAGGATCTTCTCCCCAAAAACATAATACTGAAATCCTGAGTGCTGGTAAAGATAAGCTTGTTTTTAAGTATGGGTTACAAGGAAATCACTGGGTAGTAGAGAAGTACAAAGAATATTATGCAGAACAACATCATTTGCTAATAAGGGGAACCATGCACATCTTGAGCGATCCAGTTCATTAGATTCCCTAATCCTTGCTTTTGCATGGAAAATAATTTGAAGCTACATCCCTTGGCACTTAGGAAATGTAGTGCTTTCTTTTACAAAGCCTTGTTGCAAATAACAGCCCCACCTCTTTTAGACATCTAATCCTGCAGAATGTCTGTGGAAAGCTTCCAAAGGCACAGCATTCAAGAGTCTCCACTGTGCAGAAGGCTCTGATGCAGAGACATCCTGCAGAGGCACTTCACTTCTCAAACGTATTTTGAAGTACCGTATAGCCTTGCTCCTAACACACAAAATCAGGAGAAAAGGCAATGGGAGATCAGCACCATATCTATAAAATGATGGATTCATAGCCCTACTTTCCTTGGAGAGCAGAAGCACCTGATCTGCAGTTATTGTGGTTAACTTGCTGTCCAAGTAACCAGAGAGAAATTTATCTCATTTAATTTCAGCTATCTAGTCTAACCTGTCATCTTTTTTAGATGTCTGTCACCCTAGGCACCCTTCACAGATTCATTTGCCCTGTCACAAATGCCTATGTTAGAGGAAGATGGATGACTCTTTGGAAATGTTATTTTTCCCCATTGATAGAGTGAGTTTAACTGAGACTTTGAAATCTGACTTTTAGACACTAAAGTTAGACCTGATGAATCTCTCTCTAATTAATGGAGAGAGTGCAGAAACTCCAGAGGTTAATTCAACCCATATATTTTAAATGCCTATTTAGAGAAGAGAGGAAACCATTTGCTCCCCATTAACCATGTAGGGAGCCAAGTTAACTTGCTTAACTGGACACAGCTTTCAGCCAGTAAAAGTTGCTAAAACAAATTATATCCCAAGCATTCTGCATTCCATATGGGATTTTGGTTTTTTTCAATCCCTTCAAATCCTGGAAAAAACCCTCAGACTTTATACAGAGGTTGTGATTTAGCCCACTGACAGCGAGGTAAATATAATTCAGGAGATGGTTTTCTTCTTTTCTTTTTTTTTCTTTTTTTTTTGTGTTTTGTTTTGGGTTGGATTTTTGAGACAAGGGAAAACACCTCCAAGCTAAGTATCGCTTCGAACTTACTAGGTTATCTTCAGCTTCAAGATCAATACATAACCTGAATACAACTGTGAAGATCAGCTTGGAAAAATCCCACTAACTAACAAATTTCAGTATGGAACAAAAAAGATAATTGACCAATCTCTTATCAAAGGCCAGTACTTCAACCCACTTTCCTGCTAGCAAATCTAATTTCTCTATGAGTGATCAGCATCTCTTAGGCTGGAGTGCTAAGTACTCAAGAAATGCATTATTTGCTTGTAAATCCCATTCATACTTGGAAATGTAAAGGTGATTTAATTGAAAACACTTGTATTCTTACCTTTTACAGCACTCAGACCTTTCAAAAGGACACTGCCTTATTGCTTTTTTATGTTAAGAAAACATAGGATGTTTTGTGTTCTTATTAACTGAATAATGGCCAATTCCAATTACCATCCTAAAGCATGTAGTAGCCTTAAATACAAATTAGAGTAAGAGAACATGATTCATTTGCAGGTTAAACTCTTCAGTGTAATATAGAAAATCTAATCTTTGAGAAGGTGCTCTTAACTTTTCCTGTAGCATGTAGGTGCTCAAAAATCAAGATAATGTTTCTGTGTTAGATAACTATTTTCCCTTTTTGGAGAAAACTGACCTGAGAAATAAATCCACGATGGTTAAGGGAAACCTACGAAATTAATACACCCTCACTAACCCTCATAAAGGCTGAAATAAATATACTTGTTCCCCTAGATCTGAGAAATTCTGTGATCCCATATTTGAACTCTGAATTAACAAGACAGAAGACAGGCTTCACAATATACTGTGCATAACGCATTTTTAATGTAGTAAAGCTATCCTGGTTTTTTTAAGCTTTTGATTTTCTTGGAAGCTTCATTACACAAATAGAGTATTACAGATATTGCAGACAGAAAGCAGCAAATTGTAGTTCCCCTGAATTTACTGTAATGGCCTGTCAAGTTTTCAGTTCAGAAACATTTGAGAGCTTCATAACATTGCTATTTTAATGTGCATTGAATTCTGACTTTTTATGCAGATGCTTAATCCAGATGCAGTTTTAATGTCCTCAAGCGCAGTGCAGTTTGTGCATTTTAGAAGTTAAAAGATGCATGAAAACATCATCTTCTGTTTGTAAAAAAAAAAAAAATAAATCAACAAACCCTGTAGTTAAAACAGGCAGGCACGTTTCCAGAACAGCTATTCCCTATGGAGACCTAATGAATTTCCCTTCTGGACACAGGGAGCTTATCTTATGCTTTTAATGCTAATTATGTTGATTTAGTGGAAAAGAACTTAGAAAAGTGGGTGCTATGTACAGAAAACAGTTATTCTGCTCAAAAACTGAGTTAACCCTTTTCTCCAATATTAATTCAAAATGTTGTCTATTTGAGCTTGATCTTAGTGCCAGGCACAGCAAAACTGTGAGCTAGCGCTATTTTATTCTTGCTGCCAATGATCTCAAGGAACTGCTTTAACTGCTAGTGACTGCCAGCACACAGGAACATCTTGTACATGGAAACATTTACAGCTGGGCCGGACAGAGCAAAATATACTGGGTTTTATGGTGGGAAACCACAAGGGATTATTTTAAGCGAGTCAAGTGCTTTCATGAGGAATGATGCATGGAGAGGTAAATGTACAAACCTTGTAGCATGTTCATAGTGGAGGCTATGAGAAGCAGAAATAAAAAGCAGCTTTTGTGGGTGCATTTTAGAACAGAGGTTTCTATTGACTAAAGTCAATAGAATTAATGGGCTTTCCTTGTCTGTGATAGTCTGTGACTATCTGTCTGTGATAGAAGACATCTATTTAAGAGGGTTTTCATTAACATGGCCCAACTAGGTAGATGGTAAGTGGATACTTTTCTCATTACAGAAAGGAAGAAAGCAATATAGAACTTGTTCATGAGAAGGAAAACTGCGTGATAAATCTTTTGACCTTCAGTACGTCTTTGAAAACTAATGTGTAAGGAAGGATTTCTCCAAATGGTTTCTTTTGTCAGGTTCTATTCCTGGAAGTGTTCAAGGCCAGGCTGGATGGGGCTTTGAGCAACCTGGTCTATTGGAGGGTGTCCCTGCCCATGGCAGGGGGGTTGGAACTAGATGATCTTTAACGTCCCTCCCAACCTAAACCATTCTATGATTCTATGATTCTGTTTTACACAGTGAGTGCAAGAACTTTTAATATGTCACTTAACTGGAAATGTAAATCAAATGAAACTTTTTATTATAATACCTCTGTAGCTGCCCATCAGCCAACTTTTGCTAGCTAAACAGAAAGCAGAAATACTATATCATGAAACCCCTAGCCCCTGCATGTGCAACCGATCATATTCAAACAGAATACAAAATCTATATGATGTCAACTTGAAGTCAGTTTTTTACAAGCAGCTCAGGTTCAAGTCAAAGGGATCTGCACACCATGCTGTCTGGATTTCTCTTCCATCTAGAGAGCTCATCTCCTGCCAGTCTATACACACTATGTTGTTTCTCACATAAAGAGAGGTAACTATTGCATCTGGCTGTGAATGTTAAATTCATTGTATTAGAAACATCTTTAGATTAGCCACCGGTAGTAAAGACAATGATTTTCCTGTAGGTTGTCTTCATAATCTATTTGTGCTGTATGTAAAAAAATTTTCAAAAAAGCACAACAAAGCCCACCTTAATGATACTATAGACTGCTTTACTTTTATCATGGCAGTAAGAAGATCTTACAGAAGTATTCAGAATTATCAATGACAAATATCAAGAATTCTGAATAGATACTTCATATTCTGCTTCATTTTAGTCATCTGTATTGTAAATGGACTACATTATTTCCTACTAAGTACATTGATCTGTCTTGTGTGCATTAAAAAGCACTTCTTCCTGTGTTAACTTTTTTCACATGATAGAAATTAGATCCTAATTTGTATCCTAACTCAGGATATGAGTGCTTAACGCCTCTGAATGCCAGGTCGTTTCTCTTAATTTCCCTTGGACACTGTTTCCTGAGAGTACCCTTCTAGGCACTTCCTACTTGTACGCTGCTTTTGAGAGTGGAATAGACAACAGGTACTATTTCTCTCACTGTAAAACATCCCTAGAGGGAAATGAAATGTACCCTGTACCCACTGAGCATATTTTGATTTTTGTAACAGGCACTTGTGTATGCTAGAAATTTCAGAAGAAGCTACTACTGAGTCAAAAGTTCCTCTGGGTCTTTTGCTGCATATATATAACTTTGGTAAACTTTTCAGACCTTGTAACCTTTAATGGTTTAAGACATTCTCTGGAGTGCATATCTTGAGGTAGGTATGCTCAGATGAGAATTCAAATAGGCTAACCATTCCACTATTATTCTGTTCAAAGTCTAAAATCATTAATGGGATAACTGGGAGAGTTTGAAGATTTACTTCACACTTGTAGCATAAGAACCTCTTTCTTTACTCGGAGGATGAGTCCCATGCAGCATCAGCAGAAGAGTTTTATATGAGGTGAAGGAGATATCTGAGACATATGTGATAAAAAATAATTCAACAGAAGAGAATAGAGATTTTCTATCAAAGGCTCTGTAAGTTCACCCTGTTATTCCTTTTCAGCCTATCACCCTGCTGCATGACCTATCACACATAGCCCCACTTCTGCACCCTTTCTTAGAAAAAAACATGTTACTCTTCCTTCCAAGTAATACGGAGTTAAAAAAAAAAAAAAAAAAAAGACTTCTACCCAATCAGATCTTTGAACAAGGAATATCCTGGTAACATTTGGGACTGCTACATGTGAGCTATTTGTGGATTTGTCAGTGTCGCTGGCACAGAACACTTATGGTCTTCAAGATGCATAAATGGTGACAAGCACATCTTAATAGGGAAGTGGGATGGCTAAATGGGAATATATGGAGTAAATAGGCATAAAATATATGGCTCTTGCAAGACAGATCATGATTAGCCTTCCAAGAAGCTAAAGGAGAAAGTGGACAAGATAAGAATATAGAAAAGAAAGCAAATTATTTTTTACTTTTTTTTTTTTTGTCTTAGAGAACACTAAGGAGATACCAGCCTTTTCAAGCAAAGATAAGGAGCTTTTGATAATTCATATGTGATAAGAGGAATGGCTAGAACAAATCAATAAATAAGAGATCAATGTATTCCAAGAACGGGATACTGTTTACTCAAGGGTCCCAAAGTAATTTAAGACCAATCGAAAAAAATCCACAATTATCAGTCTCACATTGAAACCAGCATGTACACTGAACCATGCAGGAGAGGAGTCATCTTCATGTAACTACCAAGAAAAACCGAGGAAGAATTCAAATAGCTCCACACACATAGTACTGCAGTAATAAAAACACTAACTGAGGTACCAATTAAAAATAAAAGTGTTAAATATTTGGATTAAAGTTAGAAGCTTTAATGCTTTGCACATCTCCTTAACCTATTAGAATCCTTTTGGCATATTAATAAATAGCAGATGAGAGAGGTTGATAGAATTTTTCTGGACTTTCAAAGAGCCTTTGAGAATGCCTTCCACAAAAGGCTGGTAGAGAAACTAAGTAATCACAGGGGAAGAAGTAAAGCATTGTCATTGATTAGAAACCAACTATAAAAAGCAGAATACAAAACCAGAATATGTTTATTAATGGTCACTGCTCCATGTGGCTAAATGTTAACAGGTTCTTCACTAGGAATGTTTAATCTATTTATTAATCATCTGGAAATGGGACTAACAATAAGATGGAAATGTTTACATGTGACACAACAAGTCATAGATTAATCAAGGCCAAAGCAGGCCAAGGAGCTTTTGGGTTGCTTAAAAGAGCTCAGTGAAAGGGGAAACAATGGCAGATGGAATCCATCACGGCCAAGTCTAATAGATGTACACTGGAGAGAGCCATATGAAACACTTTGTCTAGAATTAAAAACCCAGTATGACCACTGAAGTGGAGGAAAACCCTCTTGATATGCACAGATCAGTGAAAATACTCCTCTGGGACCGACCACTATCTAAAATAAAGACATTGTCAAGAAAAAGAGGAAAAGCAAAGAGTACTGATACAGAGATTATGAAGGCTAGGGTTTTTTTATCTAGGGGAGAAGCTTAACATCTCTAAAGGAAGAGACAAAAAAGAAATAATGAATAAGTAAAAGTAAATAGTGAATAAAGTAAATTATATAACTACTTATCTCTCTTCATAAGACAAATGAAGAATTCAGCAAACCTGAAAACTGCATATTTAAAACAAAAAAAATCTTTTTAATTTTTCATTTAAACTCCATGTCTGATGTTACCAAGCTCACAGGTAACACCATTTTAATGCAGGACTCTGATTTGTCTGTGGATTTATACATGAAAGTTCTTCACAGTGAAGTGCTCTGTTCTATAAAGCAGGCTGGAATCAAACCAACACAAACAATAAATGAAAAGTCAAGCTACCTCTGCAGTTACCCTCTACTGTTTTGCGGGCACACAGCTTATTCTCATCCCAACTTCTATACATCATAAACTACACTTTTCAGTTGCAAGTCTGCTGTCATATACCCATCTTTTATTTCTCCTTTCAGAAAACTGGCCTGAGTACAGCATATTACTATATCAAAGACCCACAGTCAAATGTATCAGGAGAGGTTAGTTTGGTAGACAGCTTGAGGAAGGGAGAAGAGGAAAAGCTAGCTAGTGGTGAACAATAAAGGGAAAATAATGTCTATGTCCTAAAAGATATTTTAAATTGTCATCTTTGCCAATAATGGGCATGAATTGGAAATGTGTTTAGCACAACCCTGGCTGCCTCATAGCAAAGCATCCTTTAGAGTCTTAACGAAAGTAAACAGTAACATGTAAAACTCTGTCTGTGAGAAATTGCTAATAGCAAAAGGTTAATGCATGAGGACTTGTTACATGAGTTGTTTTTGCCAAGAATCATAGGTAAAAGCCTGCACTGTAACATGTCGCAGCTGCAGAGAAACTCTTGTATTACAGCAGATGTGCAGATGTTCTTCTCATTTGTGTGTACAATACACAAACAAAATCCTTCTCTGTCATGCAAGAAACTGCCCTTAATGCCTTTGTCAGTCAGTAGCCATTAATACAGCCCAAAACCTGTATCTGCAAGGGGCATATAGGCAGCAAATCTTTCCACTAGTATTTCAATATATTCAAAATTCTATTTTTTCTGGGTTTGATTACTAGTTTGGTTATACCACTTTAATATCATTTACAAAAATATAATCCTGTCCTTCTACCCTAGTCCCCATTTTCATCCAACAATTTACCACTAGATATCAGAAAATAAATCCTATAGCTACAAAAAAGCCAGTAAGAACTATAGGAACAGAAATCCTATCTTAATTATTACAAAGAACCAACAGAACTAATGCATGAAACACATCAAGAACCAAACTTTGAGAAGATTTGGTGGGTTTGCCACACATTTAGAGAAACTTAGAATTTTATATACCATTCTAAGTGTCTTTGAAAACAAAATTTATCTCTAACAGTAAGATATCCCTTCATGTATTAAATTATACTAATAGAAAATTATATGGGAAAGTGTTATCTTGAATCATAAGCATGATAAATTGACTACTGCCTAATATGAGTTAAGAAGAAACTTTGCAACCTAGCAAACGATTTTCTGTCTGGTGTAGCATTCATTTTAGTCCCAAGCTTATTCCCAGAGATAGGACATGACACCAAACAGATCACTGAGCAGTGCAGTATGTCAGTTCCTATATTCTGCTTACCAAAAATAGACTCCCTTCAGTTTTCTGATTCTTCAGTATCAGCTCCTTCAGGCTTCAGGATAAAGCAAGGTAAGTATAATCTGAGATATATCCAATTGAAGCCTTATACAAATATGTTGTCTATCTACTCTTATGATGATCTAAGCTAAACATCTGCAGTTTTGGCTACCTGCCACTCTGACTGCTTTTCCTGCTGGCAGGACAATGTCCTGCCTCAGCTGGTTGGTCTCACTTGTAGTTCCTGGTCAGCTCAGTAGCATCTGGTGGTGAATCAGTGCTGATCACCAGCAGGTCTCCCCCCTGACAACATAAATGATTTCTTTATCCATTTTTGCTAGGCCAGTAAATCACTCTTCTTGCCTCGTTTTAGTCCCACTGGGGTTTTGAGTTGGGGAACAGGTAAGAAAGCTTCCTGGTGGTTCCCAAAGGCTAAAAACATTAAACCCCACGGATCTTCAGGAATGCTTTTTCTATTGGAACAGTGTCAACCATGACTTCCAGAACTAATTTTCTTACTTAAGAGCAACTCGATACATGGCATGAATTTTCAGGGTTCAAAAGCAATTTACTACCTGTAATTACTTGCAGTATTGTAATAAAAATGCTTAAATAACAAATATTGGAAAGGCAGTAGTTCCCCATACAAACAACAAATATTCTATCAGCAAGACAACATTCTTCTAGTGTTATATTTCCCACAGAACTACCCAGTACTTTTTTAATCTTTTGAAGAAAAAAGCTTTACTCTGTGAAGAAAAATAATATCAATCTATACCATAGATACAGATTTTTCCTCAATCTTGAAAAATCTGAAGAAAATGAAATCATCACAGGTACACAGAAAATGAAATAACTGAAAAAGAAAATAAGTTACTTAGGCTTTCCTGTGTATCTGGTTGTCAGTTCAGTGGTTACCTGAAATCCCAACTGAACACTGCCCCATAATCTTTTCTTCTTCTAGGAGGAAACAATAAAATAAGTTAGAAGATAAGGAAGGTAGTATTTCATGAAGGAAGGTCAGAATTGCTCCATTCCTGCCAATTTCCCTCTCTCCCCACACAAATATGTAATTTTCAGGGTTGCTTAGATATTTCTGCAACATTCCGAAACCAAAAACTCAAGGGTTGCCATAAAGAAGCCCTGAAAGGTTTGTTCAGCCCTAGGTCCATGTCCTGGAAAGGTGCTGTGAATTCCACAGCGAGCACAGAGTCAACCCAGAGCCCAAAATGCAGCAGAGCTGCAGCGATTCTGCTGCACAGAGCCTTGGCAGCTGCAGAGAAGGCACAGAGCAAAAATCTGCACCGTGCAGTGCATCACCTCCATAGGCATGCCAGCAGAAGATGGAAGGGGAAAAAAACTACAAAAAAAAAGAAAAAAAAAAAAGAATAAAAAAGAATAATAGATGGTCACTAGTACCATGATTATACAGAGCCAGGTGCACTGAATTATTTCAGAGTTTCGGCTCAGCACCCTGAGCTGCAGTCCTGAAGAAATTGCTGAGACACTTTGGGAATTATCTCCAGGGGAGGGCTGAATTTCAGTCTCTTTACCTATGTCTATGTGAGTATTAAAAAGGAGTGTGGCTCTGTAGAAACCCTCCGTAGACTAAAGCAGTGCTGAGAACCTGCCATCCACATTACATATGTTTCATAGGTTTTTCCTTACTTCCTGGAAGGAAAAGCCCTAGTTATAGAAGTAACTAAAAACTAAGTCTGAGTTGTAGGACTACCCCTAGTCCGTTACTGAAAGGATGAATCTCATGACTGGAGTGTGGCTATCAATGGCTACAAGCTGTTCAGAAGGGACAGGAAAGGAAAGAAGGGCAGAGGCATTGCCCTCTACATCAAGAAATGAATAGAGTGTTAAGAGCTGTCTCTGAAGAACAACCACGAGCAGGTTGAAAGCTTATGGGTAAGAATTAGAAACTGAGGCAACAAAGGGAACTTTGTGGTCGGTGTCTACTACAGGCCTCCTGATCAAGGGGACCCCATTGACAAAGGCTTCTTATTCCAGCTACAGGAGACATCACACTTACAAGCTATTACCCTGCTGAGGGACTCCAACCACCCTGACATCTGCTGGAAAAACAGCATGGCAAGCTGTAGGCAATCCAGGAGACTCCTGGAGTGCACTGGGGATAGCTTCTTAAACAAGGTAATAGACAGCACTGCGAGAAGGGATATGATACTGGACCTGATGGTCACCAACTCAAGTGAGCAAATTGGTGACATCAAGATTCGAGGCAGCCTGGGCTGCAGTGATCATGCACTGGTGGAGTTCACAGTCCTGAGGGATATGAGTCAGGCGAGGAGTAAGTCAGTCCCCTGAATTTTAGGAAAACAAAATTCCAGCTCTTCAAGAAGTTAGTCAATAGGATCCCCTAGGAAACTGCCCTGAAGGACAAGGGAGCAGAACAGAGCTGGCAGATCTTTAAGGATGCTTTCCATAGAGTGGAAGAGCTCTCGATCTTCAGGTGTAAGAAAGCAGGAAAGGAAGGCAAGAGACCGGCATGGCTGAGTTAAGATCTACTGTTCAAACTAAAGGGCAAGAAGGAAATGCACATGCAGGAACAGTTACCCTGGGAAGAGTGCCCAGTTGTGTAGAGATGGGGTCAGGAAGTTCAAGATGCAGCTGAAGCAACTTGGCTAGGGATGCAAAGAATAATAATGACTTCTACAGGTATGTCAGCCAGGAAAGGAAGGTCAAAAAAGACAACTGTATCCTGGGCTGCATCAAAAGAAGCATGGCCAGCAGGCCAGGGGAGGTGATTCTGCCCCTCTGCTCTGCTCTCGTGAGACCCCACCTGGAGTACTATGTTCAGCTCTGGAGCCCTCAGCTCAGGAAAGACATGGACCTGATGAAGTGAGTCCAGAGGACGGCTGCAAAAAATGATCAGAGGGATGGAACACCTTTCCTATGAAGAAAGTCTGAGAAAGCTGGAGTTATTCAGCCTGGAGAAGAGAAGGCTCTGTGGAGACCTTATAGCAGCCTTCTAGTACCTAGAGGGAGCCTATAAGAAAGATGGGGACAAACTGTTTATCAGGACCTGTTGTGATAGGATGAGGGGTAATGGTTTTAAACTAAAAAAGGAAAGGAGGGTAAATTTAGACTAGATATAAAGAAGAATTTTTTACAATGAGCGTGGTGAAACGCTCGCGCAGAGAGCTGGTAGAAGCCCCATCCCTGGAATCATTCAAGGTCAGGTTGGACAGGGCTCTGAGCAACTTGATCTAGTTGAAAATGTCCCTGCTTATCGCAGGTGGGTTGGACTAGTTGACCTTTAAAGGTTCCTTCCAACCCAAACTATTCTACGATTCAACAGACTGCATATCTTTTAGTGCCTGCAACTCATTAGATGCACTCCTGTACTTTCAGCAGAAAGCAATCCAGTTTGTGTGCTCCCAGATTGCTTCGTGACATGAATCAAGATCCAGTAAGAGTGGGAGTGGGAGCGAGTAGGAGATTTGTTTTAAAAGCACACCCCTGACCTGAACTAAAATGCTGATGGAGACACAGCCTCAGGGCAGCTGCCTGTACACAGTTCAAGCCCTTGAGATTTGTGAACTGCGTGCCCAACTGCGACAGGCTCTGTAAGAAATAAATAGTTGGGTTTTAACTCTCTTAAGACTCAAAGTGAAAAAGAGAATTTGAAGCAGGACCAGCCCTTTAAGGAACATAATAGGTACATGTTATGGGACCCCTGCATTGCCGAATCACTGTAATATTTGACTTCCCCAATAGTACTATTACTTGCAGGAAAAAAAAAGCCAGAACACTTTCAGCCTTTTTGCTTCTCTTTCAAACATATAACCAAATGATTTCAAATGTCTCTTTTTTTGATATATACTTTAATTTCCATTTCCCATTCCATACACAGGACCACAAATTTAGAGCAACCCCAAAAAAGCTTGTTGATGTTCACAGATCTCTTATTCCTCCCTGTGAGCCTGCTGATCTTCCCTGCCAGTCATGATTTTGGTAAAATTCTGAGATGTAAATATTTCCTGCAAGCTGCAAAACATATCATCTCCTCCTCTTGCAGATCTAAACAACTATAAAAGGAGAAAAGATCTTTTCCACCCTGAATACTAGCTCTTTTCAAATCAGGCCTACATTAAGATTACGAGAAAAAAAAAAAAAAAGCCATAAATATTTACATTCATACCATTATTTAAAGAGGATTTTTTCTCCAGTGATCAAAAAGAAACAGCCATAAGTAGACAGGAAACTGAAAGAAAGGTTTAAATAAATAGAAGTAACTGAAATTCATGCTTATATTGCACAAGCTAACATAATTCTGCCGTCTATAATATTCCAAAAAAAACCCAACAAAAACCTCAGATGATCCAACAGTAATGAAAACCTCCCAGCTTATCTCCCAGATAATCACAGCAATCAAAAGATCTTGGTCTTAAAAATCCCCACAAAACCAAATAAAAAAATCTTATTATCTAATGTGCAAATAAACAAGCAGAAACAGAAATAATCTAAAATATTCCAAGTAAACAAATGGAACATTTGAGATAACTTCTTCTGTAATCTATTAATATTATGCAGCAGAGATACATTGAGTTTTAGGTGGTTTTGTTCCCACCAACAATCCAAACTTGAGTCCAAACACATAGAGGGTCTCCACAAAGGAGTTTCCAAGACCAGTGTAGTGAAACAGGTTTAGTGCACATCCTGGCTATGACATCAGCAATTGGTGCTTGTTTATTCCACATTTACTGTCAGGCTGTTCTGAACTCTTTATTAAGGAAAGAAAATATTCCAAGTAAGTTACATTTCCAGATCAATCAGAAAATAAACATATCAGTGACTGAAAAAATGGAAAAGACCTCCTAGAAACAATCGTTACATTTTTCTTTACTTCCTAAGCTACTTCTTAATTTTAAAGAATCTAGGACATTTCAAGGATTTCCATAGGAGTCTACTTCAGGACCATTCTGGCCTCTCCAAAATGCTTGATCCTACTTCAGTAATTTCCTTGTTGCACCTCTTGTAAGACATATACATATATATATATCACACACATATATATGTGTGTATAATACCTGTAATTTTTATTTAAGATGAGTCATTGTTAAAATTACTACCTTTTTTGTGAGTGTTGAAATGTACCATAGAGCAAAACTTCCATTACCTGATCCATTCTTTAACTTATGCTTAAATTCTAACTGTATTTATACTTGAGTAAATACAGAGTGTCTTTATAGCAATCAAAGCAACTTCTCTGGATTTAAACTAACAATACTACTGATCAACATCTCTCCCTTTAAACCTAGTGGATGACCTACAATCTGGGCTGGAAAAGGCAAATTAATTCTGCTTTGCTGTGTTAAAGGCTTTCCCCTCCTGGATAGCTGAACAAGTTAAGCTCATAATATTTTTCTACAGTGTGTCTGAAAAATCAATAGAATAAGAGAATGGGATCAAGACCAAGTACAACAAAGAAAAGGAGAAAAAAACATTAATCTGACAACAATAACAAATTAGTAACATCAGTGAAAGACAAGGAAACGCGCATTTAAAGCACTCTGCATATTGCTTCTTGTAACAAGGTTTGTAAAGGAAATCAGTCTGTGTCAAATCTGTCCCTTTGATTTCATATATTTGAGTTTTAAAGTATATCATGTGCCTCCTTCTGCTCTCAAAACAGTATTACATTTAAGTAAAGCCATTGATTTCGATGGAGTTAGTTTGGGTTTATGTCATTATAAATTCCTAACTAAATAAAATTGGCCTATATTTACAAATGAAAATAAAACAATATTTTAAATTCACATCTGTCATATAAAGATTGGCTTACAGTACATGTACCCAGGTCACATCCCAGGAATCAATCTCAGCTGCTAAATTTTGAAAAGCTAATGATTTAATTTTGTTAATATAGTGAGGTTGCAAAAAACGTATATTTATAAGATTCAGATTTAACATTTATAAGATTTAAATAGAGACAAAAAACCATAATGCACGTCTAACTGAATTGGGATATAAAACAGCAAGCCTCATTTCCTGAACTCCAGTGATACACTGTATCTTGTTAGCTAAGCTTGGTTTATAATAGGGGTCATTACCCCAAGGATTGTTATATCAGAAAGCATAGAAGAAAAAAATAAAAATAAACTAATTCTGCTTTCAACATAATTTGGCTAATATTTCAAATGTACCTTGTTCAGAAACTCCTACTTCACAATACTCATCCAAGTTCTGGCAGGTTCTGTGTAGAAACATTTACAGGAACATTTACTTTTAACTCCACAGGAGAATGGAACTGGAAATGAACATCTCTCATCTCTGAATGCATAAGGAATTTTAAAAGCCATCCCACGGGATCTTGGCTATGTTTTTGTTTTGCTTCCTTTTTCTAAGTGCAGAACCTCAAGCCCGTAGAATCTAATCCCCAAATATCCTCAGCCCTGGCCCTGCTCCAGCTGTGTAGCTGAAGAGGCAGAACCTCTACGTTCCAGGCAGCACATGCTGGGGCATCCCATATTTCTTCCCTTCTATAAAAACTTCCTTATTCTCAAAACTGTTCAGTCTCACTTTAAAGCACTGTACCACAATATTAACAGTTTGAACACAGTCTGAAAGGAAAAACGTGAAAGGATGCTTTTGTACTTACAGGGGTACAAGATTTGCATTATTCCAAAATAGATGCATTTGGAATACTTAAAAATAAAAAGCTCAGTGAATTAAGCTATGATGACATGGATCTTTCTCCACTGATTACACTATATGCCTGACTTTACATGGCTGGAATCACTACAGGCACATCCCACTGGAAAACCACCAGAAACTTGCTTAAGGAATTGACTAACAAGAAGTAATATGGTAATACTTCTCTTGAAAATTTCCAGAGGTTTTAGTCTTTACCAAAGTGTGGATTTTTGATTATTTGTAGCTTGTTTTAATAAAAAAAAAGATTATGACTGACATACATGATTTTATTTTTATCATTTTGAAACTGAAAGATACAGTTTTCTCATATTTTTAAAAAAATTAGTGAGATGTACTATACCAGGTTTCACCATGATGTATTCTTTTAAAAATCAGTTGTAAATCTTTGAACACACAATGATTTTTCCTTGTAACTGTGAATAAATAAAATGTTCTTATTAACCTAAAGCTCTGCTACACAGAAATCCAGTTTCAACAAATATATGTGAAGACAATGTTAAAGAGTGCTCATGGCAAATTTGCATGTAATTTTTAAAGTATATTTTTTAAAAAAATATACTTGTATTATTCATCCCACAAGAAAAATAGCCTAAAAAATAAATTTTATTGTATATTTGCTATTTTTTGTTGTTCTTCTACAAGCTGGGCTTTATTTTAAAAAACATTTATTTTTCAATCCAGTAAGCATGTATACAATTACAAAAAATTGTCTCAGCAGAGATAAGTACCTTGAAAAATATAACTGCAGTTCTAACAACAATAAAGATACCCCTCTAAATGATGAAGTCATACTAATAATTAACTTTTTTTTTCCTTGAATTGTGAGCATAATGAATCAACTATCACCTAATATGAGTTAAGAATAAACTTTCCACACTAACAAAAGATTTTCAGCCTGGTATACCGATGTTCATGAAGAATACGTGTACATAAATAAATGTTTATATTTAGTGTCTTATATTTAGTTGTCTATTACTACACAAAGAAATCTGCAAGATATGTATTTAATTATTAATATATATTTTAAAGCATTTAAGGGTTGCTCAAATTCTTCCTTAAATCAAAGTATTTCTCTAAATGAATACATCTCATATAAAATTAGTTTTTCCAAGAAGAACCTGTGAGTGTAACCCCTGAAATATGAAGAGCAAACTAACCAATGTAGAGCAACAGTCAGCAAAACACCAATCCACAAACTCTGGAAATTCTTTTATGAGAGTTTCAAAAGAATGAATAAAATGAGAAAAAAGACCCCACTTTTTCTAAATGTCGCAGACAATCCATCTTTCCTCCTTCCCTTTAATATAGAATGTCCTCTGGTTCTGGGTTGCTAATATCTTTAAAATGTAATAAAGATGCTGCATTGTGATGTTTTACAGAGATGAAGTGTGTTGACAGGCCCAAGATACCATTTACATAAGCATTCAGTGTCTAATTGAAGGCAGCATCTAATCTAACATGCAGAGGATTAGCAAGTATTAAACATGCATTTTAAAAGCATTCTAGAGATCCCACTTGCTCCCTGGAAAATATCTCCTAAAAACTAGAATATATTGCACATTCTACAATACAAAAAAAAACATAATGATTTTTTTTTTTTTTTCAGATTTTATAATGGATAAATTTGAAAGTATAAGTCCTTGACTAAGGAATTTGCCTAAATTGTAACATTAAAAAAAAACAAACATTAAAATGCCATTGTCTTATACCAAAAGTGAAAGTTTGGACTTTTTTTAAATTTGTAATCTCTCGAGTACGGTTTCCCCCTAATTTCACTGAAATCATTTAAACATCCACAATGACTTCCAGACTTCTGCAGAATTTCTAAAAGCCTGGACCCAAACATTGTTTGTTGATAACTTGCAACAAAGTTCAGACCATCTTTGCTACTGTTTTCTATCAGCAAGTTGTCTTCTAATAGTGAAATCTCTGACTGATGTCTCAACATCAGTCTATATGAAAGGTGAACATTCCCGTCTGGATTTCCAAAACACTTCAAAAGACCAAGATATTCATATAGAACTTCTGGAAGTTTATCAATTCAGCATTTATCATCACCATTCATCCCAACAGTTTGTTCGCATTTGATCAGTGCTCAAAAGGCTCCTACTAGGTTCTCCTGTAAAGGTCTTAGCACACTCTAATTTCAAACACATCTTTCAAGACATGTCCATCAGGTATTTTTCCACTTTGTCCATTAAAGACAAGAGGTGTAGAGTGTGAGAATATCGTGTTGATCAGCTTCACTTCAAAGCCGCTTACATCGTGCCTTGTTCTCTTTGTCATTAGGGACTGGGAGCTTGTTGGATATAGCTCTTCAAATTGCATGTTCTAAAAGAGCGAGCTACGTCTTTCATATACCTGCCCTGTTTGCAGACAAGGTCGGATCACAACCCCCCCCCCAGAAATTTGGTCTTTATTTTTTTTAACATATCTTCAAATTAATAAAATCTCTCTATGAGCCAGAGTATTTCCTTAGTGCCTCACTAAATTTGTATTCATCTAACTGATTGATGCTGTAAAGTAAACCAAACTATCGCACGCTCTCACTCAGTGATGTTTGCTCTACAGTTCTGACAAGAGAAAAGTACAGTGAAAAATACACAGAACAGTACAGTATGGTTATCCTAGTAAAGTGGCATAAACGTCTAAAAATATGTGCCTCTTGAGTGAGAGAGATTGGGTAGGCTTGGGAGTTCCCTCTCATTTGATATAAGGGATGAAAATGAAACCCAGTGTAATGTATAGGAATTCTCACACACGTTGACATGTCTACCCCAAAAAAACCCTACCTTCCTTGCAAAGAGAGAAGGGAGAATAAGAGAAATAATCTGTAGCAGATTTACCTGCAGAAATTGCTATTAAGAAGATGACTTACAATTTTTATTGCATGGTTTTTCAGTAAAAATAATAGAAATAACAACTGGAGAATTAATATCTATAAGCTCTTGTCCTCCCCTCTCTTAAAAAAGTGATAAAAATATAATTATGTCATACAAGGCCCTTTCCTATCCTCATCCCTAAGAAGCAGATTGCATAGCTCACACATTCTTCAGCAACAGAATATAGTTATCAAAGGAGTGAGAGGCTTGTGATTTCACTGGGCTGGCGTGGGACAGCACAAGTAGCAGGATTTTACAAACTTTCTCACAGTTAAATTTTGCATATGAACACAATTTCATCCCAACTCATTTTTTATACCAAAAATCACTTTATTAGGATATATTTAATATGACTTCAGAGGTCCACAGTGGAGACGTTTCTATCTCAGATAAAACAAGAGTATGTGCTCTTGAAATACAATGAACAGAAAATAGGTACTTTAGGGCATAATCCATCTGACCTATTTTAGATGTGGGCTTTTTGTGAACTGACTCAGACTCTAGAATTACCCATATATCTCCATTGACTACAAAAAGAGTCTGAATTTTTGTATTTGATGTGGACATCCATACTGAACATCTACTTCTTTTTTTTTTTTTTGTCAGATGAAGTATTTAATTTTTCTATCTTCTGAAGTGTTATGAGCGATACTTATTAAAAAGTAGTATTTGAGTATTCAGCTTATAAATTACGTCTTCCCTTTGAGGCAATCCACAACTCTAAATACATTATGGATCCTAATGCAAGACTGAAGTGATAAATTACTAAGTATAGACCAAATGATTTTTAGACAGGATAAGTAATAGAACTATAATTTGCATTTTGATTACTTTTCCTAGAAGAACATGAAATGAAGGAGCAAGACTCTTGCATTCTCTGCAAGGTGCATATGAAGAGCACTGTTTGATGCAAGGAGAACCAGTGAACAAAGTAAAGTTGAGGGCAGACCTACGAAATAACGAAGTGTTAAATGGTGGCTGCTGAACTAGGGTGGAACCCACTTCAGCTAGTCATCTACAGTCCTTTTTTTCCTAAATCAGGAATGAAGTACCCATCAACACTGTCAATGGGATGAATCAATGGGTGATCAAATAGACACAAACTTTTTAAAAAGTTAGGTGGAGTGAACTCACTTCTGGAAAGAGCATACTGGAAATCTGCTCTTTTAGGAAAGGTCTGATCCTGATCCAACAAAACATTTAAGCAATTGAATGACTATAACCATGTGCTCAGTCTTCCCTGAGTGAAATGCCATTCACCTAGCTCCAAACAGGAGGCTGAAACAGATTGCTGAATCAGGATTTTAGACCAAAATACAAAGTTCATTAGTAGATAGACAGTGTTGCTCCTTATATTAATATACCAGTACACTATTACAAGAATAGACATACTAAATTCATCCACATATTTATCTTAAATAAGTTTTGAAATATAATGCAACTTCTACTATTTTTAAATTAACTGAACAAATAACGTTCAAACATCAATTCATAACATCACATTAGTTCCACAGCATTTTAAACAAAGCTTTCAAAAATATGTGCATTTAAGTATCATGGCTTTTTTAGTACAGCATATTACTCATTTTAAAAAGAGCTTTAAAAAAATATTTAAATTTCAACACATTCTGAAAAGGCATCAGCTCAGTAATTAATGTTTTTTGTTTCCCATTTGTATTAGACGTTGACCATCAGTGCAGATTTCTGAAGGTTTAATTTGTAAGAGTTTCTTCTGATTAGCTTAGGTATCACTCTTGCACATAATATAAATACTGTGTGATTAAGATGTGCAATTGAAATGTCTAACTTTGCGGCAGATGCTGGTCTATGTGACCTTTTGTAACAGAAGGGTTCTTTTATCACTTGAGCTTTTGGTTTCGTATTTCTCATCTGCTCTTTTCTGCCAGCTTAACTGAGAGTTTAAATCAAACCCTAATTAAACTACATATGCTGTTTAGGAAAAAGTTCTTGGAAAAGTCATGATTCATATAAGCTTTGATATTTCCAGATAAATGAGAACAAATGTGATTTTAATTGTTTTAAATAGCTTTCAGTCATCCTCTTACTCAAATAAAAGTAGTTGAACGCAGCTCTGTGATCAAAAAAAAGAAAAAAATATCTAGTAACAAAAGCACCAGCTCTATACTCCTATCAACTACACCATTTATGTTTAATGATGAAAACCTTTATTGATATGTGTGTTTTTCAACTAAGTAGTATTATTACTCAGCTATTTTCTTACATATTTATGATACCAATATCATAAACCTAAAATCAGAAGATCAGAAGTTATTAAATGACATTTAATTCGGGGGGGGGGGGGCTATGATTATTCCAACTCTAATAAGACAGAAAAAGAATAATGCACTTTTGGGAAGTGAAGAAAGTGTTATCTCTGTGTTCCTAACACTTCTATTGCTGTGCTATTTGTATTACAAACAAGGCAAATGATAGTCTAAACCTGGAATGCCTAGATTGTGGAGGACTTAAATTGTTTTCATGTTGGCACCATCTCAAATGGAACCTTTCACAGTGCTGTTACACTTAAATTCTCTTTGAACTTTTGACAAAAAGAGAGAAGCATTCCTTTTTTAAGAGGTGCCATTTGAGATTTTTCAGGTTTTGGGTGAAAAAAAAAGAGAAAGGGGGGGGGGGGGGGGGGGAGAAAAAAAGAAAAAAAAATTGTGTGTACATGTTAAGCACCTAGGATGTGAGCTGAAGCTTGCTTTTTAGTAATGTTGATATAAAAAAGGTGGTATAATTTATTTTTCTCTTTTGATATTCTAGGGGGAAAACTGAATTATTTTGTTATTTTAATTATAATGCACTTCCCTGAATTGCATATTTCAATATCTTAACTAGCACTAAGGAAGGCTCCATCTTATACACTTTCAACTTTCACAGGGTTCACAGGGTTAAAGAAATCTGTGTCAAAAAATGATAACTGATGTTTTCTTCAAACATTAATAAATATTTCTGTCAAGAAAACCTTGGCCTCTGATACTTGTCACAAAGACATAGGTTTTATCTCTCAAAAAAAAAAAAAATTAAAAGCCTTTACATTTATATGCCCTACTTAGTTATTTGACCCAGTTCCTAATCAGAAGTAGCCAGAATTTTCTTTTATTCCACAGAGCGATTGCCTGCTGTCTTAAGAATAAGAACTCGAGTATTTCCCCTGATACAAAGCTGACAAGTCATTATAAGGAACTGTGTCTTCCAACATCCAGCCAATACAGTTCTCTGTTAATTGTTTGAATACAGTCCTGTGTCACACTGTGTATAAAAATGATAGTCTGGAAATCAAGAAACTTTAGGTATTGCCAAGAACAGTTTCTGTAAATACAGCCACTATTTTATAATGTGCAAAACCAAAATTTCATAATACTCTTTTTGTTTACATCTAAATTAAATTTAAAGCAGAAAACCAGAAATGTAGATCTAGATTCTTGGTTACTTGGTTACTTTAGGAATTCAGTTAAGCTACAGCAATTTATTTATGTCACCTTGTTGTAATACATTCAAGTATTTGTCTTACTTATATTTATTGTTTAGCCATTACTGATATATGACTATCAAGACAAGAAAACAATCTATAAAGAGGTTATTTTTTAAGAAAGAAGTTGAAGATGGATTTAGTGAGACTACACTGATATCCAGAACATCTAAACAACATGCAAAGTCTACCGACATCCTAACAACATAAAATGCATATGCATGTTCATTGATACTATCAAAAATAAATAGTGATTTTTCAAATGTTCTAAAATTCAAAATTCTCATCATTCTCTATGGAATGTTGAAAAATCCCAATACAACTCAACAAGAAGTTTAATAACCTTAGTAACAGGATGGCATTCTTCTCAAAAAAATGAGTGAGTATCCCTTACTATTAAAACTGAAACCAAAACTCCCTATGTGGAACAGCTAAATGTGGACTGATGACCCAAACAACTCATGACTGTAAATCTTTGCAAT
This sequence comes from Calidris pugnax, assembly GCF_001431845.1. Classification (NCBI taxonomy): domain Eukaryota; kingdom Metazoa; phylum Chordata; class Aves; order Charadriiformes; family Scolopacidae; genus Calidris; species Calidris pugnax. The sequence goes on along the minus strand of NW_015090859.1, from coordinate 4,304,323 downwards.
GCAAAGCAATTTATTTAAAACATTCTTCAGACACCAGGAGACATATGGCAGAATACAGAATATTTTGAAAGTAAAGTTCATTTTCTTCTGGTTTCAGATAAAGGAATGAAAATGTAAAGTCTGAAGTGGAGAGTTATACATCAAAACTATTTTGATATGTACTATTTGTTAGAACCAACAGTATTTTCTGTAAGGTGTAACTTGCTAGACTGAGAAAGCCCCATGATTTTCACTCTTTAGTGTAAGAACTGGCTGTGTTGAGGGTGGGTGGGTGGAGGTGGGAGGGGTGGGGGTGACTGCGTGAGGGGTGTGGGGAAAGCTGGAGAAAGGGGAAGTAATACTCAATTACAAGTTTTGGGTTGACTGTTATTCAGTGTAAATTTTATTGATTTTGCCATCAGTTATAATTGGTCAACTGGAAAAAAAGCTCTCTCTTTTTCTGCAAATGAAGTAGCCCTCCCAGAATACTAAAGACGTCTTAAATAGAAATAGACTATTTAACAAGCCTTTCACTGTATTAAGCCAGGGCTTAGATACATGATTACTGAGTAAAGTCCGTACTTTTATCATTTTGTTTAAAAGAAAAGAAAAAGCAGCTCACCACATAAACCAATCAAACAACGTGTACCTAAAATGCATAGTTAGATGCCAAGTTATTTTCTATTCTGATTCTTAAACTAAAAATTACCAACGCGTTCAACAATCAAAAAATTAATATTTACTTACACAAAAAAAAAGCTATTTCCTGATTGAGTTTTATAAATGAAATGTTGCATAAAGCACCAGAGAGGCGAGCAAAATATTGCAATTGTCACAAAGTGTTCACCGCGAGTTCCTAGTTTCACCCATACACGCTTGAGGGTGGACCACACAGATGCACATCAACCACACGCGGCTACCGGACGGTTGGACCTGCTCCTCAGCCACCAGGACGAACCAAAGAGCTGCGGAGGGACCCGGAGGGACCCAGAGGAACCGACCCGGGGGGCGGGTGGGGGCGAGCGGCTCCTCCCCAGCCGGGCCGCGGGAGCTGCCTGCAGCACCCTGGACAGCGCCCGCCCGGCCCCGCGGGGAGAGAGAAAACACCCCGCGTTTGGGTTTGCTCTTTGGGGTTTTGGTTTATTTTTCTCTCTTCCCTGCTGAAATAGCCTTCGTATTTTAACACAGACTGGTTGGCCAAATTCTCAAAACATCGAACAGTTCCGTCCGGCACTACAAAACTGAAGAACTGTAAGTCATTGGCGCTGCATTTGTCCAGTTCGTGTATATGTTTCATTTTAATGTCAACCACTTTCCCCCCATCATTAGAAAAGTATTTCTCTTTATTCAATGTCCGAAGGGGAAATAGTTATGCAGTTCTGTGGTGTTCATTTTCAACACCTTTTACACCATCATGTACTGTAAGGCAACTGCACACTTTGTGGTAAAGTTTGTTCAAACTAAACTGTGATACAAAAAGAAGCACTTTAAGCAAGTAGATGTTGATCGTTTGGCAGCACAGAGCAGTAGATCAATTTCTAGCGAGAGTTACTGAAAAGGCAAAGATGTCCTTACAGCAGCAGATACCTATTTATATTTGATATGCTTTTTACTTATCCAATTTATGCTTTTTACTTAGCCAATTCACTCTGGAAATAAAATACATTTACATTGTCAGTATCCAAGCACATAATATACATACAACGAGTGCGTACACACACAGTTTATAACCAGAAACAGTGGAGTCAAAATTACTGACGAGACTAGTTCACTTTTGTCAAGTTTAGCAAGAAAAAATAAATACAGCAACTTTCCTACTTTATCCAATTAGATAACAGGATATTTCAGCTTCTGGAGGGACTGGATTGATTTTTGAGGCAAAGACATGTGCAGGTTGCACTAACCTATTGGTGAAAGGGATTCTTTAGGCATGGACTGTTACCATGACATGATTTCAGAAGGCCCTGCTGAAGTTACAAAGCACAGAGGTACTGCTAGGCCTTCTGTTCAGAGCGATGATTCGTATGCACTGTTGTGTCCCACTGCTAAAGCAGGAGTTGATTTGGACTGGTTAGTGTATTGCTGCAGTAGTGGAGATAATTCAGTTCAGGATAGAAACCATTCACCTGGCCCAGCTCTTGACAAATAAGCAAAGCAAGGGGAAAAAGCATGCAGTTAGTTATTTTAGGTGCCAAGGACAACACTTTTTTTTCTGCCCTTTCCTGTCTTGAGAGCTAGGCCAACTAATCTTGTGCAAAAGTAGAGAGAGCAACAACTACACAGAGCCGAAGCGGGACTTTTTCTTTCCAACAAAGGAAATTAAAACCCTCTGGACCTTTCTGAGCGGTCACCAGCGGCACCACACAAAACCACCATCACACAAGAGCTGTCACCGTCACTTCCCAACCAAGGGCCACCGCGGTGCCCACTGACATCCACCCTCGTCCTCCAGCTCTTCCCAGCTCCACACATTTTGGCAGAGCGCCTGGAGACACAGTCCCGCTCCACGTTCCCGAGGCGGCCGGGATCCTCCCCGCTCCGCCGCCCCGCGCACTGCCGCCGCCGCCGCCCCCGGGGCCAAGGGCCCGACGGAACCCACCCGGTGCGCGCCCCCGGCCCCCGCGGGG